>NC_024796.2:30474885-30797583 GCF_000309985.2 Brassica rapa
TAATCAGAACCACAACTGTGAACATAACCAAGAAATTTACTTAAGCAAAGCTAAGCGTTTGAATCATACCCAAAACTGCTGAACATTACTTGGGACGGGCTCTTCCTTGTCAGAACCTTCTTGCAAGGTCAAGACTACCGGGTTGTGCAGAATCAATTTCTTCAATTTCTCAACATCAGAACTGACATTTTTCAAACATGTTTCCACCGTTCAAGACAACTTCTCAAGACAACTTCTCAAGACAACATTTTTCAAACATGTTTCCACCGTTCAAGACAGTTATACTACTTGATTATCTAGAAAATTCACAATTCACAAAGCTAATGTTACTTCTCATCACCACTATAAACCATTGAACCTAAAAAAATCCAAAGGAGAATATTTATCATACCTCATCACTACAAGAAAACAGCGGTATTCTGACGGACGTTCCGACGGAAAATGAATTCCTCGGAATATACCGAGGCATTTCCGAGGCAATTCCGAGGAAACACAAAATTTTGCTTCCTCGGAATTCCGTCGGAATATTCCGACGGAATTCCGAGGAAAATTCATTTCGTCGGAATATTCCGACGGAATACCGAGGAAACTAGTATTCCTCGGAAAAAACCGATGAATTCCGAGGAAATATTATAGACGTTAGAGAGCCGTTGGAGAGCCGTTGGGGGATTTTAAAAATTCCGAGGAAATTCCGACGAACTAGCCGTTTGCATCGGAATTCCGTCGGAATTTCCTCGGACCGTCGGCAGGATTTCAACTATAAATACAAGCACCCCTCTTCCTCTTCATTCACACCATATCTTCATCCTCCCTCTCACTTTCTTTACACACGAATTTGATTCATAAAAAACATGTCTTCTTCAAATTATTTTCGTTCTTGGATCGATCGACCTCATTTGGATCCGAACACGAGATTGCTTACGGAAGAATACCAACAAGGTATAACCGAATTCATGGGGTTAGTTCACCGACAACCGGAAGCAAAAACAGGTATGTTAAGATGTCCTTGCTCTAATTGTAAAAATAAAAAAGTTATTAAAGAATGGGATGTTTGGACTCATTTATATTTGAGTGGGTTTACACGAAGTTACAAAATTTGGTATCATCATGGAGAAACTGATTATGAACTTGGTAGTACTAGCGAACCTCAGCCAGCGGTTAGATTAGAAGATCCAATTAGAACGGATGTAGATTACGGTGTAGGTACTGAGCAGATGGTAAATGATCATTTTAGAGGGGAAGATTTACCCAATGCCGAAGCTAAGAGATTTTATGATATGTTGGATGCTGGAAAGCAACCATTGTACGAAGGTTGCAGAGATGGTCATTCAGCTTTATCATCTGCTACAAGATTGATGGGCATTAAGACGGATTATAATTTGGCTGAAGACTGTGTGGATGCGATTGCTGATTATGTAAAAGGTATTCTACCCGAAGATAATGTAGCTCCTGGCTCATACTACGAGGTTCAGAAACTCGTAGCTGGTCTTGGTTTATCGTATCAGGTAATAGATGTATGCAGAGACAACTGCATGATTTATTGGAGGGCGGATGAACAGCGGGTTTCATGCAAATTTTGTGGGAAGCCTCGTTATAAAGATACGAGTGGAAGAGTTCCAGTACCATATAAAAGGATGTGGTATTTGCCTTTGACGGAAAGGTTGCAGAGGCTGTATCTGTCTGAACGCACAGCGCAACCAATGAGATGGCATGCGGAGCACTCAACAGATGGTGAGATCAGACATCCTTCAGATGCAAAAGCGTGGAAGCATTTCCAATCAAAGTATCCCGACTTTGCGTATGAGAGAAGAAATGTCTACCTTGGATTATGTACTGATGGTTTCAGCCCGTTTGGCAAGAGTGGAAGACAGTATTCTCTATGGCCAGTCATTCTTACACCATACAACCTACCCCCAAACTTGTGCTTGCGACGAGAGTTTTTGTTTCTCTCGATTCTCGTTCCCGGACCAGAGCATCCTAAGAGATCACTTGATGTGTTTCTTCAGCCACTAATATATGAGTTGCAACAACTATGGACTCAAGGTGCTGAAACATACGATGTTTCGTATAAAGAAAACTTTCAAATGCGGGCAGTACTAATGTGGACAATAAGTGATTTTCCAGCATATGGTATGTTATCTGGATGGACAACGCATGGAAGGCTATCATGTCCATATTGTCAAGATAACACTGATGCTTTCCAACTAAAACACGGAAGGAAAACGTGTTGGTTTGACTGTCACAGGAGATTTCTACCACCAGATCATCCATATCGTAGAAGTAGGAATTTGTTTACGAAGAACAAGAGGGTGTTTGACAGTCCACCTCCGGAAATTCGTGGGAAAGATTTGAAGACACAACTTAGAGATTTTGGTGCAGAAAGGACGCCAGACGTCGGTGGACATGAGCATTTTCCGGTAGATGGTGTTGGAAACCTACATAACTGGCACAAAAAAAGTATTTTTTGGGATCTGCCATACTGGGAGGATCATCTACTAAGGCATAATTTAGATGTCATGCATATCGAGAAGAACTTTTTTGACAATCTCATGAACACGATCCTTAATGTTCAAGGTAAAACAAAGGATAATTTGAAGTCAAGACTGGATTTAGTCGATATATGTGCTCGTTCAGAACTTCATGTTGATGAGAGTGGTAGGGCTCCTTTTCCCATATACCGACTTGATGCAGCGGGAAAGGATGCGTTCTTTGATTGGATTTCAAACGATGTGGAATTTCCAGACGGTTACGCATCTAATTTGCGTAACTGTATCGACAGAAAGGAAGGAAAGTTTACTGGCTTGAAAAGCCATGATTGCCATGTAATGATGCAGCGTCTCCTTCCGTTTGCCTTCAAGGAACTATTACCACGAAATGTTCATGAAGCAATTGCAGGGATAAGTGGTTTCTTCCGCGATTTATGCACAAGATCAGTGACTCTTGAAGGTATTGAAAATTTGAAGACTAACATAGCTGTGATTCAGTGCAACCTTGAGAAGATATTTCCTCCCTCATTTTTTGATGTTATGGAGCATCTTGTTATTCACCTGGTAAGAGAATTGGAACTTGGTGGTCCTGTGCAGTATAGATGGATGTATCTGTATGAGCGGTATATGTTCCATTTGAAGAAGATGGTGAAAAATTTAAGTAGGGTGGAAGGGTCTATAGTCGCACAGATGATCAATGAAGAAACTTCAAACTTTGCCGAGTACTACTTTCCAGCAGAAGTTCAGACCAAAAACAGAAGACCTGCTCGGCATGATGATAGAGGCGAACGGGCAACATATCATTGGAAGGTTCCAGACATTTTCACAGACGTTGGACGACTTAGCGGAAAACCAAAGGACCGTCGACTTACTGATCAGGAGCGCAGTCATTTGCAAACATATTTACTCACCAACTGCGAAGATGTTCTTCAATATGAAAGGATTTTCATGGCAGAAAAGCGGTTAGAATATAGATACGCCACAGAGGACGAACTAGAAGAAATGAAGCAGAGAGAATTTGGTGGATGGATGTTTACTTATGTGAGTGATGGTTTGGCCAGAGGCGAAACATTTGACGATTGGATACGCGAGATGGTCGTTGGACCAAACTTTGTTGTGAAGTCATATCCGAGATTTTGTACTCGAGGATATGCATTCACAACTCAGAAGAGGAGACGTTCGAGTACGACTTACGATGCTGGTGTTTGTTCTGCATCAGGAGATGATGTATACTACGGACACATAAATGAGATTTTAGAAATCAAGTATTTGGGCATGGTTGGATTGCGCTGTACTGTTTTCTATTGTGACTGGCACGACAACACTCCAGATCGAGGTGTGAGAACAGATGCATTTGGTGTTACATCAGTAAATTCAAGACGGAAGCTGCAATATTATGATCCTTTCATTCTTGCTTCTCAGGCCGATCAGGTTTGTTATATCAAGTACCCCCGGGTAAGGAACAGAGATGATCCATGGGTTACTGTTACAAGACTCAACCCGAGAGGCCGAGTTCAGGGAAGTTCTGAGCTGGAAGACCCACTACAACCAAGCACATCCGGCAACTTAAGTGCAGCAGAAGATTTAGGTGGAGTTGGCCTTGTAGTCGATTTAACTGACTTCGGAGAAGAAGCCGCCGTTCACGTAGATGATGAACCAGTGATTGGAGAGTTTCACCAAGATCCAGATTCAGATTCATCTGGTGATGACGACTCGGAAACAGACTAGCGTCGACCTTTTTTTTTTTTTTTTTTAAGGAAAATTCCGAGGAAATTCCGAGGACAGATAGGTTTTCCTCGGCATTTCCTCGGAATAGATCTTCTCGATTGAAAACCCCAAGTTCCTCGGAATTTCCTCGGATTCCGAGGAACTCTTTATGTTCGTCGGCATTTCCTCGGAAAATTCCGAGGAAATTCCGAGGAGATGGGGATTTGATTATAGATTCTTTTTCCTCGGAATCTCCTCGGTATATTCCGAGGAAATGCTGACGAACATAAGGATTTCCTCGGAATCTCCTCGGTATATTCCGAGGAAATTCCGAGGAACTGGGGGTTTTAAATCGAAAACAACGTTTTACGGATTGAATAACACGTATATAACCTTCATTAAGTGTCATAACCAGATTATGATGTTTGGAACTATGAACTTTGGTGTTTTATCCAATAACAAACACTTTTACGATTGCATGAACGAAAACCACACAACATAAGAGAAACACTTATACACTTTAATAAATGGTAAAGGGAATACTTACAATTATTTTTGAAATTGTGTTATTTCATGGTTTATGATCATCTATACAAAGAATCCTCAATGGTATGCATTATAATTGTATAAGAAATGAAATACGGCGAAAATAATCGATGTTTAAAAACCCCAAACCCTGGTTCCTCAGAAATTCCTCGGAGATTACCGAGGGTATTCCGAGGAATCATTGTTCGTCGGAATATTTTCATTTAACCGGGTAAACCAAGCCGCCAAATATTTCGGGAAAATTGAATCAAAGAATTCCGAGGAAATTCCGACGGAAATATTAAATATTTCCGAGGAAATTCCGACGGATAGTTTCCGTCGGACGCCTCATAATATTAGGGCGAGCCCGATCTTCTTCCCCATTTCTCTCTTTCTCTCCGCGCCGCTGAGCCTCTCCTCTCGCGATTTCCGGCGACTCCACCGTTCTCTCTCGCGTTTTTCCGGCGAATCTCCCCTAATCCTCCCCCATAATCATGTAAGAACCCTATCCCACTCTTTTAGGTTAGATTTGTATGGTTTTTAAGTAGATTTGATGATTTTGGAATGAGATTTATAGATTTTGTTAGGGTGAATGGTAGATTTGTGTAAAATCGAGTTTGATTATGTATTTCACTTGATTTGAATTTTTTTTTTAGAGTTTTTATTAATTTTGTGGTTATAAAAATCGAATTTGAAATTATATATATATATTGAAAACGTTTTTTGTATATAAAATCTATTTTTTGCATTTTAAATTCATTTATATATTTATTAAACATTTTTAAAATCTATAAAACTTTTTTTAAGATTAAAAATCATTTATATAATATTTAAAAACATTTGTTTTGTATTTTATATGTAAAATATAAATTTCTATATTTATTAAACATTTTTAATATTATGAAAACTATTTTTGTAATTATTTAACATTTTAAACATTTTTAAAACTATTTTTGGGATTTTTAAAACTATTTTTAAAATTTTTAAACTATTTTTTATTTATTAAAACTTTTTTTATTTAAACTGTTTTTTTTAATTAAAATTATTAGAACTAATTTTTAAATATGTTTTTTTTTAATTTACAGGTATAATGATGATCAGATCCGGCCTCGCCAGCGTCGTAGCCGGGGTGGTATGGGGAGCCAGTCTCGGGGTTCTTCCAGCCATGTTCAAGATTCCGTTTCGCCCCACAGCTCATACCATACATCTTCCTCTCCATTACTCGCTCATGCTGCTCCCGCTCCCGCTGCTGCACCCGCTCCTGGTCCCGCTGCTGCACCCGGTCCTCTGGGAGTGATGAGGGTTGCGGAGTTGGTTCGACAGCCCGGTCGTGACCATCTTCCCTATCTCACTGAGTATCCACATGGACATGGTCAAACATGGTAATTTAAACTTTTATTTTTTAAACTATTTTTTATTTAAACTATTTTTTTATTAATAATTTTTTTTTATTAGGTTCAACCGATCCGGGAATGGGATCAGCGCATGGATCAACCGTATGATGTACTCGGCCCTCGACAGCGGACATCCGACTTTCACTCACTTCCCTGTCGAGAAGCAGCATCTGTGGTTTCAGCAGTTTGCGGTAAGTATTCTAATTTTTAAATTATATTTTTTATATTATTAAAACTATTTTTTGTAATTATTAAACTATTTTCTATATTTATTAGACATTTTAAATATTATTAAAACTTATTTTTGTAATTATTAAACTAATTTCTATATTTATTAGACATTTTAAATATTATTAAAACTTATTTTGGTAATTATTAAATTATTTTTTTAATTATTAAACTATTTTTTATTTATTAAAACGACGATTTTTGTAATTATTAAACTATTATATTTTTGTGCTTAAAAACTTTTTTAAACTATTTCAGCAAGAATTCAACTGGAATGCCGATGATACGCTCTCTATCTATCACCATTTTGTCCATAAAGTTATGGACAACTATGGGAAGCAGATGTACGAGTGGAAGAAGAAGTGGGAAGTAAACAAGGTAGTTTTTAATTTATTAACAATTTTTAATTTATTACACTATTTTTAAAATTATTAAACTTTTTTTTTTTAAATTAAAAGGTCCCAAAGTCGATGAACGACACGGTCTGGAAGGAGTTGTGTGCGCATTGGGATAAAGAAGAGACGAAAGAAACTTCTTCCACCAACTCCAACAACCGCAGGAGCGACCGTAAAGGAAAGGGCATCTACAAGCATAACTTGGGTGCTCAATCTATTGCCACTCTGGCGGATCGCATGGTAAGCTCAACCGCTTTTTCTTCAATTATTTAAGTTTCAGAATTTTATTTTTTTGCATTTTCAAATTTCTAATGTTTGTCTAATTTATTTTTTTTCAAGGCGGAAGAAAATGAAGGCCACCCAGTTGATGATCTCGCCCTTATGAAAAGGGCGTATACCAACAAGAAGACCGGCCAGATTGATGATGGTCTTGTGAGGGACGTGGTCGACCTGGTCCAAACTCAGGTGTATGACGAAGTGTCTCAGCTTCAAACCGATGATGACGATTCGACGGCCTCGACCAACTTGTCTCGGGTTCGAATCAACGAAATCGTTGAATCGGTAAGTTTTTTTTTTTTTAAAGTTCAATTTAATTATTTCTTGATTTTTATTTTATCATCAATTTAAATTATCTAAACTTGGTTATTTATATTTCAGTCGGTTCCAAAGAAAAAGGGACGTTTGGTCGGTTTGGATCGTCGCTCCCGGTCGGCTGCTCCTTCTTCTACACCACATGCGTATGTTGATCCAGAAGTTCTTACGGCTCAGCTGAAGGACAAGGATGATCGGATATCTGCGTTGGAGACTCAGATGGCAGCTCAACAGGCAGTCTATGAGACCCAGAAGAGGCTGAACGAGCAGATGATGGAGATGATGAAGAGGATGTACCCGAACGAGACGTTCCCGAACATTCAAGACCCGTAGTTTTTTTTTTTTCCAAAAACTCTGAATGTTTTATTTAAATTTGAATATTATCTACTATGTTTTATTTTATGTTTTATTCAATTTTAATTTTAAATTTTAAAAATTTTAATTTTTAAAAATAAAATTAATTTTTAAAAAAAAATAAATTTTTTAAAAAAATAATTTTTTTCAAAATTCTGAGGGAATGGAGTTCCTCGGAAAATTCCGAGGAACTTTCTCCCCTCGGCAAATTCCGACGAACTTTAAGTTCCTCGGAATTTTCTGAGGGAAAATGTTCCTCGGTATTTTCCGATAAACATTCCGAGGAATATTTCGTCGAAACTTCCGAGGATTGGACCATCGGAATTCCCTCGGCATTTTCCGAGGAACCTTCCGACGAACTTCGTGTCCTCGGAGTATCCTCGGAATTTTGTTTCCTCGGAATTCCGTCGGAAAATTCCGACGGAATTCCGAGGAATTATGAATTTCCGAGGAGTTATTTCCGAGGACTTTTTTCGTCGGTATGTCCTCGGAATAGCGTTATTCCGACGACATACCGACGATTTTTTCCCTCAGTATCCCGATGTTTTCTTGTAGTGCATCAAGAACCAAAATCTCAAGCGATTCACTGATAGCTGCGGGATCTAAAACCCCATCTGCAAAACACTTAGGAATACAAGCAGGTGTGGTGACAAGAATCTCAGGCAAGCCAGCCAATGCGTTACGCTGCAAATCTCCACCACCGCTCTCTCAAATGCCTCGGTGTCAACCGTGAGTCCGTGACCCCATTGCCGACACCTCCAAAGTCCTTCAAATCGAACACCACCGGTCTCAAGCGAGGAAAACAGAGAGAGGAGAAGATCTACGAGGGAAACAGAGGGATCTACAATTGGTGAAGAAAAAAATCGATCAATTTCTGTCTCGAGAGAGATGTGGAGAGAAGAAGGTAAAACTCCCTCCTGTGAGACAGGTGGCTCGTAAGGACAACATAGAAAACTTCTTAATTAAGAGGTGTCCTTATTCTTATTGGCTATTTTTCATTTAATTATGAGTGTTTAATTGCTAAGATATGCCTCTAAAGACACCGATAATCTTGCCCTCAAGAAGTCTCTTGTCAGAAAAATAATAAACTAAGTGAAAATTGTATCAGAGAGGCAAGAATTGGACAGAGACGTCTTTACTACGAGATACCACATATAACGATTTGAAAGATTTTTCTACAGATGTCTTTCTATTTCTAAATTTTTTTGTTTTTTAATTTAATTAAAAGATAACTTTATATCATATTTATAACATAGATTGTGATTCAGCTTTCACCGAAACGGATGCTTAATGGAATATAAGAATTTGTCTCTTAACTTTTAACTAAAAAAGCTAAAAACCGGTTTTTAATATTTAATAACCGATTTTTAGTTTTTTTAGTTAAAAGTTAAGAGAGAGATTCTTATATTCCACTAAAAATTCTACCTTAAAAACTTCTCAATAATCATGCTCTTACATATTCACAAAGGTAAGATACGCACCATTCATTTCACGAAAAAGAAATCACATAGTACAATGCTTTTTCAACCTTTTCAAGAGTTATAGATAATTAATAGCAACATTTCTAGGATTCATCCCGTACCAATATATATAAAAATTCACATAAGAATAAAAGAACTGAAAAAACTGTCATACAATGTTAAATCATTCCTTGTACAAAATGCATGGTATCTTTCATTACTGCCCACTTTTGAAACAACTAGAGCCAAGCAATTAAGTAACAGGCCCATGGGGAGGTGAAAGTAGGCGTAATAGTTAAATAGGCCCATTTTAAAGTAAAAGTGGGCTTAGTAGATTATTGGGCCGAGTTTGTGTATGTGTATATACAAGAATAGTTTTGCCGCGAGCTTAAAATTTCCGTTGACGAGAGAGAGAGAGAGAGAGAGACAAAAGAGCCCACCCTTTGTGTTCCAAATCCTTGTCTCCAGAAAATCACGAAACTTTGGTTTTGTTTTGTTGTCTTAATCGTTTTACTTTCCTTGAATTATTGGTTTAAATTTTTTAAAAAATTTCAAATCTTTACCCTTTAGGACTCACATGGCGACTGAAACCCTAGAAGAGACGACGACGCCGGAAGTCAAATCTCCGGCGAAGGATGAAATTGGTGCTGGTGATGGTCCCAAGGAGAGAGAAGAAGACGAGGATGGATCGAAAGGAGGAAAATTGGAAGATAAAGATGAAGAGGAAGGGAGTGTGAGTAAGAACTCATCGGTGACTCAGAGTAGTAGTGAGAGGCCAACGAGGGAGAGGAAGAAGGTTGAGCGTTTCTCGTTGCCTTCTCCGACGCGTGCTATACCGAACAAGTCCGTTTCTATTGAAAAGGTTATCACTTTTTGAAGAAAAAAAAGAAACTTTACTTTTGTCTTTACGTATCTGTGTGTTCTGAGAATTGAGTAGGTTTCTTATTATTATTATTATTTTTTGTTGTAACAGGGTCTTGGAACACCACTCAGGGAGATTCCTAATGGTATGTATTAATGTATGTGTGCTTACTTATAGTTGTGTTTGTTTTGATTGAATTCTTGTGGATTTGTGGAAAACAGTGAAACAGTCTTTGATGGTTTGACACATCCCTTAGAATCTAGAAGATGAGATTTTTTTTGTTTATTTTTACATTGGTAAGATTATAGATAGAGCCATTGTATTAAACACATGACAGTTCTGAAAAAAATTATGAATGCCTTAGAGAAGCTTTAGTTTTTGGTTTCCCCTGGATATTATATTATTACTTCCAATAATTGGATACTGATAGTCTGACTCTCTGGTGGGATATTTTATTTTGTAGCTAACCCAACTAGCCCATTAACTACTGTCTTTGATTTGATTTTACCTTTGTAGATATCAGTTTGGTTTTCTCTTTAGTAGCTAACTGTACTGTGGATGTTAATTGAGCAGCTCCAAAAGTTAGTTATTTTGACAGTGTTCTTGTTTACATTTATTTACCATTGGAAGCATGTCTGATAATGTTTCAGTGGCTCATCAACTATCCAAGAGAAAAGCTGACGGCAACCTGATCTTACTACACACCATCCTGTATGGGAAGAAAGCAAAGGTGCTTTTTAAAATGTTTGATCACATTTTTTTCACATTTGATATGTATATTTCCCTTGCACGCATTTGTCCACTATGGATGTCTAATTAAAGAGTTTTGTTGCAGGCACAGATGATTAAGAAAAATATTAGTCAATTTTCTGGCTTTGTCTGGTCAGAGGAAGAGGTAACACCATTTCAGTTTCTATTTTATTACAGGGATTCATATTTTGCTATGCATCATGTTGACACTTACAAATGTTTTCTAGGAAGAGAAGCAAAGAGCAAAAGTAAAGGAGAAACTTGACAAATGCATAAAAGAAAAACTAATCTTCTTCTGTGATGTACTTGACATACCTATTAACAGAAGCCACATTAAAAAAGTAAGTAAGTCATAAGAATATGTCATTCATCTACTTATTATACCTTTTTCTAAGAATCCCTCTTGTCCTGATACTCTCACGAAGAAGTAGCTTTCAAAGTGCTTGAGTTTTTGGAATCTCCCAAAGCAACAAGAGATGTTATACTTGCTGATCAAGAAAAGGTATTGTTTGACTTTGATTCAGTACATTATTTATCGTCAGTGTGAGAGTTTTAACCTTTTTTTTTTTTTGAAATTATATATTTTAGGAAGCCAAAGAGCGCAAGATCACACAAAAAAAAAGAGGAAATCTGGAGAATCTTCAGATCCTCCAGCCAAGGTTTGTAGTGTCTTATCTATAAATTATAGTATACTTTAATTTATTGGCTTTTGAACATTTTCTTTACTGCACACTGCACAGAGGAAAAGGCAAGCTAAAAAGGGAGACCATCCATCTGACAAAGAAGTAGGCAAGGATGAAGGGGATTCTGATTCTGAAGACAGTAAGGATACTCATGAGGAAGATGCTACAGCACCAGAAGAAGAAGATAGTGACCATGAGAAAACTGAAACTGAAGAGGAGAGAGTCGAAGCAGAAGATGAGAAGAAGCCATAAGATAAGAAAACCTCATCTAAAAAGATTAGCTCAGGGACCAAAGACTCTAAAAACTCTGGGGGGAGCTCTTTGGTAACATTTGCTGTTTGTAATAAACATTCAGGCGACCACTTCGGTGTGGATCTCTTGCATAGAAAAAAAGAGGTGAAGGGTGTTATCACGGATGCAATTAGTGAAATGTCAGATGTAGAAGATGAAGAATCTGAGGCTGGAAGTGAGAAGGAGAAGGAAGAAGAGGTGAAAGCTGAGGCTGGAAGTGACAAAGAGAAGGCAGAAGATCATGAAAAGCTAGAGGATTAAGGTTTTAGTGATATTCTTCTCTCAAGATCTGATCTGATGTGAAGAAGAATCAAAATTGATCAAACAATGTGTAAGTGATTAATTAAAGAGTGTTGATTCAGTGACAGTGTAATCTTTCTATTACATGTAGTTTTAGTGACATGTAGCTCTTCTGTGTTGTTTAGTTTAAGTTATCTTCGTAAGTTTCTGTTAATTCTGTTTTCTATTAATGGTCAAAGGAAATCATGGGCCTTAATTTGGCCCAAACCTTCCTTCTAGAAAACACAAATTATTATGTGAAGTTTATAATAATCAAGTAATGATATAAGACTATATAACAACTAATGCTATTTGTATATAGAAGAATCCTTTCGTAATCACATAATCTAATTTATCTATATTTTGAAAAAGACAAAGATTAAAATTTATCAAAAAAATTAGTGGCAGTTACAAGAAAACAAAGGTTTAGGTTCCAAAACAAAACAAACGGAAATTCACCATTGGTTTTTGTCTTTGTTGGCCTACAAATATGTTTTGAGTTTGATTACAAATTTACAAGTAGGTGGTGCTTTCATTTTTGATTACAACGATACCACTTGCGCTCTAATGCAAATATTTAATTACAATTAAAAAACTTTCACCAAATAATTAATGAATGAAATTAATGTTGTTGGCCGACAAAACATATTTTAATTAATAAAAAATAAATTAGCGAATATTGTTAATAAATTTTAAACTAAAATTATAAATCTATACTATTAAAATAGAAGTCATGACTTTTTTCATGTGTGATATTTTAAATGGACCACTCCTAAAAAATTGTTTACATTATTTTATTTTTTTTGTATTTTCATAACAATATCCTAACAAGATATTTAATTATGTTTTTATTCCATCAAAATATTATTAGATATGGATAATTTTGAAATTTTATTTATTCCATCAATATATAATTATAGTTGCATATAACATTTATAATATAATTAATAATAATAACATTTAATTATTCTAGAGTTAATACCTGCATATGATCTAATTAGTAATAATCATAATTAATATTTATTATTATTAAGTATACTATTTTAAAATACATTTCTATGGATTCAACCATATACTGGTTTTATAATAAATTTCTTTTAATATATATATATATACTGTAGTGATGAATTTTTCAGGCATGATTTTTCAATTTGGACCATTCTTTAAAATTTTATCAAATTCTACATGAAGTAATTATAATATTATAGTATTTATCGTTTTTTGAATACAAATGATTTTTTTTAAGAAAGCTCTAAACAAAATCTTTTAAAAACATTTTCAGAAGCAATTTAAATTTTATATACAAAAGTAATTATTTTAAATTATCATAAACTATAATTAGAAATTAAAATTTTATTTTTAGTTTTGATTTATGTATGAAAATTTAAAATTATACAGAGTATTATAATTATATATTCAATGATAATAACAATTTCAACTGATTAATTTTCAAAAATAAAATTTACGAAGATTTTGTTAGAAAGATTCATTTTTATTTCAAATTAAAAGAAGATTTTTTTTATCCAACTTAATGCATTTCTCAAATATGATATTTACTACCAACTTATTTTGAAGTACAATGTATTATAGTTTTTCTTTAAAAGAAATTATTTACAGTATCTCAAAAAATTTCTTAATCCAATTTAATTTGCTTTCATATAACTTTTAAATTTTAAATAAAAAGTATGTAAAGTAATATTGTTACATAATAAAATTTTCAAAATAAGTTTTGTTACAAAAGTACAAAAATTATAGTAATAATATATAAGCCACATAATCATAGCTATTATAGAATTACATAGTATATAACACTAAATTACATTAAGTTATTAGTAAATTTTGTTATATAAACTAAAATATTTTAGTATAAGAAATAAGAAATCCGTACGGTTGTGTGGATCAAGATCTAGTAACATTTTAAAACAAAAGTTTTATTCTACACCAACAATTAAATTGAAAATGAGGGAATGTGAACTTTAGGATCGTAGATTCATTACTTCTTTTTGCACTTTACGTAGAAGATATTAACTTTTTCTTTTATAAACACACTCTCACACACACGTGACTCTAATTTTGATTCGTAGAAAGAAATCTCATTTGGTTCAATCGACAAGAAGCTCGAAAAGCCTGGTTATTTATAGTCCTTGCAGATAATAGGCTTGAACATAGAAGGATACAATGAGCTCCGGCTATGGTTCGGTGATCACATCAGGATCAGCACCGACAGAAAGTTGACACGACATCCTCTACTTTTCTAGTTTTCTTTATCCACCGACACTCTCTATGCAACACGTTCTTGCGATAGTCTGAAGCACATGTGAAGGGCGAACTCAGAGTAGGGAAGGAGGTGAAAGGTGGACCTTGTACAGCTTTTTCGGGAGACCCCGGTGAAGGATGCAGTTCCGGTGGTCTTGAAAACCTGAGCAGAGACCACGAAGGTTTGCTCCAGTTTCGACGGCACCAGATCTAGAGAAACTGATTGAGTAAGTGCGAAGCAAGAAACAAGACGAGAGCTTTGACTTAAAGCGAGAGAAACCATGAGGAAGATGTAGCAGATTTCCCGACGCCGGCGGCCTCTAGCCTTGCCGGCGTCAAGAAGCAGCGGTAGCGGCGTTGTCTCGATTCTTGAACCAGAGAGAAAAACTATATATCATATATACGTAGCTTATTCTTCTAGGTGCTTCAACATTTATTTATACAAAGCAGAGAGTAAACTGAATATTAATTAACTGAAACTTCAACATTAATTAACTGAAACAGTCGTTCATGATCTTGTCTCCCCTGTTTCTGAATGATGAGATTTGTATCACTCGAGAGGAAGCTTGTTCATCTTAAGAAACTTGTACTCTCTATAGACATAAGGCTTGAACTTTGGAGCATCATCAACAACTAGCTCCGGCAAAGGTCCGACCACGTGATCAAGGTTCGGTTCCGCGAAAACCGGCCAAGAGAGTCTCGTCCTCACCATATCCATCGTCGCTCTATGCTCTCCACTCTTATACCTCCCATTGCTCATCCTCTACAAAACTCACATTATTTTTGAAAACTATTGTATAAAATGTTATTAAATTTAGATAGAAACATATAAATTAAAACTTCCTTAAATATATCTTTTATTAAAAAGATATTAGACCATTAATTTCATGGACCGTGCACATAGCTAAGCAGGCCTTGTACACATCCCCAACAATCAAAACCAAACAAACATGACTTATCTGAAAATGTTCAAAACTGTATCTCTACCTTGATTTGGTCGGCGATGATGACAACGATCCCTGAGTCATCATACTTGACGTCGACCCACTTGTTGTCCTGGTACGCCTGAAGTCCGTCTACCTCATCAGCGATCAAGAACGTGATTCCATTGAGATCAGTGTGATGAGGAGCTCCGTAGAGCAACTCAAGTTTTGGACACGGCGGATAGAAGATGATTTTCATTAGATACTCCACCTTTTCTCCACCAAGACCTTCCTTCAATGCATCACGATGTAACCCTAGTCCTTCCGATAACCATCCCATGATTTTCTCAGATAGCTTCTTTATCTCCTTTGCATACTCCTCATTCACCTCCCTGTTACAAAATAAATAATCACTTTTTTTTTTCATTTTATCGAGTGTTTAAGATTAATACACACAGATTAAAAAAGTGTAAACTTTTATTCAATTAATCTTAATTAGATAAAAATATCAACCAATAGTATTCAACCAATTCAAATATTTTCAATTAATGTTTCTTAAAAGTATACAACTTTTCAACATTAACTACTAAAAATACCTTAAAATTTTAGAAAATCTAACATTTTGGAACAAAAAATAAATCTAGAAAATCTTACTTTGAGGAATAGAGGAACAATTACAACATTTTAATACTTGTACCTGTAATCTGGAGAGTTCTTAGGCCAGAATCTGTAGTTGATTCTTGACGGTGGCCAGACCCTGTGAAAGAGATGATCAGCCCATGTTTTTCTACCTTCTCCATCTTTCTTGTAATCCGTTGTGTATCCTTCTAAGTCTGTTGAATCAGCTGGCCTCGCTACGGCTTCCTTCTCCTTCTCAGGCAGCTCAAAGAACTCAGTCCCAAGTTCTTTCAACCGCCGCATCAGCTCGATGGGAACCCCGTGGTTAACCACCTGGAACATCCCCCATGTCTCGCTGGCTTTTACCACCGCACGTGCCACTAGGTCTTCGTTTGGGTTACTTAGATCGACGATAGGAATATCTACCGGAGATGTTCCTTGGAACTTTGAAGGGACTGATTCGGCCATGTTTTTTTTTTCCTTTCTCACGATGGGAATATTGTTTATTTAGATGTTAGTTGGAGGGTGAAGGTGTAGTATGGGTTTATACTTTATATAGATAAGAGTACATGTGAATGTAGTAGGTGTATGACAGTATGAGTCATTCGTCAGTCACATACTCACATTACTTCACTCTACCACATTTTTCTATATGATTGGTTATTTGGTTATCAGAATATTAAAATGTTTCCAATGATTCAAAACTTTT
Source organism: Brassica rapa (assembly GCF_000309985.2). Lineage (NCBI taxonomy): Eukaryota > Viridiplantae > Streptophyta > Magnoliopsida > Brassicales > Brassicaceae > Brassica > Brassica rapa. Next base: position 30,491,397 of record NC_024796.2, read on the forward strand.
ATCTCTTCCTTTAATAATTGATTGTCAGTGGTGCAAATATCTATGATGGATTCTTAAAATTATAAAATAAAATATCTTAAAACAGGAAAAGCCCACTCAATAATCATACATCTGAAATTTATCATTATAGGTATTTTATAAATTTTGAGAATCTCTCATATATATTTGTGGTGAATATGCTTTTAGATTACCTTTGAATTTTGGATTTTCGGTACTTAAGTTGAACCATTTTGTAGGTAAGTCAATGACAAGAGGAGGTACATGTGCCCCACCTCATTGAAATATTTATAAGTTTAAAGATTAGTCCAAATTAATATAGGACAATTGTCAATAATAACACCTTTTGAAGTTTATGTCTCAAAAATAGCATTAGAAGGAGAAAGTCACAAAAATGACATTCATTAAAGGGTAAAATATCCATAATACCATTGGTTTAAAATTAAATAAACAAACAAAAATAAATAAAAATAAATAAAATAAAATTTTTTTATAGTTTCAGATTACATGTTTTCAGATTCGAAATTTTTATAAAAAAATTTTTGAAACTGTTTTTAAAATTTTTATTTTTTATTTTAGTATTTATTTTTTATAAAATTTTAAACCCTAATTCCAAAACCCCACCCCTTAACTCTAAACCCTAAGGTTTGGATTAATTAACCCAAGGGGTATAAGTGTATATTTACCTCTTTAATGAAACCTATTTTTGTGACTTTGAGCATTGAGTGCTACTTTGGGAACAAAAACTTGGTTTAGTGCTATTCTAGTCTTTTTCTCATTAATATATATGAGGATAATTAATAACAAAAAAAAAACTTTTTCACCATTGACCAAATTAACAAAAGTAATTAATGTTGTTGGCCGACAAACCATATTTTTGATTAACATGAATATTTAGGAAATCTTCAAAAGCATCAATTTTCTATTATTTATATGAACTTTAGAATCATATAATCCATATTTCCTTTTGGTTTTTGTTCCTTTTGCATTTTACGTAGAAAATAGTAACTCTTCTGCTTTCTTTATACAGAAATTCTTGGGTTCACCCCCTATGGTGAACCTTTAGGTTCACCAACCAATAGTGTTTGAGTATTTGATATTTGATATCTTTTAAAAAAGGAAACAACATTAAATTTCCAAATAAGATTATCTTTCTAAAATAAAACAATAAAAATACATAAAAATAGTTACAAAAAATAAATAAATAAATATTTTTAAGTTTTCAGCAAAATACTAAACCCTATATCCTAAATCTTAAACCCTAAACCCTAAACCTTAAACTTTGGATAAACTCTAAACGTTTGAAAATCCTAAACCCTAAATCATACATTAAAAACTAAATTTTAATAACACTAAACCCTAAATCCTAATCACTAAACCCTAAACCCTTGGGTAAACCCTGAACCCTTGGATAAATCATCATAAATCATAAACTGTAAATCAAAAATATTTAAAATTAAACTCTAGAGATTATGATTTATCCAAGGGTTCAGGGTTTACCCAAGGGTTTAGGTTTTACCCAAGAGTTTAGGGTTTAGTGATTAGAATTTAGGGTTTAGTGTTATTAAAATTTAGTTTTTAATGTATGATTTAGGGTTTAGGATTTTCAAACGTTTAGAGTTTATCCAAAATTTAAGGTTTAGGGTTTAAGATTTAGGGTATAGGGTTTAGTATTTTGCTGAAGACTTAAAAATATTTATTTATTTATTTTTTGTAACTATTTTTATGTATTTTTATTGTTTTATTTTAAAAAGATAATCTTATTTGGAAATTTAATGTTGTTTCCTTTTTTAAAAGATATCAAATATCAAATACTCAAATACTATTGGTTGGTGAACCTATAGGTTCATCCTAGGGGGTGAACCCAAGAATTACTCTTCTTTATACACCGTCACTCTATGCAACACATTCTCGCGATAGTAGGTTAAATATATTGATATTATTCTAGAATTTTAGTTAATTAATTAAGATAAATTTGATAGGCAAAATAAATATCATTTCTCACATGGATAGATTAAAAGACCGGAGCTTCAGCATTTATTTATAAAAGCATATAGTACATTGATAATTAATTAACAGAAACTTCCAACATCAATTAACTGAAACAGTCGTTCATTGAGATTAGCGTCAGTCGATAGGAAGCTTGTTCATCTTAAGATACTTGTACTCTCTGTAGACATAAGGCTTAAACTTAGGAGCATCGTCAATAACTAGCTCCGCCAAAGGTCCGACGACATGATCAAGGTTCGGTTCCGCGAACACCGGCCACGAGAGTCTCGTCCTTACCGTATCCATCGTCACTCTATGCTCCCCACTCTTATACCTCCCATTGCTCATCCTCTACAAACTCCAAATAATTTTTTTAAAAACCATTGCATAAAATGTAATTAAATTTAGATAGAAACATATAAAATAAAACTTATGTACATATATGTATATTTATTTATTTTCTTTAAAAATTAGACTCTTAATTTCATCCGACCAAGGGCAGTCGCCTGCCTTGTACACATCCCCAACAATCAAAACTAAACAAACATGACTTAATATTGGAGACTTCGTCTAATACCTTGATTTGATCGGCAATGATGACGACGATGCTGGAGTCATCATACTTGACGTCGACCCACTTGTTATCCTGGTACGCCTGAAGTCCATCTACCTCATCAGCGATCAAGAACGTGATTCCATTGAGATCTGTGTGATGAGGAGCTCCGTAGAGCAGTTCGAGTTTTGGACACGGCGGATAGAAAATTATCTTCATCAGATACTCCACCGTTTCTCCGCCGAGACCTTCCTTCAATGCATCACGATGTAACCCTAATCCTTCTGATAACCACCCCATGATCTTCTCCGACTGCTTCTTTATCTCCCTTGCATACTCCTCATTCACCTCTCTGTTTCAACAAATATACATTCTACATAAAAGTCGGACACGATTTTATTCCGACAGAACCTAACTCAAAACTAGTTGGTAAAGCGAGAAAATGTGTTAGTTAAAAAAATAACAAATTTCCTGAATATTATTTTTTTGTTTTGTACAAAAATAACATTTTAAATTTTTTCCCAAACTATCATTTATTAATGAAGAATAGCACGTGTTAAAAAAAATTAAAAAATAACACTAAAATATTTTACATCATAATTCATAAATCATAAACCTTAATCTCACCCTATAAACTCATTTATATAAATATCTACCGTCCGTTTCATTTTAATTGTCATTTTAGGTTTATGCAAACATATGATTTTGTATATTTCCAAAACGAAAGCACAATTACATATACACCTAATCATATTTCAATCAATAGAAAAATAAAATGAAAAATCTTATTAATAAATTTTGTATTGAAACTCTAAACCGCTACTTATTTTGAAACAAATTTTTTTTCTTACAACGACAATTAAATCGAAACGAAGCAAGTATTTATACCTTTTAGTAAATGTTATTTTGATAATCTTTCTTGAGTGTGCTATTTTTTAAACAAAACTGATTGTTTTTTTTTGAAAAAAAAACTGATTTATTGCTATTCGAAGATATCTTTAAAAATGGAAAATGTTTTTAAATAAAATAAATAAGTGGATAAAAGTGATCACAAAATTCTTATACTCGTGCCTGTAATCTGGAGAGTTCTTAGGCCAGAATCTGTAGTTGATTCTTGACGCTGGCCAGACTCTGTGAAAGAGATGATCAGCCCATGTTTTTCTACCTTCTTTATCTTTCTCGTAATCCGTTGTGTATCCTTCTAAGTCCATAGAATCAGCTGGCCTAGCTACGGCTTCCTTCTCCTTCTCAGGCAGCTCAAAGAACTCTGTCCCAAGTTCTTTCAACCGCCGCATCAGCTCGGTTGGGATCCCGTGGTTAACCACCAGAAACATCCCCCATTCCTCGCTTGCTTTCACCACCGCACGTGCCACTAGGTCTTCGTTGTTACTTAGATCGACGATAGGAATATCTACCGGAGATGTTCCTTGGAACTTCGAGGGGACTAACTCGGCCATGTTTTTTCCTTTCTCCCGATGGTAATATTGCTTGTTTAGATGTTAATTGGAGTGAAGGTGTAGTATGGGTTTATACTTTATATATAGTATTAGGAAATATACTAAACCGACTTGGAATTTATCCGAGTGAAGGTGTAGTATGGGTTTGTACGGTTTTCTGTGGGCAACAAGGTGAAGGTGTAGTATGGGTTTGTACGGTTTTCTGTGGGCAACAAGGTTCGTGTGCATCACTTGAAAGAACAGATCGCAGTGTGTCGACAAGATGGTGCGTCTGTGATCGAGTACTATGGACGTTTGTCCAAGACTTGGGAGGAGCTGGATATGTACAAGCCCCTGCCTTCGTGTTCGTGTTCTGCTATGGCAGAGTTTGAAAGAGATAGAGAAGAAGAAAAGGTCCACCAGTTTGTAATGGGATTGGATCAAGCTCGTTTTGGAGGAGTGTGTCAAGGTATAATATCCTCTGATTCTACACTGGATATTGGAGAAATCTATGCTAAGGTGATTCGAGAAGAGCAGCGTCTCAACTCAGTCAAAGAGAGAGAGATGCAACAGAATGCTATTGGGTTTACAGTTAAGAAAGAAGCGGGCGCAGCAAGTTCTGATCAAGCAACCTCACGTACTGACTCTGGAACCAGAAATCGCGTGCCTCAATGCTCAAACTGCGGTCGTAGTGGGCATGAGAAGGCAAACTGCTGGCAGTTAGTCGGTTTTCCTGACTGGTGGGAAGAACGTTCAGCAAACAGAAGTGGAGGAGGAAACAGAAGAGCTTACAGAGGTGGTCGTGGTCGTGGAAATTATGGGTCTGATCGATCCAGAGGCAGTGGAGCAAAGGCACACGCGACTACATCCAACTCGTCTAGCTTCCCTGAGCTAACGTCAGAACAGTGGCGAACGTTGACTCAGATGATCAACGAGAAAGCCTGCTCTCCCACCGATAAGTTGAATGGTAAGAGTAAACTGGGTGATTTGATACTAGACACGGGAGCTTCCCATCACATGACAGGAGACATCTCGTTTCTTGTCAACACAACGAGTATTTTGCCATGTCCAGTTGGCTTTGCAGATGGAAACAAAGCATATGCCACACATACAGGAACATTTCCTTTAACTGATCGAATCACTCTTGATCATGTCTTGTTTGTGCCAAATTTGAACTGTTCCTTGATATCAGTCTCAAAACTGTTAAAGCAAACTAATTGTTTCGCATTACTAACAGATACGATTTGTCTCTTACAGGATCGTTTCACGAGGACCCTGATTGGAGCCGGTAAGGAACGAGATGGGGTGTATTACTTCACAGATGTCATGGCTGCTAGAGTTCACCGTGTCTCAGCTCCTGTTGTTAAGTCCGCTGATCAACTTCGTTGGCACCAGAGGCTTGGGCATCCGTCATCTTCAGTTTTATCTAATTTACCTATGTTTTCGTCTACTAAACTAGCTGCCCTAAGTCCTTGCGACACATGTTTTAGGGCTAAGCAAACTAGAGAAGTGTTTTATGATAGTATCAATAAATCAAATGAGTGTTTTGCGTTGATTCATTGTGATGTTTGGTTTCTTCTGGTGCTGTATATTTTTTAACAATCGTGGACGATCATTCAAGAGCTGTGTGGACGTATCTCATGCTTGAGAAATCCGAAGTTCGTACGATCTTGACTAATTTTTGTAGCATGGCCTCTACTCAGTTCAGTAAAACAGTTAAGACAGTGAGGTCCGATAATGGAACAGAGTTTATGTGTTTGGCAAGGTTCTTTCGAGAAAGTGGGATTATTCATCAGACGTCATGTGTAGACACGCCTCAACAGAATGGACGTGTCGAAAGGAAACACCGGCATATACTTAATGTGGCCCGCGCCATACTATTTCAAGGAAGTTTACCGGTGAGGTTCTGGGGTGAAGCCATCATGACAGCAACTCATCTTATAAACCGTACTCCCACACAAGTTCTTCGAGGTGCTTCACCATATGAAGTCCTGTATGGTGAGAAGCCAAATTATGATCATCTTAGGGTCTTTGGAAGTCTGTGTTACACACATTTGAGAGCCCGCGACAAAGACAAATTTGGCTCTCGAAGTCGTAAGTGTATATTTATGGGTTATCCTTTTGGACAAAAGGGTTGGAAGGTGTTTGATCTCGACAAGGAACAGTTCTTCATCTCTCGAGACGTCATATTTTACGAGGACACGTTTCCTATGTCATCTATTTCAGAACAGTCGTCGGTTCAGGGAATTGTGTCTCCGGCTCCACCTACTAATGCACTCGACTACTCTGACTCAGATTGGTTATTTGAGTCTGTCCCCAGCTCACTCGACAGGGGGAGTAGCGATGGAATTGGCAATACAGATATTACTGTGGTAGTTGAACCAATAACATCTGAGACACAGAGCCCACAGGCTCCGGAGTCTCGTTCTGCATTACCAGCTGATAGGTCTACAACTCCTGCAGAAGTCGTTACAAGTACTGAAACACGTACTGATCAGAGGTCTGAGCCAGTACAAGATATCTCCATGAATGATCCGGTTGTGTTAGGCAGAGGACAACGAGTGCGTCTTCCCTCTGTCAAGCTTAAAGACTACGTCAACTACAACGTCATGTGTCATGAAGATACCCATCTCGTTCCACTCTGCGCTTCATCCTCGTCCACGGAAAACGCTCCAGGTATGACACAATCTCCTTTAGCTACATATATCTCTGTTGATGCCTTCTCAAGTGCGCATCAAGCTTTCTTAGCAGCTGTAATTTCAGGAGTTGAACCTAAGCGATATCATGACGCCATTAAACATAAGGTTTGGTGCGACTCTATGAAAGAAGAAGTCACTGCTCATGAGGAGCAAGGCACGTGGGATATTGCTTCGCTTCCGCCTGGCAAGACTGCCGTGAGTTCTCAATGGGTTTATAAGATCAAGTACAATCCTGATGGTACAATTCGGCGACACAAATCTCGTCTGGTTGCCAACGGAAATAAACAAGTCCAAGGCAAAGATTTTGAGGAAACATTTGCCCCAGTTATTAAAATGGGCACGGTTCGTATGCTTCTCCGTATTGCCGCAGCTAAGAAGTGGGAAGTTCACCAAATGGACGTTCATAACGCATTTCTTCATGGTGATCTTGAGGAAGAAGTGTATATGCGTTTACCTCCAGGCTTTACTCACTCTGATCCAACAAAAGTATGTCGCCTCAGGAAATCTATTTATGGCCTTCGACAGGCTCCACGGTGTTGGTTCTCCAAGTTATCTAAAGCTCTCCTGCAATTCGGTTTTGTTCAGTCTTACTCCGACTATTCATTGTTCTTATACACTAAAGGATCAGTTGAGATTCGAGTTTTGGTCTATGTCGACGATTTAGTGATCGCCAGTAATAGTCTCGACAAACTCACCAAGTTTAAAGAGTATTTGGGACAACAGTTTCACATGAAGGATCTTGGTAAGCTCAAATACTTTCTTGGTATAGAAGTAGCACGCACTGAAGAAGGGATCTTCTTGTCTCAGCGCAAATATATCATGGATATCATTGATGATATGGATCTCCAGGATGCTCGTCCAGCATGCACACCAGTCGAGCAGAACCACAAGATCGCCTCCGATCAGTCACCTCTACTTTCTGATCCAAAGATCTATCGTCGCCTTGTGGGCCGTCTTGTCTATCTTTCCATGACTCGCCCTGAACTTTGTTACTCTATTCATCTTCTGTCTCAGTTTATGAAGTCACCTCGTGAAGGACATTTGGAGGCTGCATTGCGCGTTGTTCGATATATCAAAGGTTCTCTCGATCAAGGAATACTCATGAGCTCCGATGAAAATCTTGACCTCTCCATATACTGTGACGCGGACTGGAGTTCTTGCCCTGTTAGTCGTCGATCTTTGAGCTCATTTGTAGTCCTTCTCGGTGATTCTCCAGTTACGTGGAAGACCAAGAAACAAGATACCGTTGCTCACTCGTCAGCTGAAGCCGAATACAGGGCTATGGCTAAAGCTACTCGTGAAATGAAGTGGATTGTTCCTTTAGTTAAGGATCTCGGTATTCCAGTTCCCAAACCTGTCTCGTTCTTTTGTGACAATCAAGCGGCAATATACATTGCAGCCAATCCAGTGTTTCACGAAAGAACAAAACACATAGAACGAGACTGTCATAGTGTTCGAGATGCGGTCCTTGCTGGTTTGATCGCCACTAAACATGTTCGTACTAAGGATCAGCTCGCTGACATCTTGACGAAAGCTCTTGGTAAACCACAGTTTGAAGTGTTACTGTCCAAGTTGGGTGTCAAGAGACTTCACACTCCAACTTGAGGGGGAGTATTAGGAATATATGCAAATATACGATATACCATATCTATTTAGGATAAATTCCAAGTCGGTTTAGTATATTTCCTATTCTCTTGTTGTCGAGTTTGTATATATACATTGTAAAGCACGTTCATTATCAATAAGAAAGTCTTCTCTAAATCATTGAGACCTAGATTTACATATAGATTAGAGTTACATTTGAATGTAGTAGGCGTATGAGTTATTCTTCAGTCACATTGCTTCACTTTACCACACTTTTCTATATGATTGGTTATCGCAATATTAAAACCTTTATGCTTCCAATTATAGAAACTTTTATTAAAATATTCCTTTAATAATTGAATGTGATTGGTGAAAATAGCTATGATTGATGGATTCTTAAAGTCGTATAATAAATATTTTTATGTGGATACCTAAAAACAGGAAAATCCCACTCAATATTACACATTTAAAATATTCATATAATATTTTAGCACTAAATTTATTTATAATTTTTGAAAATCTCTCATATTTGGTAAATATGCTTTTAGATTACCTTTGATTTTGGTTACCTGACGACTATACTCTCATGTTTATATAATTTACAAGCAATATGTATCCAACTTGATAAATTTGTATCCAACTTGATAAATTTGTATCCGTACAAAATGCACACAGTAAGAAAAAGTTAGATTCGCCGAAGTTATATGAATAATAGGTACTGGAAAATGTCGGCAAAATAAACAAAATAATAGGAATGGATCTACTGCATGCAATGCATACTACTGAATTTTTATTTATTGGATATGTTGAATTACTTGGTAGGTTCTATGACAAGAGGAGGTATGTCATGTGCCCCACCTCACTGAAATATTTATCATGTAAACAATAGTTCTAGGAAAATAATTATGCCTCGTATATAAAAAATTATGGACCCGCTCTTGAGTAACATATATAGTGGGGGTATTCTGTGGTAGTAATACCTTCTCTAGAAGCTCTATTATATCAAGAACGTGAATCTCGTCCAACCACAAAGTAAGTAGTCATCTACACAATGCATATTGTTAATAATTATATAATTATACATATTTTTAATAAAATTAAAATATGTATACATTATGGCGTGTGAATTTGAATAAGTTTGAAAACATTGTGTAAATACAAAACAAGGCAATTTGATGGATTAAGGATACAAAGTAAATGTGATATCTTGAAGGCAAACATTTTTGTACTGAACATATCACCATATAATATTTCACATCTAGCCAAAAAGATTTATTTGTTTTAAATATTAACAGTTATAAGTTATTTATAAAAATAACAATGTTTTGAAAACCGGACCGGACATTGACTCCGCATTATCACTGGATAGCTGGTCGGACCAGTTTCAACCAGGGTTTTGATTTTTCTTTATATATACATACTAATATATATAATATTAAAATGTTATAAAAATAACTAGAATAACATTTGATCAATCCAGATTTTGTTTACTGCACATTCCACTGGTAACCAATTAGAACTTCTGAAGCAACAAATACCTTAAAAAAAAAAGGTAAAACCATTTAACTTAAACTTGTTATCATTAAGACAAAAATTTGAGACGATGTTTTTACAAAACTACATAATCCATACATATGAATAGCAAAGAAACCACATGGTGCATTACAATCTAGTCTATTCTAAAGCATTCCTCTGCCCCAAAACACAGATTACAATGGTATGGGTTTATATAAGTAAGAGTTGCATTTGAATGTAATTATTGTCACATGACCATATTTCTTTTTGTTTTTCACTTTACAGCATTTTTCTAAATGATTGGTTATTTTCCTAAATATTATAACATTTTCGTCTCCAATAATCATAAAGTTTATTAGATTCCTTTAATGATTGCGTGTATGGAAGGGTGAAATAAAATATCCCAAAAACTATATAATAAAAGAAGTACAATAAAGAAAAACAAGTAGTATGAATTTTTGTTTATTGCATGTATTGAATATTGTGTGGGAGCACAGTTTTCTGGAAGTTAGAGCATCATTAACCCTATAACCCCATTTGGGTTTCTTAATGATTTGTTTAATAATAAAAGTTAGTTAAGAACTTTAGTTAAGAAACACTTAGTTTTTATACTCCATTGGAAGTTTCTTAATTAAAGGTTCTTAAAAAAAAATTAAAGATTGTTTTATTAAAATTTAAAATTAATTTTATTTATAAATTAAAATTGGTTTACAAAACTAAAACCAGAAAAAAAAACTTAAACCTAAGACCATAAAGTCATGCCAAAACCCACTAGGATGTGCTGATGTTGGAGCTATGCTGCTTTATATCTGATTATAACAAAACTTGTAATGTGAGCATAACCATCAAAGGACCAATACCTAAGCAATTGTAATGCTGCTTACCTGCCATGTATCATATGCAGCGTTGACAATGAAAAGTTGAGTTTTCATCTGACTGATCAGATTCTCTGGGAAGAAACACTGCAAAGAACAAAAAGGGAGTTTCATAAACTACTACAAGACTTGGATTCATTTTGCAACAATCATCAGAAAGAGAGAATGTACTACCGAAGTTGGATCAAGATGGTTTGTGCACAGACGAGGCAGGTTGTTTTCACACTCTGAAACTCTACTATACCATTGTATAAGTTCCTGATTGTTCGTCCACCAGACACATCAGTTCTGTGTATTAACAGAAACAAAACCAGTTAATCACATGAATAGCTTTTACAAAGACTTGGAGTTACAGAGAAATAACGAAATAACACATGAATAACTCAATAGTGTAATGATTCTAACCTCATTCTGACCATCTCCCCTGAAAGAAGCACCATCACAGTAACGAAGCTTAAGTCTATTCCAATTGAAAAGGTCTACAAAAAATCAAGCACATGGCAATGAGGATTAATGATTCTCAAAATTACTGATATGGTCAGAACAAAGATTTTAGAGACTAAACCTGGATTTTTTTGAGCTTTATCACTTAGTATTCCTGTAAAGGGAACTCTTTCTCCATGTAGTTAGATGATCCATGATAGAGACAAAGTTCACCAGCGGAAGCAAATCAAAGCATATCAATAAACTGATACAATACAAACCTACTTTTCATTAAGAGGAAGCTTCCCTTCAGTGTTGAGCTTCTTCAGGAGATAAGCAAGGGCTTGTCCTTTTTCACTTCTTGAACCTTACTCTTGTCAATGAAAAAGCTAACCTCGTTTGGACTCTGATCACATTCTCTCTGCATCAAGTGATTGAACTTTGGTCACTTAACATAGAGGATATAGCAATTTATACATAGTGGTTGCAACAGGCTTTTACGGATCAGAGGATCCAAGCTCCAGCTCTCCAGATTCTGATCCTGAATCTGAAACCGGTCCTTGATTCTCAATCGGATTTAACGTACAGATTCAATAGCGGCATCGATCTTGACCTTAGATTGCTTGGTGGGGCTTCGAGACGAAGAAGACGGTTCAGAGGATGAGGAAGAAGAACATAGACGCTTGGAAGTGGAAGAGCTGCGTCTCGTCTCCGGCGGAGAAGAAGAGAGGAAAGGAAAAAAAAATAAAAATAAATAAAAGACATATTTTGCTTGGCTGACACGTGGTATAAAACCATACTTAGGATCGGTCACCAAAATCCTTTCTTAAGGATCGGTTATCTGAAATTAATTTAGTTTTCATTTAATTAAATGACTCATTTACTTTAAAAACCCCCTTAAGAAACCTGGATAATCATGGTCTTATATTACCAAGAGCGTGAATCTCGTGCAACCACAAAGTAAAGTAGTATTACACTACACAATGTGCTAGTCTTGAATATCAGTATATCACTGAAAAACACTACTACTAAATAAATAAAGATTACATAAACAGAAATTACATCAAAGATTCAAAATCACCAATTGTTTAGCTATTTTTATGATATACACATTTTCCGTGTGATAAAAAAGATATACAAAAAATTGCAAAAAGAAACCTAGCTATATAGTTCTAAAACCTGTTTGTTGAAATAGTCCATAGTTAGATATACATTTGGTCAATTCCGATATTGTTTACTTCACATTTCAATGTTAGCCACTTAGAACTTTCGAAGTAACAAAGACCTTTAAAACGTAAAACCATTAACTTAGGTTGGCTCTCACTAAGACAAAAACTTGAGAGAATGTTTTTACAATATTAGAGAATCCATCCATATGAATAGCAAGAAACCATATGCTGAATTACAATCTAGTCTACTTTAAAGCAAATCACAACGCTGCCAAAGCTCATTACAAATTCCAATGCTACGAAAAAATGAAACTGATGATATCGACTTTACCTTACAGACGTCTGGTCTTGTTAGGAGGTGCTTAACCAGGCATACCCATTCCAGGATCTTTCCTCTTTCTGCTGGTGCGGTTGAGCCATCCCGCGTTTCTGCGGCAGAGGAACACTTGGGCTCTTGGCTACGACAACATAGACATTTGCCATAGGTCCACAAAATTTTTGTGTTCTTTTTAAGGTCTTTTTACTCTGTTAATTAGCAAAAGAGTCCATAATTAAGTAACCTAATTTATAAAAAGGTCTATATTTTTATTTTATTTGTTTCAGGTCATAGAGCTTTTTTTAGTTCTAAGTTAAAAGAAATGTAATGAAAAAAAAATATAAAAAAATATTTATAAAAGGTCCATATTTTTTGTTTTGTCTAGGGCTAATATGTTGGTTTAGAAGGCACTGCACTTGGGTTCATCCCAGCCCGAGCTGGAAAATTATAAGCCATCATGCCTTGAGGTTGCATCCTCTGCATGTTATGCCCAACCATTGGTCTTGGCATCGATCTACTCCCCCATCTCATGCCGGTTTAGTTTGTTAGGAATTTGAAAAATAATTCGGTTTTCAGTTTGGTTTTTGATTTTCAATTTTTTTAAAAGAATTCCCCCATCTCATGCCGGTTTAGTTTGTTAGGAATTTGAAAAATAATTCGGTTTTCAGTTTGGTTTTTGATTTTCAATTTTTTTAAAAGAATCGAAATAGCCAAAATAACCAAAAAACCGAACCGAAAGTAACAGAAAAAACAAAAATAATCAAATTTAACCGAAATAACCGAGTTTGACCGAAAATATCCTATTTTTTTGAGAAAACGATACCAAAATTAACCGAAAACAAAAAAGAAAATCGATTATTTTAAGAAATAAAGTGAAAACTAAAAAACCGCTAACCGAACCAAACTGAAATTTAATTCGGTCAATTTCGGAATTGGTTTTCAAAATTTCCGTAAACCAAAAACCGACGGTTTGGTTTTGGAAAACCAAAATCGCAGGGCTAGTTTCAACGGTGCTTGGTATATCATTGCAAGCCCAAAATCAGCTATCTTTTTTTTATAACTGTGGTGTGATTCCAAAAGCTTTCTAAGCCCAAAGACTAATCATCACGAGACCCGCAAGATCCATGTTTTCTTACCACTTAAGACGCTTCAGGTGACCAAGAAAAACCAAACCCATGATGGTACTCACAACTATGAGCCATTTACCACTAGTCCAAGACCACTTGGTTAAATCAGCTATCTTAACAATCCCATAATTAAAATATTCGACGGTTTTAAATCTCTGGGTACAATCCAGTTACTATGTAGATAGTTTAATCTGTTAGTGGACATCAGCAAGTAAAGGCCCAGCCCAACACAAGTGATAAATCATATCTTCATCAACGGTCGACTTCACACAAACAACAACCTTTGTCGTCTCCTGTAGCAGAGGAGCTGAGTACGGAGTCGCTCCTTATCCACAATACATTTGCTCCGCTGTTAACGTGTTGTGCTGGCTAATTTCCTGGTAGCTTTACAGCTGGTAGTCTAACGATCTAGATCTTTCTTGAGCCTTTATATTGGCTCTATCCTTGTCATTGTAACGTTAAGCAAGTTGTATATGATTCAGTAAAACTCTAAAGTCTTTCAACTTGCATATGGTATCAGAGCCATTTAACCTTAACAGGTATGGCAGATCCAGTGAATCCTTATCCCTTTCCCAGTAAAGTTCATGTCTTGAGCTGTGTCACTCTCAAGCTCAATGACAGTAACTACCTGCTGTGGAAAACTCAGTTCGAGTCTCTCTTGTCGAGTCAGAAGTTGTTGGGGTTCGTCAATGGTGCGGTGGTGTCCCCTCCGGCGACTCGCGTGGTGCTTCACGACATGGAAAACGTCGAAGAGCCCAACCCGTTGTTTGAAGCTTGGTTCTGTACTGATCAGTTGATCAGATCTTGGTTGTTCGGTACGTTGTCTGAAGAAGTTCTGGGGTCCGTTCACACATTGTCTACGTCTCGCGAGGTGTGGATCTCGTTGGCTGATAACTTTAACAAGAGTTCAGTCTCTCGAGAGTTTTCATTGCGAAGGAGCCTTCAGCTCTTGACGAAGAAAGACAAGACGGTGGCTGTGTATTGTCGAGAGTTCAAGACAGTTTGTGATGCTCTGAGTGCCATTGGGAAACCGGTAGATGAATCAATGAAGATCTTTGGGTTTCTCAATGGTATTGGACGTGAGTTTGATCCGATTACTACGGTGATTCAGAGTTCATTGACGAAGTTCCCTGTTCCAACGTTCAATGATGTGGTGTCTGAAGTTCAGGGGTTTGATTTGAAGTTGAAATCGTATGAGGATACTCCAGCAGTCAACACTCACATGGCGTTTGCGTCTCAGAATATGGCTCCTGGGTATAATCCTAACTACCGAGGAAGAGGCAGGTCTGGACAGTACAGAGGGCGTGGAGGTTACTCAAGTCGTGGTAGAGGCTTCCCGCAACATCAGTCTGGTGGAAACAACACGCAGGGAGATAGACCTACATGTCAGATTTGTGGTAGAATGGGTCACACGGCGTTGAAGTGCTATAACCGCTTTGACAACAACTACCAATCTGTTCCTGCTGCTTTCAACTCTCTCCGTGTCTCAGAAGACAGGGACTGGTACCCTGATTCGGGGGCAACTGCTCACATCACGTCATCCTCTGCAAATCTGCAGGAAGCTCATCCGTATGAAGGAACAGATGCGGTTATGGTCGGAGATGGAGCTTATCTGCCCATAACTCATGTTGGCTCAACCACCTTATCCTCTGCCTCAGGTAACATAACTTTAAATGAAGTTCTGGTATGTCCTACTATTCAGAAGTCTCTACTGTCAGTATCCAAACTTTGTGAAGAGTATCCATGTGGAGTTTTCTTTGATGCTAACTATGTATATCTGATTGATCTCCTCAAGGAGAAAGTGGTGGCAAAGGGAAACCGAAATAAAGGATTGTATGTGTTGAAGAATGAAGGGTTTGCAGCTTACTTCTCAGATCGTCAGGTTGCAGCTTCTGAAGATCTCTGGCATCTCAGACTAGGCTATGCAAACTTCAGAGTTCTTCAACAACTTCAGAGCAGCAAGGAGATAAGCATCAATAAGAGCAGAACAAGCCTCATTTGTCAGCCTTGCCAGATGGGGAAAAGTCATAAATTACAGTTTTTTTCAGTCTCAATCTCATGTTTCTCAACCGTTGGAAAGGATCCACTGTGACTTATGGGGTCCTTCTCCTGTTTTATCTAGCCAAGGGTTTCGTTATTATGCTGTGTTAGTGGATGATTGTACTCGCTTCTCTTGGCTGTATCCGTTGAGAAATAAATCAGACTTCTTTCAAGTATTTGTGGCGTTTAAGAAGTTGGTGGAGACTCAATTTGATACCAAAATAAAAGTGTTTCAATCAGATGGTGGTGGAGAGTTTGTGAATAATCAGATGAAGCAACTGTTGCAGGATAATGGAATTATACATCGTCTGTCTTGCCCACACACGCCTGAGCAAAATGGTCTAGCTGAGAGAAGACATCGTCACTTCACAGAGTTGGGACTCTCCATGATGTTTCAGAGTCATTTACCTTTACATCTATGGGTTGAAGCGTTTGCAACAGCAAGTTACATAAGTAACATTCTTCCCTCCCAGGCGCTAGACAATAAAAGTCCCTTTGAAGCATTATTCAAAGTTAAACCAAGTTATAGAGCACTGCGAGCGTTTGGTTCAGCATGTTACCCCTGCCTTCGCGACCAACAAAACCACAAGTTTGATCCTAAATCTCTGCAGTGTGTGTTTGTGGGGTATAGTAGTATGCATAAGGGATATAGATGTCTCTTTCCACCAACCGGGAAAGTGTACATCACAAGACATGCTATCTTTGACGAAGAGCTATATCCTTTTAAAGATCAATATAAGCATCTGGTTCCTCTGTATGATACGTCCCTTCTAAAGGCATGGCAGAAGGTGACAAGCCCAGCGGTGGTAGAAGAGAATGTGCCAACAATGTCGCAGGTGTTTCCAGCACCACAGATTCAGACGGCTCCTCTGGTGAATGATCCAGTTGATAATAATCAAGAAGGCAACAATGATGGAGAGCAAGAGCCACTAGAAGTACCAAATGCGCCAGAGCCAGTAATGAATGCTCATCCAATGCAGACTAGAGCTAAAGCTGGGATTCATAAACCAAATACTAAGTATGCTCTGCTGGCACCTAAGTATTCTGTCACAATACCGAAGAACATAGCAGAGGCAATGAAGCACCCAGGGTGGAATGATGCTGTATCTCAGGAAATGCGCATAATTCATATGCTGAACACTTGGTCTTTGGTTCCACCGACTGAAGATATGAACATACTAAGTAACAGATGGGTTCATACGGTGAAATTGAATCCTGATGGTACAATAAAGAAGCTGAGATCGAGGTTGGTGGCTAAGGGGTGTGCTCAGGAAGAAGGTTTGGACTATTTAGAAACATTCAGTCCGGTAGTCAGGACAGCTACCATAAGACTGATGTTGAATATAGCTACAGCCAAAGGGTGGTCAATCAAGCAGTTAGATGTTTCTAGTGCTTTTCTTCACGGCAAGTTGCAAGAGCCGGTGTTTATGCATCAACCTGCTGGCTTCATAGATCCGGAGAAACCACACTATGTGTGTAAACTCACCAAAGCACTGTATGGCCTCAAGCAGGCGCCAAGGGCGTGGTTTGATACGTTTAGTAACTACTTGATCGACTTTGGCTTTGTATGCAGTATGTCCGATCCCTCTCTGTTTACGTACAACAGAAACAACAAGTTCATGGTACTGTTATTGTATGTAGATGACATTCTCTTAACCGGAAGCACAGAGAGTTTGCTGCAAGAGCTAGTGGAGTCTTTATCTAAGCGATTTTCCATGAAAGACATGGGCAGGCCGTCTTACTTTTTGGGTATTGAAATGGAAACAACTCAAGAAGGTCTCATGCTGCATCAACGGTCGTATATAAAGGAGATATTACACGCAGCAGCTATGACAGACTGTAATCCGATGCCCACTCCACTGCCTCAACGCATTGAAGCACAAGACACAAGTCTCTTCTCAGAACCAACCTACTTCCGGAGCCTAGCTGGAAAGCTTCAGTATCTAACCATTACGCGTCCTGATATTCAGTATGCTGTTAACTTGGTATGTCAGAGGATGCATGCTCCTACAATGACAGACTTTGCGCTGTTAAAGCGTATACTTCGGTATCTAAAGGGCTCAATGGAGTATGGATTACACATCAAGAAGAATGAAGATCTGTCTCTCATGGCATATTGTGACAGTGACTGGGGAGGCTGTGAAGAAACCAAGAGATCTACCACCGGGTTCTGCACGATTCTTGGGTCTAATTTGGTATCTTGGTCAGCTAAGAGACAAGATACTGTGTCACGATCATCAACGGAGGCAGAGTATAGAGCCTTGGCAGAGACAGCTCAGGAAGTAACTTGGATCTCTCAGCTGTTGCGTGATCTGCACATTCCTCAGGAAAAAGCTACACTGATGTTGTGTGATAATCTATCTGCGGTTTATCTCACAACTAATCCAGCTCTTCACAAGAAATCAAAACATTTTGATAGAGACTGGCATTACATTAGAGAACAGGTTGCTCTGGGGTTGATAAAGACGAGACATATTCCAGCTGAGAAGCAAGTGGCTGATATCTTTACAAAGCCTTTGCCGCGGAAAGCATTTGTTGATCTGCGGAGCAAACTTGGCGTTGAAGTTCTTCACACGCAAAGTTTGAGGGGGGATGTTAGTGGACATCAGCAAGTAAAGGCCCAGCCCAACACAAGTGATAAATCATATCTTCATCAACGGTCGACTTCACACAAACAACAACCTTTGTCGTCTCCTGTAGCAGAGGAGCTGAGTACGGAGTCGCTCCTTATCCACAATACATTTGCTCCGCTGTTAACGTGTTGTGCTGGCTAATTTCCTGGTAGCTTTACAGCTGGTAGTCTAACGACCTAGATCTTTCTTGAGCCTTTATATTGGCTCTATTCTTGTCATTGTAACGTTAAGTAAGTTGTATATGATTCAGTAAAACTCTAAAGTCTTTCAACTTGCATATAATCTGTTAAGAAGCTGCCAAAGCAAAGACTTGACGGTGTACTAGTTTAAAGAATGTCCTACTTAGTCTCTATGGTGTCTGATGATCTCGTAGAGATCGTGCTCCAAGTAGTCGAATGCGAGGTAGAGAGACATGTCCGCGGAGTTGATGTGGACGTTAACGTGGTTCTCGTGCGAGATCTCTCTGAGGAGCATGATCCAACTCTTATGATAATTGGAAAAGTATGTTTGTAATAAGGCCACTTGGTCCAACTGTTTTTATTTTGCGGTTTACTTGGTTTGGTTTGGTTCGCGCGAAAGTCTGAAGCAAGTTTTTCTGAGTCCTAGCCCAAGCTTTTGTGAGCTTTCTTTGGGCTTTTGTGCATTGTTTTGTTTCCCTTCTTAAAGCGAATGTCGTTTCATCGTAATACAAATAACATCAAGAGGTGTTTTATAAAACGCTTTCCCCTAGTGACGTAACTAAAAGCGTACGACACGTGGCGGTCAACCAAGCTGTCAGTTGGTGGTTTAAAGCTCACAAGCATGTGACTTTAATATAATCTCTCTTCCTCCGGCGCCAACAAGACTTTACCAAGACGGAGAAAAAGCCTTTTCTCTCGCTTTCAGACAATTCCCTCGTGGCGGTGCTCTGTCGGCTTCAGCCTTTGATTTTTATTTTATTTTATTTAAATTAAAAAATAATCACCTAATTAGAAAAGGAAACCATCATCAGTAGTAATATACAGAGAGATTACTGTCTGTCTTTAAGGATTTTAATTAAGGAATTAAATCTTTTATTCTGATTTTAATTCTGTGAAGACAACGCGCAAAAGGCTTCGTCTTTATTCTTTTAAAGTCTCTGTGAAATGCTCAAGGTGACTAGGGTTTATCGGCTCTTTCTTCTTATCCTCTCCCTTATCGAAAGTAAGTTTTTTTCATCCAATGAAGTTACTTGATTGTTGTTTGTCTGAGATCTATTTTTGTGTCAGCTTGTGATTGTGATCAATCTATCTTTTTTGTCTTATTATGTTTCTTCGTGATCGGGTTCGTGTCTGCTTCCTTGATTTTAGGGCATGTGTTGGTGACTTGGTGTTTCTGATTCTCAGATTGTCTCGTGTCTGAAACTTTTCATGCTTTTGAGGAATTATAATTGAAGACTTTTTTTTTTTTAATTGCAGACTAGTAGCTACTGTACATTCGAAGCAGAACCAATCTAACAGTCTAATGTAGGTTCTCTTGAGTGAACCTTTATGGTCCTGATCCACCTTACACATTTCTTTTTGGTTGCTTCATTTTTTTAGCATGAACCAAATATCTCTTCTTTTAATTGCTTAAATTATTTTGGGCTTAAAACAGATATAACCAAAAATGGCTGCGGAGCTTGTAAGTTCTGCAACAAGTGACAAGCTTGCTGAAATGGATTGGACCAAAAACATTGAGATCTGTGAACTAGCTGCTCGTGATGAAAGGTATAATGAGGAGCCATAACATCTTCTAATATAAATTATTCTTTGTTAAATGTTCAATAACCTAAGGATTTATATGATGGACACACTTCTAACATTTTTCATCTGTTAATGAGTTTTCTCTTATGATAAAACAGGCAAGCAAAAGATGTTGTCAAGGCTATCAAAAAACGCTTGGGGAGCAAGAACCCAAATACTCAATTATATGCTGTTCAGGTAAAGCTCCTGGTCTCTAAATCTATCTTTCTTTTTACCGGAAGATCTATTATATTCTTTGTTCTTGCAGTTGCTGGAGATGTTGATGAACAACATTGGAGAGACTATTCATAAGCTGGTTATAGACACAGGTGTCCTCCCTACACTTGTGAAGATTGTAAAGAAAAAAGTATATTCTTCATCTCTCTTTCTAGATGTAACTTAATTTGAGAGTTAAGCTACTTATTTTAGTTTGCTTATTCTTTAGACGGATTTGCCTGTAAGAGAAAGGATATTTCTCCTTCTTGACGCAACTCAAACCTCTCTTGGTGGCGCTTCAGGAAGATTCCCTCAGTACTATTCAGCATACTATGTTTTAGTGGTGAGTTTTGAAAACATTCTAGTTCC
This sequence comes from Brassica rapa, assembly GCF_000309985.2. Classification (NCBI taxonomy): domain Eukaryota; kingdom Viridiplantae; phylum Streptophyta; class Magnoliopsida; order Brassicales; family Brassicaceae; genus Brassica; species Brassica rapa. The sequence goes on from NC_024796.2 coordinate 30,512,080, forward strand.
CTGAATCTTTTCATAATACACTAAGATTTTCCTTTTTGTTACCTCCAGAACGCAGGAGTTAAGTTTCCTCAGAGGTCTAGTTCCACACCACCAGTTGTGGTCACTGCACAAGCAGTTCCAAGAAGGACGCTCATTGAACAACTTGCATCCGCTAGAAAAGAGAGGACTGCTGCTCCTGCTCCTGCTCCTGCTCAGCAGCGAGAATCTCAAACTACCTCCTCTTCTTCTAGGTAATCTTCCTTCTTCTCCACATGTCAGTCACCTAACTGCTAAATGTTTGCTAGATTTTTAAGAGAGATTAGATTAATCTGTTGTTATATATTTCTTTTGAGTGTAGCATTTTGCAAAAGGCTGGTGCTGCATTAGAAGTTTTGAAGGAAGTGCTTGATGCAGTTGATTCTCAAAATCCTGAGGTATATAATATAAGCGAATTTCTACAATATAGTTTATATACTTACTAATATTAACTATATTTAGTTTTGAAATCATCAAATAATTTAAAACTACTATTCATAAACCGAATTACCCGAATACTTTTTCTCTAAAATACTTCAAACTATCCAGATTTTTATCCGGAAACCCAAAAAATCTGATATTTAATCTGAAAAAACTCGAATTTAACCAGAATTAACTTATAAACCATAACCAAATTGGATCTGAAATGATCTTGGTTCCCAACTTTGTTACCCAAACCGAAATAACCAAACCGAATTTTCTAAACATCCGAACGGATCCTATATGTCTAGAACCGAAAAAAACAAAAACCGAAAAAAAAACCAAACCGATACCTGAAATGCCGAGGCCTATATAACCCCATGACTTTGTATTGTTAACTCCACTCTTTTTCATCTGCTTTTGACCATTTAGGGAGCAAGAGATGAGTTTACTCTTGATCTTGTGGAGCAATGCGCGTTCCAGAAGGAGCGTGTAATGCACCTCGTCATGACATCAAGGCAAGTTTCCTTCTCCCTTGGATTATGGCATGGTTAAAATCATTTTTTTTGTTCTTCTCAAAGTAGATTGGCTTTGTTAATGCAGGGATGAAAGAGCAGTTTCTCAAGCAATAGAATTGAACGAGCAGCTTCAGAGGATTCTTAATAAACATGAAGATTTACTCTCTGGTAGAATCACAGTGCCAGGCAGGTCTACTACATCCAATGGTTACCATTCTACCTCAAACGGTCACCAGAAACCAAGCAGCTCTATCTCCATTGAAGATGATGATGATGAAGAAGAGGAGCCTGAACAGTTATTCAGAAGGTTTGTCCCCTTGCATTATTTATAGAATATGAAATGGTTTCTTCATGTGAATGTTTTGCCTGCAGATTGAGAAAAGGGAAAGCTAGAGCAATGCCTGAAGATGAAGAAGAGGCATCACCTCCTCCACAAGTCTTACTTGGATCAGCGATCCATAGTGAGAGACTAAACCGTCCACTCATTCGTCCTTTGCCATCAGAGGAGTCATCACCAAGCAGTGGTGATAGCCATTCGCAGTCCTCCTCCTCGCCTGTTGTGATTCCACCGCCACCTGCTAAACACGTTGAGAGGCAAAAGTTCTTCAAGGAGAAGAAAGTTGATGGTGCCGCCTCAGGTTTGCCAGGTCATATGAGAGGCCTTTCTTTGCATAGCCAAGATGGAAGCAGCTCACGCAGTGGAAGTGTGGACTTCAGTGACTGAAACACCCCAAAAGCTCTGTCACATGATAAGTATATGTATTCTTTTAGTCTTGGTCCTTCTAGATTCTGTTAATTTACAGAAAAGGTTTGTGTTGTGTGTGGATGTTGCTGTGTTCTCTAGTGTTGTGAAATTAAAATATAGCACATGAGATGAAATATGATTATGTATACGAGTAAAGGTACTTGTTTGCTTTCACTTTGTTGAAGCATGAGCTATATGCTATTTAGAGTGGTGTGCTGTTCCTGTTTGTGTAATGAAGCTGAATGTGGAAAATGCTATTCAGTTTCTTGAATGTATAATTTTACATAGGTCTTTTATAACGTTCCATCTCATCTCAGCTTAAACCATACATTTTTTGGTCTTATAAAATTCCTCCGTATTTTATTATTTAACGTTTTAGAAAAAAACATTTGTTTCAAATGAGATAATGTTTTAAATTTTCAATATAAAATTTATTAATAATTTATATTATATAACTAATCTATACTATTATTTGCAAAGTAAATTTTTGGATCCGAGCTCTCACGTTAAAAGTTAGAGTGGTTAATATCGTTTATACCCTTAATGAATAATTATATAAATTAGTCAAAAAAAATTGAATTTCAAATCTATCTTACTAAAAAAAGTGATTAAAATTAATAATAAATATTTTATACCCTTAATGAATAAATTATATAAATTAGTCAAAAATAAAAACGAATTTAAAATATATCTGATTAAATAAATGATTAAAATTAATAATAATAAGAATTATCTAAAATATAAATAATAAACTAATGAATATATATTAATAATATTTTGTTTATATGTTATATTTGATAATTGACTATAAGTAAATATAATAAAATTTCAAAAATAAAATATATTTGGAAAACATAAGATAATTCTTAAATATGTTGTGTTTTATCTGAAACAATATTTTTTTTATAAAATATAAAGTTTAATGTTTGATTTCTATTTTTAAAAACATAATTAATAATTTATTATGTTGGTTTTGATTTAATCGTTATAAATAGATAAATATCTATAAGAACACTATGCCCGCATATGCGGACAGAACACCTAGTGGTATTATATAATCTATTTTATTATTGGTTAAAGTGTGATTAAATGAATAGTTAATAATGTTTTTATTTAGAAAATGTAAAAAAGTTGAATATTTTTAATCTATGTATTTAAGGCAATTTTTTTCAAAATAATCTTCAAATAAAAAAATGACCAAAATAGATTCTTTTTATTTTGAAATTTTTAATATTTATTTTTTAAAATTTTAAAATTTATTCCTAAAATTTTACCCTTTAACTCTATGCCCTAAATTTAGATTAATTAATTCTAGAATAAAAATTTATTTTGATCATTTTTTTCGTTAAGAAATATTTTATGAAGATAAAATAAAAAATACTATCGTAGGAGAATTTTTCATGTATTTAATCATAAAATAATCTTAGTTTAAGTTACAAAAATAAAAGTAATCCTAGTCACGTGAGTATCAAGATTTGGTGTGTGTGGTAAACTGTGCGTTTTCACTCCTCATGTCATGTGGAGACTGGAGACATACCACGGGTGCACAAGTATGCACGTGACTGACCCCTCTTTCACCACTTCCCAATAAGGAAACTGAATTTTTACTAATTTAGGGATTAATTAACTGTTACTCCTGCTAGTTGTTGCCGCTGCTTATTGTAATGTGCCGACCAATGCCAAGCTAGTTTGTCCTCATATCCTTGATCATAGCACTGAACCAATAAAATAATAAACCAATGCTAGACACTCTATGCTTAGTGTTCATTGGTTAAAAATGAAACATTTACTACAATATGTTAAAAAAACAACCCTAAACCACACTACATATGGAACTCTCTCTCTATATATATGGAGTGATGGAGACCTAGGTCTTTGCTCAACTCATCACTTACACGTTTATACCATTTCATATATACAATTATTCAATGGAGAACAAAGTTTTCGCTGCCTTCTTCTTGTTTCTAGTCCTCTTCTCATCTCGTAAGCTTTTTGCTTCATTCCTTTTTGTTCTTTCTATATACACTACTCCATACATAACCATATTGCTAGTTAACCTCAAACCAAAACCAGATGTTTTTCATATATAAATGCGAAGTGCCTGTTACATGACCTATCTATCTCCATTCATTTATATATGTTGTATTTTTAATGTGTATTAATTAATTTATGTGTAATATTATAGAGGAGTTTATTGGGATAGAGGGAAGGATGTGCCAATCAAGGAGCCATCACTTCAGGAGCATATGTTTGTCCAACCATAACTGTGCCAATATCTGCCGTGGCGAGCGCTTTTCCGGTGGTCGTTGCCATGGTCTCCACCGGAAATGCTACTGTACTCGTCTTTGCTAGCTATTTGTTCTCTTTTTCCATTTAAAATGTTGTTCTTGTGTTCTAGCTTCCTTCCAGATTCTAATAATAATTATAATGTTTCTCGTTTTGTTAATCAAGATGAACAAGTTAGTAAATGAATCATCAACATTAGAGCAAAAAAAAAAATATCCCAAAAATGCATTTTTTGCTATTTTTTTCCCACTATTAATATTCAAACTTTAGTTCTTATCTCTCTAGTGTATTCAAAAATGAAGTAAAAACACCAATATGTTGAAGAAATGTGAACAAGTAACCAACGTAAAAGGTGTATTATCATATGTACATGAATCAAATGTTGCAGTCAAGTCACTATTAGTATTTCAAATTTTAGTTCTTAACCCTCTATTGTACTCAAAAAGAAGCAAAAACAACATTAATAGATTGAAGAAATGTGAACAAGAATATTATCATATGTACATGAATCAAATTTGCAGTAAAGTAACCATTGAATCACCACTTCTACTTCTTGGCAAGTCCCCAAATCCGGATGGTTCTATCATCACTCCCTGAAGCCAGCATATGAATATCAGCAGGGTTCCAACTCACACAGTTCACAGCTCCTGAATGTCTACGCAACACACGACAAGGTCTCAACCCTTTTGCTACGTGCCATATGTATACCTACAAACAACACAGACACACCATCACAAATGTTTTCTTGAGAGTCAAGAAAGACCTATGTTTCTTGAGAGTCAAGAAAGACCTATGTTTCTTGAGAGTCAAGAAAGATCCTAACATAGATACCTGAGAATCCTCACTCCCACTAGCGATGAAATCTTCATCATACCCACCAAAGCAAGAAATAAACCAAGTACGCTTGTGTCCATCGTATTCCCAAAGATAGAGCGGTTTCATCACCTCCTATAACCCAGAGTTGGATCTCCTGTGTAACGAGGTCGATAAGAAGATACTTGTTGTCTCTAGAAAGCGAGAACGATGTGATCATCTCTTTCTCCTCTAGTTGTATCAATCTCTCAGCTCTGGTTTCTCTACTAAACAACGAGATCTCATGCTGCTGCTTCCCCACGCTTACAATCCACTTCCCATCACTCGTCATGGCTCATCAGAAAGCGTTTGCGCCCTTTGCTCTTGCTCGTGCTGCATCTCAGTCCCATCTAAATCCACAAGTAGATTCTTCTGTCTGACATTGCGCCGATGATACCTGAACCGTCATGAAGCCAACCACAAGAAACGGAACCAACATCAACTCTTCCATAGGTTTGAACACATTGTCCTGAAACAGCATCCCCAGCGCTTGATGACTTCGCTTTCTCCACATGTAATGACTTGTTGATCATCAGGACTCCATAAGACTGCTACTACTGGCTTCTCGTGTCCCACAAGTTTATGCTTCTGCCTAAACTTCCCATCTGCATCCATCTGAAAAAGGCATATCTAAGTCAATCAGAAAATATTAATAATTTGTATGTTTCTTTTTTTTGTTAAAGAAAAATATATGTTTAATTTGTATTGGAATCATATGTTTCTAGGTAATAACTATTACATATTGAATAATTTTCCTTGTTATTTGAAGTAACATCTATTTGATAAACTGAAAAATGCGTGACTTATACTGTTAATTTTATTATAATTATTATAGTTATAGTTATATACAAACCAAATACAAATTATTAATATTTGGGAATTTGTATGTAACTATAACTAGGTAATAATTTGTATTGGAATCATATGTTTCTAGGTAATAACTATGATTGATATATTGCATAATTTTCCTTGTTATTCGAAGTAACATCTACTTGATAAACTGAAAAATGCATGACTTATACGATGTTAATTTTAGTAATAATCATTCTAGTTATTTATATACAAATTATTTGATAGCTACATACCTCCCAGAGAATAGCTGTTTTATCCTTGGAAGAAGAAGCCAAGCATTTGCCATCATGTGAGAACGTCAAAAACCAGACTTTATCTGTATGTTCACTCAATACCTGAACCATTTCACATATACAAACTTAGTGTCTCCTAATCACCAAAGGTTATATCGAGTCATTATTCATTACCTGGAGAGTCTCTGAAGGGATTTTTCTTTTATCACAGTAATGATAAGAGAATAAGGACAAATCACTATCACGAACATTATGGAAGCCGCATTGCCCCCGCTGAGTATCAAGGTCATCGTCTAAGAGATACTCCAGACTTCTCTCTGGGACTAAGACTCCTATAGGAAGCAGCTCTTGCAGTTTCTTCTTCACAACGTCTGTATCTTCTTCACCAACAGGATCTGGCTTGAGAATCTTGGAAGCGAGCTTGTGGAGGAGACGTGGGTCAAGGCCAAGAGGTTGTATCTCTTCCCTTATGGTGTTCAGAGAGTCAAGGTACTTTTGCTCTAGTAGGAGTAGTATCACAGAGTTTTCATCAGACAGTTGAAGCTGCTTCATTGCGTCAATGCTTTTGTACCATTATTGGTTCTTTACTAGCTCAAGAAACTGCTTGCTTGCTTGACTGTGAAGAGGAATGCGAGATTGTTTCTCTAACTCGGTAGCGATGGCGTTGAATCCGAGAGAGGTAAGTGCGTTGAATCCATTTAGACCTCCATTTCTCATTCAAATAAAACTTCTTTTTTTTACATATGAATACATTATTCACAATGTTCAAAAAATAGTTCCAACAGTAAGTGCGTCGATGATCAGCCTGATGAACTCAGATGTTTTGACGAGACCGTTCGGGCCTAAAGTACCATTCTTTACGTCTCCTCCTCCTGAAGAAAGTGGATACAGCGTTTTCAAATGATCTGAAACAGAGCATCTCTTGTACACTGAAACAGAGCTTAGTAAAGATCACACTGAAACAGAGCATGGTGATAGCGAAGTAGCGTTGAGATGAAAGATCAAAACTTTACAGAGGTAAATGATTAATCAAACGAAAATCAGTAAAACCCTTGACGCGTTCCATCAAAAACAAACAAAGACAAACAAAGAAACAGAACATAGTAAAGATCACACTGAAACAGAGCATCTCTTGTACACTCGAGAATGGTGATAGCGAAGTAGCGTTGAGATGAAAAAGATCTAAACTTTTCACAGGTAAATGATTATTCAAACGAGAATCAGTAGAACCCTTGACGCGTTCGATCAAGAACAAACTAGTCTACGAGGAAATCAAGATAACTCAATGGCTAATATCGAAGTAAACATCTGAAAGTACAGAGTAATCGGAAGTAACAGAAATCGCAAAGGAAACTCATTCCATGAAATCATCAAAATAATGAAAAAAACTGGCTATGATAATCAAAGAAGTTGCGAAACAGTACAAGAAACAGAGGAGCGATTGATCTTACAGAAGAAGAAGAAGAAAAAGCAAAGCCCAGCAAGAGACTGATCGTGGAGTAGAGAGATAGAAAACAGAAACTCAAAGATCAGAGAGAATAGGAGAAACCCAAAATGTGCAGTAGAACGAGAGAAGAAAAAACAGAGGAGAATGGTTCTACTTAACAGAGGAAGGAAGACGTTGATGAGATTTTTATATCTTCTTTTTTTGGCGGCTAACTGCTTTGTCTTCGAAACATATATTTTTAACGACTTACTTGTTAAGAAGGCTCTGACTAAAGCCCATTTACGGCCCAATTAATGTTAAAATGGCCTTAAATAAAGCCTAGCACATGGCTCATCGTCTTCCTAACAAGAGAGTTGGGATTTGGAAAAGAGGAATTGAGCGAAAGAAACAAAGAAAGTAATGGGAAGCGCACCGGCTCAGATTCCGACCAGCTTCGGCCATGAGCTTAGGGCTTGTCTTCGCTGCCGTCTCGTCAAGACCTATGACCAGGTCTCTCTCTTTCACTCTTTCTTTATTAGGGTGTCTGTATTCGATCTCTCTCTCTCTCTCTTCTTGAAGCTTTGTTTGTTTGTTAAACAGTTCAGAGACGCAGGGTGCGAGAACTGTCCTTTCTTCAAGATGGAAGAGGATCACGAGCGTATCGTCGAGGTCACGACTCCTAATTTCAATGGGTAAATGCCCAAACAACCCCTTTTGTTTTAATTTTAATTTTTCTAGGGTTTCAAAAGTTTTCATTTTTATTAGTGGAAAGTTCTGAATTTTGGAGTGGTGATGTTACTTGCTATGAAAGTCAATTCCTTTGTTGGATCAGTGCTTTATAAGTAGTAACTGTGAATCTCCCAATGCTTACTGCTTTAAGAGTTGTTTTTGGAAACTGGAGTGAGGGAGCTAGTACTATGTCTGTATTTTTGTAAATTGATGTGTTTATCTATTGCTGCTGATGTTTTTTTTTGTTTGCAGAATAATCTCTGTGATGGATCCAAGTAGAAGCTGGGCGGCTAGGTGGTTAAGAATCGGTATGTTGATTGTCTCTCTCAGCAAACCATCTCGTTTCTTTCTTTCCATCGTTATCCTCTGATAGATTATATAATAGATGGTGAGAGATAACTTTTACATTCAAGAGTTATGTGATTCTCTTTTTTTTTCTAGAATAATGTGGCTCAAGAGCCTAAATCTAACATTACATTTTGGAATGTGGCTTTTGATGTGAAAAGATTTTCAAGATACTTTGGCTAATCTTGTACTTATATGTCTGTGTAGTGATTAGCTCTAATTGTGTGCTATTTGCTGAATTTGACAGGGAAGTTTGCTCCTGGTTGCTACACTCTTGCTGTCTCAGAGCCACTCACTGAGGAAATGCAGGTATACTTATATATATTTATCACTTCATTGTTTGAAATAGGACTCTTCAACTTATAACAACAACACACCTTACTTTCGCTTCCAGAGCAAAAAAAAAACACAGTTTCTGAGTTTAACACTTTCTCTAACATTGTTATCTTTGTGGTTTTGCCGCAGCACGTATGCCAAGAAGAGCGTGTACAATACGTTCCCCCGAAACGCATGTGAAGCAACATCAAGACAAAGACCAAGTATCTTATGTTAGCTCCATGTAACAATATCAGGTTGCTTATATGTGTCTTCATGTTGAAAATTTCTAAGAAGTCGTTGCTTCTTTGAGTACACCTTAGGTTTCATCTATGTAAGGTCGTTATGTATAACTTTTGGACTTCCCGACCAAATGCTTCTTTAAGTGAATCGTTTTTGTTAGGAAAAATGTAAACATAAGTACAAAGGCCAGCCTAAGCTTCTTGGAACTATGAAACGTTATGATCTGATTAAGCTATTTTTTATCAATCTATTTTAAGGAGAATTTTAATGAGAATAAGTGAGATTATAAAGACAACAAGTTGTTCCTTTGATAATTCCAAAAGAGACTGAAGGATAATTAAGAAAGTATTGTTTCCTTGAAAAGATGGCTTTTCAATTTTTATAAGAACATCAAAATCAAGATAATTTTTGACATGGAATATTATATAAGAAAAAAACTGTAGTAAACAAAGAAATGAGTTTCCTTACATATGTATCAATCAAATTCATGCATGATGAGAGCATAAAGAATAGTCTTGTGTGGTCTATATCCAGAAAAGACAAGTGTATAAACCTATAGAAGTCAAATATTTGTTTGCATGCCGTTGGAACTCAATTTTAAAACTTACTAGATTTTGACCCGTACTTCGAAAGCGCGGGTATTTTTTTTTTATCCTTTTGACAAAATTTTCTTGAATTTAATTCTTATTAAATAAATAATTTTTAAGTTGTTGTATCATAATGTTTGAGTTTGAAACACCATTTTTATATCCAATCCCGACTCATGGTCGCAACTCGACGACCCAGAATATAATCCAGTTCACATTTATAAAAAATATGATAAATCTAATAACAATCTAAAAATTTGCTATTAACCTGTAATACGATACCGATTGATCTCATATAAACTCAAAAAAACATGATAAAACTTTTTGATTAAATTTTTCATATATTTAGAAAGCTAAAATTGAATAAAATTTTATTATATCATTCGAAAAAATGTTAACAGAAAAAAAAATTATTGATATAACAGTATTAGTTTATTTTTGTTATAAATAACTTAGTACAAGTTTATGTTTTCATTTTAGGTTTAAAAGTTAATTTTATAATATTTGTTCTTTAATTATTTACTATGTTAATTTTTAGGTAAAATTTTAATTTGGTTTTACGGAATATTCAAAAAAAATATTAATTTTTAGGTAAATTTTTTAGGTTTAAAAGTTAATTTTATAATATTTTTTCTTTAATAATTTATTATGTTAATTTTTAGGTAAAGTTTTTATTTGGTTTTACGGAATATTCAAAAAAATATTTATGATGGATGAAAATTAAAATAAATGATATTAAAATATGTATATGATATATGGTTTACAGTATAGTATTTTAGTTTATATTAGAATTTTTTTTGTTATTTTGAATATATGCATAATATTTGAATGATTTATTTTGAATATTGATACATAGGTTTTTAAAAAATAATTAGATGTCATTTTGTTTGTTAATCTATAACCTTTTATTTTTTTTCGTTCTGAATGATTTTGAATTACAGAAAAAACATAGATAAGTTGTTAATTAGTATAAAAATCTTAGTGCATTTTTAGTATGTTTACTTAGTCCACGTTTAGAATAAATATTTATTCTATGTGATGTGATTCAATATTCGAAATGAATAAATATTAAATAACCGCTCTTGTATTTGGTAAAATATCATACTAACCTATTATTGTGGGGTAAAATATAATTAATTTGGTCGATTTTATTGTTAGCTTAAATGTAGTTAAATCCCAAAAATTAAAAGAATATTCTGCTATTAATGAATGTCTTATTCTCTGTTAATATTATTGATACTATATAAAAGAAGACATGTTAAATTTCTAACAAATAAGTCCAACAACCTTTTATAAGTAGATTTTTCAAGACTGTTTCCCTTTTGATAGAATAGATGTAAATACACATGCAATTTTTAATCAAATATTTGTTTGCATGCAACTTTATAAAAACAGGAAATTAATTACTCGTAAAATAACCATTGATTCATCTTTAAACATGTACAAATATTTGATTTATCATTCGTATGTCTTGTTTAAAGTGTTTATACAAATCTTTTTTTATTCAAGGCAAAGGAGGGAAAATACGGGAATAAGCCGAGACGACGCCGTTCTGAATATAACGTTTAGGATACTCCGGATCAGGACTCCACTGGATCTCGCTAACGTTTGGCGTTTCGACAAACGCAACCGCGAACTCACCCACCTTCTCCATCTTCCCGCGTTTTCCAGCTCTGAGAAGTAACCCACCGTTCCGCACGTAAGAGAATATCCCGTTTGTGAGATTCACGATATCCCCCGCCTCGAAGGCGTCGCACTCGTCTCCCCACAGCTGTATGTGAACCGCCGCCGTTTCGTCCGCAGCTAACGCGATGCAGCTCTGCCCGCTCGCGGCCGGGGGTGATGATATTGATCGTGCTTTGTCGAGGATGATGAAACGCGTGTTTATGTTGTTCTGCGCTGCGGGGACTATGTCCTTGAGAAACGCGTGCATCTTGTCGGAAAATCGTTACAATGTCCTAAAAGAGTAATTAAATGACTTAGGGAAAATATCATTCAGACATTTTGTCGAACACCTTATCTGCGATATGTGTGTATCAGAAGTGTATCTACAATCTACCCGAAACTTACCTCTTTTGCAGAGAGATAGAGGTCCTTCGAACCGACTCTAGAGATGGATGAAACACCGATGAAGGGAGAGGATCGAAGATGGCGAAAGTTCTAATCTGAGAAGAGAGAAATGTCTGAACGCTGCCACTGTAGTTTTATTAACAGACAGGGGCAATTTCGTAAATTTCCAACTTAGTTACACTTTTTAAAAGCCGGTTTGGAGTTAATAGACCGGTTTGATTCCAGTACGATTGATCAGGGATCTAACAGATTATCCTCAGCAATATGGAATAAGATACTTAGAAAGTGTACTTGATCTGGATGTGAAAAAAACAAAGAAACACACAAGCATGCTTTGTGTAATAGATCATATGACATACCATAACATATACATAGTATGAATTGGTTATTGCTCACCAGAAGATAAAACAGAACTTGCATTACAGCTTAGAAAGTATTCTGGACTTACTACTAGTTGTATTGAATGAAACAGGTGAGATTTACCAAAGAAACACACAACCTTTGTTTTTGTAATAGATCATATGATACCATAACATCTAATTAGCTGCCTCTCTGTACATAAGAAATTACTATTTGGTTGGTTATGCAGACAGTGCAATACAGTTTGCTCTGTTTCTATTCTTGCATTGATGGAAAACAATTATTTATTAAACATAAGGTGATGTAAAGTTTCAAAACATGGTAAAAGAGATTAAAAAAAAAGCAAAAAAAACCATGCCTCCTAAATCATTTTATTTTCCTTTTAAAGAAACCTAGTTAAGAGACAAATCTCTCAGCTTCTTCTCCACAGGAGTTGCACTACCACAGCACATCTTACACCTCATATCAAGCCACGTATTCCCAGAGGTACAACGATCACAAAGCCAGTAAGGACCAGCAAAGTTGTCATAAGACTTCACCTTCACGTCATCTATCCCATCTTGCAAAGTCTTACTGAAGTGAAAAAAGAAGTTGCCAATACTACTCGTCGCGTTGGCTAACTTCCACTTGGGGTAAATAGTCTCTTCATGAGTAGTCGCAGAAAAGTCCTTCACGGTCTCTTCCTTCAGAGTCTCCGAGTAACTCTGCACGAGCGTGCTCGCAAAATCTTGCAAGAACCGCAAGTACTCCCTCTTAGAGGCTTGGTACTCGGTGTGGACGTGGTCGTACACGCAGCTCCATTTAAGAAACTGTCTGCATTGCACAATCAGCATCAAGCCTTCTCTCATGTTCCGTATGTACTCTTGGCTCGTGAAGTGGGATTCATCGAAAGATTCTAGCTCCGACTTGGCTTCCACCATTGCGACATCACTCGCCTCCCATCGATCCACACACGTAACGACAACAGCTTCTGGTCCGTTCATGAGTTGTGGTGGCAACGGTGCAACACAGGCTCCATAGTATCCGTCTGCCGTGTTGTGGGACTCCACTGTCTGCATACACTCGCTACAGAAACGACCACTACAAAACAAGAGAGTAAACTCACAGGTTAATTTATGATTAATCAACATTAAAAATCGGTCATGGCAGCGACTAGATGCTAAGCAAAACGTTTTCTCAAATTTTTATTTATAAAAACTCAGTTTAAGCAGTAATCCCTTATAAAAATTTAATTAAAGCCTCTAACGATTTCTTGAACGTTGTTTAACAATTAATAAGAGAAACATGACAATCTAAGATCTATTTTTTTTAACCAACCTGCAGTTTAAGTGCTGCTTAGGCACTGATCTAATTAAAGTCTAATGATTGTTTAACAATTAATAAGAGAAACATGACAATCTAAGATATATTTTATTTACTAACCTGCTGTTTAAGCGCTGCTTAGGCACTAATCTAATTAAAGTCTTAACGATTGTTTTAACATTTAATAAAAGAAACATGATAATCTTAGAACTATTTTTTTTTACCAACCTAGGCATCTATACTATTAAAGCAGAATCCCTAATAGGATTCTGCCCTTGATTTTGAGAGTTATTTACAAGAAACTGCCATTTCCTATTTTTGCTTTTTGTTTTAAAAAAACGTCAACATTAATTACCACCAATCAAATCTACAAAACAATTACATAAAATCATTAACTGTTATACTTCTATTTTTGGCCTGATTTTTTTTCAAACCAATTACAATAAATATTACGTTGTGATTCTCCTAAAATCTAGGAACCAAATTTCGACATTATCACTAAATGCAGCCATAATATTAGGCATGTGCCATATTCACCAAGCAAAATCAGTGCATAATAAAAACTTAAAACAATATATATATACAAATGGTCTATAAGACCAAAAATAAGTATTAGTTTTATTGGACTACAAACGACAACAACAACTTTGTTGGGGGCCCATTCGTTTTATATTTATCAAACAACCTTTAATTATATAAACTTTGAATTAATTATTTCAATATTTTAATTTTGATATTAACAAAACAATTAAACATTTTTCTGATATTACATTAAAATATCACATTTACAATTAATAAACATAAAAATATATTTACAATATGGTTTTACATTATATTGCTAAACATTCTTAATTTAAATTATATAGTCTTTTAAAATTTTAATAATATTACATGTCATTGTAAAATTAATTATATTGCAAATAATTTGAAGTTAATTTCTTACTAAATTTTGCAACAATAAATTTCACAGCATTAATATTTTATAGATAAAAAGGATCACATAAACATATAAAAACAACTGATAATAAAAATCATAAAAACACTTGATATAAATTTTATGAAGAAACACATTTGTTATAATAATAGATATATATAAATAAACAATCCCGCGCTTTAAAAGCGCGGGTCAAAATCTAGTTAATCTAATTAAAGCCTAATGATTTCTTGAACATTGTTAACATTTAATTAGAGAAACATGACAATCTAAGATCTGTTTTTTTCTTTACCAACCTGCAGGGACGACTAATCTAATTAAAGCCTAATGATTTTCTTAAACATCATTAACACTTAATTAGAGAAACATGACAATCTAAGATCAGTTTATTTTTTTTACCAACCTGCAGTAGAGACATTCCACAAACCGGAACAGCCTTGAACGAGAACCAACCTCCAAAGGAAACTGGCAATGAGGGCAAGGCTTCGTGTTACTTTCGATCCAAGAAACACTCAGCGACTCCGATAACTTCCCCAAGTCTCTCAACCAATCAGAAGCGTTGTTGCACGTCACAGGCCCGTGCGTCTCAAGTCTGCACCTCCCGCAAAAGGTATGACCACATAGACACACAACGTTTAAACCATACTCTTCAAAACCAATGTCTCGTTGAAACTCGATGAAGTAACCGCAACCCGGTGCAGGACACTGTTCGATCGTCAAACCCTTGTTTTCCTCGAGGAAAGATCTGAGAACGTACTCGCTGTGCATGTCTTTAGCCTCCAACGTCAGCATAGCTAGGTTTTTCTCCACGGAGAAGAAGCTATCACCATAGTTCGAACTCATCAAACCCGATCGCATCAAGAGTTTCTCCTTGTCTTCGCTCAGACGCTCGGAAACTTGTTGCGAGTCCCAGTGGAGGTTCATGAGGAGTACGGTCGCAGCGGGTTTTGAGAGCAGGAAGATATCGGAGAGATCATCGATCTGTTTGTTCATCTTCACCTTGAGATCATCCCTAGTGAGAAAAGAGTACTCTCGCTCTGGATCGTGCTCCATGTTTGCTTTTCTTGAAGTTGAGGAAGATAGGAAAGAACGAATCACCAAGAGGGCAGATGATCGATTATGGAAACAGAGGTCAAGGTTTACCAAAGACTTCTGATTTTATAGGAAATCTAGGGTTTCACACGGCTTCGCTATATTCCTTTTTGAAAAAGTAAACTAAGCCCATTGGGCCTTAGTCTTAGTTGATTTTTCCTTTTTTTTCGGATGGATAAAGGTTAATTAATTTTATTTCAGTATTAAAAATACGCAAGTGATTAAGAGCATGATTATCGAAGGGTTATTAGGGTGAAATTTTTAGGGTGGGGTTTTTAGCGGAATATGAAAATCCGTATCTTAACTTTTAATTAAAAAAGCTAAGAATCTATTTTAGTTTGCAAAAATTCCTAAAAGCCTCTAATAATCATGATCTAACTATCAACTTGAATTTGATGGTCAAAAATAGATTTGTTAACGCAGATTGGTTTCCTTTTATCACTGCCTTGGGCGTAGATAAAAAGCAGATTTACAAAGAAACCTGGCCTATTGGGCCTTAATATTAATTGATTTTTTCTTTTTTTCGGCTGGAAAAAGGTTTAATAACCCAACATTATTATATTCCTATTTGATTATCAATTATTAAGTTTATTTTAATAAGAAAATTCATAAAACAATCCGCTTATTGACTTGGGATTGGATGGTCAAAAATAAAATTTGTTTTAGTTTGACAAAATCTAGGGCACTCCTTAAACATATATCATGTATAATTTGAGCATGGGGCAGCGTAGAATTGCTTTGTAAAAAAAACCCATAGCGAACAACATCGTTTGATTTTCTGGTAATTGAGACTGAAGTGGATTTTACCAAAAGGTTAACATCGTTGCCATTGTTGCTGTTACCTCTAGGAACTGATGTCTCTAATTTATTTTCCTTTCAGGATTCAGAGGGTCTTATAGTACTTAACATTGGAAGCTACATGGGCGGAGTAGATCTTTGGCAAAATGATTATGAACACGATGATGATAATTTTAGCATTCAGTCTATGCACGACAAGACTCTGGAGGTCGTATGTGTCCGTGGCGCGTGGCACCTTGGGAAACTACAGGTCTACGACCTGCATGAACTTTTAGCAGTATTCCTCATTCAGTGGGAGGCTAAAAGATTTATATATTAAATGATTAAAAAAACTAAAATTTGTAAAACGGGAGAAACTCTCTTTCAGGTCGGTCTTTCGCAGGCTAGGAGGTTAGCACAGGGGAACGTAGTAAGAATACATGTGTCTAGTCCTCAGTGCCGTGCGAAGAGTTTTAGGGGCCTAAGACAAGTTTTAAAAATAAACTTATTTACAACCGTGATGAAAACAATTTTCTAATATGATATATTATTTTCACCAAATACACAAGTCTAATACTGTAAAAGAATAAGTTTATAACGTAAATATGTTATATTATGTCATATAGAAAAAAAATACATGAATTCAGAAAATGAGTTAATTAATTTTCGTAGAAATGTTTTTTTCTTAAATAAGTCTAAACCACTAGACTAAAAATTATTTTAAATTTTGGGACCCTAAAAACAGTTATATTAATCGGGGGCCTGAGGCGAATGCCTTTTTCAATACACTGTAGGCACACCTCTGCTAGTCCTTTCCCTGTTCAAATAGATGGAGAACCGTTTATTCAGCAACCTGGTAGCTTGGAGATAACTCACCACGGGCAGGTACATCATATTCTCACACACTCTCGTCTATCATATGACTAAATCTCAAGGCTACAAAAGCGTATCATGTAATGAATGATGATGTTGATGTAAAGGGTGGATTTTGTGTTGCAGGTGTTTATGTTAAGAAGAGCATCAGATGAACCTAGAGGCCATGCGGCGGCCATAATGAACGAGGTGTTACTGGATGCAGAATGCAGAGGAGTGATAAACGCAGCTCAAAAGAAACAACTTCTTCAACAAATGGCTCTCAATCTCTTCTAGAAGAAGAAGAAGAAGTACAAATTTTGCTGACAATGTCTTACTCTTACCCAATTAGAAAAAGACCGGGTACGAGATTTTTGCCTTGTTTTATTTTTATTTGCCTCTGGTGTTTGTGAAGAATGTCATTGTATAGTGTACTCTAATATTGGCGTCAGAAAAGTGTTAACTAGAAGAGAGAAAAGAAGAGTAAAAAACTTTGATCAAAATATACACACAGACTCTGGTCGTTTTTTTGGTTATTATACAAAAGCCATGCAGAAGAAAAGAAACGCTTAATTTGCATCCATTCGTAGCTTCTCGTATAAGATTCAGTTACGTGTATAATGGATAGAGTATGAGAGGTGTTTATTAGGTTCAGCACTCCAAGCCCAAGGACCAGCCTGGCTTGTCCGTCCATTCAATCTTGTATAAGAGGACGAACTGAAACAGCAATTTTTTTTTTGTCACAGAAATTTCATTAATAATAAAAAGAAAGAATAGACCCAAAACATGGTCCAAACTCAGAAGTTCATTATACAGAAGATAAAATATGAAGAGCCTTTTTGGCTAAGGTATCAACAATCGAGTTCTTTGATCGGGGGAGATGAGAGAAACCGATTGATGCAAATCCAGAGGAGATCGAACGGATGTTGGAGACAAAACCGATGACTTCTTTAGACTGGAGGTTGCTGGAGATTACTCTGATGAGCGTTGAATTGTCGGAGAAAGCCTTGAGCTAAAACAGCACTTTAATATTTGTTTAAACAGATTCTTCCTCTTTTAGACATGAATCAAATGGTAGAATTAGTGATTACACCACCTTAATTTTGAACAGTATTAACATTGGAACAAAACTAAAGTTTATGATATCATTTCACGTATTATGGATTTAGCTCGTTTCTATCTTTATTTTGTTATATGTTTACAATTATGCTCTTTTAATTTTTGGTCCGCTCTGGATAAATAAGCTCATTTTCATCTATGCTCTGACCAGAATAAATATTTTCGGAAAAGAGCATAACATTTTCAAATTTCATAGCGAATAAAATTCTAGAAAAATTATAGCCAAAAAGAGACATCATTTTATTTTATAATTATCCAGATAATGCTTTGTATATATTGAGATGTTTGTTTCTGTTTTTTTTTGTGTGTTTGAACAAGATTTTTGTTTCTAATTATGTTCATTTCAAAACCGTAAATCATAAAGGATTTCAACGCCTTTTTGCCAAAAAGAAAACAATAAATGCTTGGTTTTCATTTTCCAATACAAAAATAGTAGGTTTTTCTAATTCTGCTAGATAATACGAATTTTTTAGTCGACATAATAAGCTCATTTCCATCCATCCTGTGACCAGAATAAATATTTTTGGAAAAGAACATAATATTTTCAAATTTCATAGCAACATATATTCTAGAAAAAGTTATAGCCAAAAAGAGACATCATTTTATTTTATATTTATCCAGATAATGTTTTGTATATATTGAGATGTATGTTATTTTTTGAAACACTGTTTCTAATTATATTCACTTTAATACTTTACATCCTAAAGAATTTTAACGCCTTTTTCGCCAAAAAGAAAACAATCAATGCTTGGATTTTCTAATACAAAAATAATAGTTTTTTTTTTCTAATTCTGCTAGATTATACGGAATTGTTATTCAACATAATATTAATTCGTTTAAAAGAAAAAGAATGTTTAGGACGATTACATTATCTATTTCAAATTATTTGAAAAAAATAAAACGATTAATTAAATATGAAGTCCAGTTTTTTTTTCATAAATTCGAAAATAATATATTAATTCAAAAAATTATATATCATTTATTACTTATCATCATCGTTTTCTTTAAATCTGGACAGTTTTGTTTTCTCGAAAAAAACGTTATATATATATATATATATATCAAAAAGAAGAAAGCAAAAATAAAAAAGAATCTTGAAAAAAAAAACCACTCAACTCTCCGCACCATGTATAGTGGGAAGAACTCTTTTTCGAATCTGAACGTCTTTTAGCTCAAAAAGACGATAGATAGCATTCCTCCCCCAGACACATCCTGTTACCTAACCCCCCGGAACTCGAGGAGCAAGAAACCTATGAACAGAGATTGGTTTTTCCAAAGGTTCTAACTTTTCGCTTGCCCAGATTTTGCCAGAGGTTTGTTTGCTCACTCAAAACCCTCCAGATTCATTTTTTTTTCACGCCAAGTTTGTTGATCTAGCAATGTTCGAATCTGCTCAGATTTGCATGTGGTTGATCTCTCATTTTTGCATATAGTTTTAGATCTTGATGTCTCTGTTTTAGTCGGTGACTCATGAGTCCATGAGAGAACGAAACTGCTGTTTCTTTGTCTTTTTTCAGTGGGTGTCTTGTCTCTCCATTAAAATCAGTGGTGGAGATTTGGTAGAGAGCTTTAAATATTTAACATAATGGCTGCTTAAAATAAAAATTAAAGTAATGGCTGTTTCATGCTGCTTCAGTTTTAATGGGTTTGAGTAAATACTTGCTTAATCTGCTTCTGCTAAATTAAAAAAAAAATCAATGGCTGCTTTAATCTGCTTCTGCATATATTATATTTGTTTTGTTTATTTACTTGTTAGTGGTTTCTTTCGTCTGGAGTTGCTGCAACTATCCTGCTCAGTTACAACCTGCGTGATAAATTATATTGGTTTCAGACATCATATTGTCATGTCATTTTGGTCACTTTCCTCTTGTTTTGAATTTGATCTCAGCATGTTATGGCTCTTGTAGTATCTGAAAGGTTGGTTTTATATATGGTGATCAAACTGATTATAAATGATAACATTCTTCTCACTTTAAGCATGATACCTTAATCATTAATGAGGGTTTTTTGCTACTTTATCACCATTAGTTTATGGATTGTTCCTTGTGAGTGTAAGTAAGCTTGGATTCTATTTATTTAAGTATTTTGTTTGCCTTTCTAACATTCTTGTTAAAGTGTTATGTGACCATCAGCTTGTTCCATTTTATGTTTATGACATCTTTTAATGCCTTTTTCTGCAGGAATGCAAAATAGGCCATCTCTCTCTTGCTTGTTTCTCATTCAGTGTGATTCTATAGTATAAGTTACAGTGAGTGAGGTCCTTTTGTTTTATTGGATCTTGACTTGTCTTGTCTTATCAATGTCTATAAAGTAGATATTATTAGGAGTTCAACCATCTATATTTTTTGTGGTCTTGTGAAGAGAGAAAGATTTTATTATATTCCTAGCTTGATGGGTAAAGAGAATCAGTTGGAGACAGGAGTCAATGATCACGATTGTCCACCCCTCAAGACCGATGAACTAGCAACCGTGGCGCGTTACAGTACAGACAGTGACTCAGGGCTACCAACTTGTCGTGTATGCCACTCCGCAGAATCCGACAAACGAGGAGATGCCGCCTTGGGGTTCTTGGGGATCACTCTCAAAACCAATGCAGACGAAACAGTTGATGATAATGTCAGCAAATCTACAGAGACTGATATCGAAATGGGAATCCTGCAGCAGCATCAGGATCCGTTGCTCGAACTTGGATGCTCTTGCAAAAACGAGCTAGCTTTAGTACACTACGCCTGCGCTCTCAAATGGTTCCTCAACCATGGATCAACCGTGTGTGAGATCTGTGGGATAGCTGCGGATAATATTAAAACCGCTGATTTCAACAAAGTGGTCATTGCCTTGAGAGACCACACGGCGCTGCATACAGATGCAACCGTAGATACAGACGAAGCTGCTGTGATTAGAAGGCAAAGACTTAGTGAGATATCTTCATGGTTTGGCCCACATGCCTTGAATAACAACAATAACAGTAGCTCTGTTGCAGCTACTCAGGCTGTGTCTGAACAACCTTTAGGTGTTGTGAACTTTGGTGTATTGCCTATGGAGAACCGTGCGACTAAATGGGCCGTGGAAGGGACAGGGATACTGCTTGCTACTGGTTTGCTCACTGTTACTTTGGTCTGGATCATTGCTCCTCGTGTTGGAAAGGTATGTCATCAATCTAAGTTGATACTCAGTCCATTTAATATTAAGTGTGGTCGTTTTAGAATTTCAATGCAATTTATGTCATTAATTTTTTTTTACTGCTATATAAATAAAGAAAAAAATTAATGCAGACTTTTTTGATAATAAATAAAAATAAAATTGAACATTTAACCATTTTCTAATTTGCGCATTTTGAAACGGATGGAGTATATTATTAGTTTTGTTGATTAATGGTTGTTTTAATTGGTGTAGGAAACTGCTAAGAGTGGAATTCATATCCTACTTGGTGGAATATGTGCTTTGATAATAGTCATCTTCTTCAGATTTGTAAGTAAAAATCATCTCATTTTTTTACAGATTTTTTTTTAATTGACTTCTATTTTTACTAAACGCTAAAAAAAACTTGAAAACAGGTTGTGCTCACTAGAATCAGGTACGGTCCTGCACGCTACTGGGCGATCTTATTCATCTTCTGGTTTCTTGTGTTTGGTATTTGGGCTTCTCGTTCCAGTTCTCACAATAACTCTTGAATCTATCATTCATCACCATCTCTCTGCTCTCTCTCTCTCTCTCTCTCTTTTCTTAAAGTCTTTGTAATCTTATCTTGGAGATAAAAATGTACATTGTTTCATCAAAAGAAAAATAAGCTCATGCTCGTTGATTATGATGAATACAAATTATTTAAAGGCAAATAAATTTTCATTAATTTAAAATGTGATTACAAAGATATTAAACAACTACTAGAAAACAAATTGTTATATACAACATATATATGAATACATATGTGATTTGAAATAGTCACTGTTTCTTTTACAGTTCTGTTTCTTTAAATATCACTTAATAAAAAAAAAAAAAACATAAGTCAATCTTGCTGATGAGTCTGATAGAGACCAGTGGACACACCATTTGTCCCTTCATCAGATGTTGAATAGCCTGAAGTTGAAAGTCTCCGTAACTTGTTTAGCCCAGCTTGGTTTCCGGGTCAGGATCCGACACCGAGTTCCCCCCTCCGGTTCAGTGGCCGGATACTCTGAGAAAGCTTCAAACTCTATCCCCTTTACAACTTTACCCCGGAGAACCAAAACTCCAATTGAAGAACGGTTTCTGCTCCAGCGGGTCCTCGAACATAGTGGCGAAATCAGACTGATACGGAAACTGAGGGACAAAAGCGTCATTTTGCAACAAGGAACCAAACATGGACGCATCAAACGCGTCCTCAAGATCAACAACCCATTTCGACTCGCTCTGAACCTCGGAAGAACACGTGACGTCCGGTGAAATCACGTGACTCGAGCATTTCGAATCCGACGTCGTAGTAGTATTAGTAGTCATCATCATCACCCTCTCTTTCTCATCCGCCGGATAATACTTCTCCACCGTTCCTTTCTTATTGTAAATCCGACATAACACCCAATCATCAAGCTGCAAAAAATTTCCCGACAAGAACCATTAATCATATGCATTCCGACAAGTTCCAAAGACAGTTAATAAAACGTGATGTCACGGCCCATTAAGAGCCCAAGGCCCATTTACGTACTCTTAAGTTGTTCTTCTTGTTCGAAGAAGCGGACCGGTCAACATTAGCGAGACGATACTCGTGCATGATCCAATTCGTCTTCACTCCTCTCGGAGCTTTCCCAGCGTAGAAGACGAGGGCTTTCTTAATCCCCAACGTCTTCGGTTTACCGATCGGTTTATCAGCTCCAGTCGCTTTCCAATAACCGGTTCCAGCTGCCCGGTTTGGACGCGAACCGTTTGGGTATTTCCGGTCTCGGTGTGAGAAGAAGTACCATTCTTTCTCTCCGTACAACGCCTTGTCTGAAAACAAAATTAAAAAAAAAATCGAATTTTTTAATTTAAAAATTAAAATCAATAAAAACTTAAAAATTGAACTTGTAGAGATCGCGTAATAATAATAACCTGGAAGCTCCCATGGATTGAACTTGTACAGATCAATCTCAGCGATCACCGGAACGCTGATCGGCTCCGACGCGCATCTCCGGCAGAGATAGAACTTAACTAGCTCCTCGTCCGTCGGGTGAAATCGGAATCCCGCCGGTAAATTTAGCTCCGCCTTCATTTTGTTGGTTTTTAATCGGCGATTGTAATCGAGGGGAAGAGAGTGAGTCCATGGAGCTTTTATAGGAGAGGAGGTTCGTGAACCACACGTGGGTGGTTTGGTTTCGCGACACGTGTGACGGGACCAACCGCTTTCTCTTCAACGTTGACCGTGCAGCCACACGTGTCGAGGAATAATTGGGTAACCGAATGTGATGTCATTGCTTCCGTCATCTGCACGAACCTTTATCTACTGCTTCTCGGTGTATGCTTGTGCATGTTGTTCTCTGGTCAATGTATATATTTGTGGCTCGTGAGTGGAAAGGGACGAGTGTTACGGTGCGCTTCACCGCACCAGAGTATCTCATCGCGTATGTCATTGGGATGACGTCATCTTAGTTGCACGCCGGCTTATTGACGGAAGTCGTAAAGCTGAGTAATGCGATAATCGATGGTCTCTTTGACTAACATTTCCACTTTTAAACGACAGTTAATTATAAAACATGTTTTATTAATTTATAGTTGAAGAATGTTGTCTAGTAGTTGGTAACTAATAATCTTGTGTTACAATGGTTCTCTCTCACAATCTTATGATCTTTTTGCCTCGTTGAAGATACTTTCTCCCAAATTTGTTCATGATTAATTACAGATGCCTACTGGTTACAAGATGTATTTTTATTTGGGTTTTGTTGCTGGCCTGTTTGGCTCACGTTGTAAGAATACTTTGATTACAAGTGTTATAAAATATCCTGTTTTACAATGGATAATGGATTCTATTAGGCTCTTAAGCAGAGAAACAATATATTAAATCAGTGTATGAATAACATGTAACATGTTCGCCAGAATCAAGTAAGATAAGAAAATAATCAGCATATCATGCCAAAAAGGTGGTGTGTGCATTTGTTAAGCTGATCCTAATGTTTCTTTAACTTTGTAAATGGATTCGTAGAAAAATATTTATAAACTAACATAAGGTATAAAATAGAGGGTAAAATGTCTTTTTACATATAAGAAAGTGTAGTTTTCAAAAAAATATAAAATATAGTGTATTTGTCAAATTTCAAATCGCAAATAAAGTATTTTTCAAATTATCCCTAAAAACCTAATTTTAATTACTCCTTTCATTATGTGCACAGATTAAAAATATTTATTTTTATATTTATTTTGAATAAAAACATTATTAACAATCTATTTAACCATAATTCAACCAATAAAACACAAACTGCAGAATATAAAATATCATATAACATAAAAGTTAGTGAATTTTATATTGAAATTTTAAAATATCACTTAATTTCAAACCTTTTTTCGAAAACGTTCTTTTTTTAAGAAGAAGTAATACATAGCAAAGCAGCCAGATGTATAAGCCCAGTTTAAGGGCTTTGAGAAAAACTTGAGACCCATTTTAAAGCCACGTTTATCTTAACGTGAAGGCTGTATTGGGGCAAGTCCTGTCTTCCAAGTTCCAATTTCTCTGTCGTGCACGCTAAAACCCTGAATCACTTTTCCAGAATCATTTTCTGCCCGCTTCAACTTTTCCAGAAATTCTGCCTATTGACGAACTTACCCTTCATTTACTAGTTAATACTTAATACTACTAATCACTTGTTATTTTCTTTGGCTCACATGATTCGCACCGATGACCTTAAGTCAAATCCAAAAATGTTGTCAAAGATAATTTATCTCGGCAATGAGCACAAATCAACAATGGTATGATCTTTATGTTAAAGTTTATCCATTGTTCATTTCATTTTAGTTTTACGTTCTAAATTATAAAATCCCCGAATAGCTAGTCTTATACTTGGTGACTAGGTGTTTTATCCGCATAAGCGGGTATAAACTTCTTATTAATTTATGTCTTACTAATCTAAAACTAACATAATAAATTATTATCTATTTTTCAAATATTTAAATTAAACATCAAAGTATTTATATATGTCGAATATTTTTCATCAAAATATATACTTATTATTGTGTTAAATTTTTTAAAACACTCATATCATAGAAATAGTTTAGAAAATATTTTATATAAATTTCTTTGTTTGACTAATATTTAATTATAAATTGTTTGGTATCTTAATTTTTTAACTTTCATAATCAAAAATATTTTTTCCAGATAACAACACAATGTTTATAAAAATTATCTTATTTTTTAATATGTTTTTGATAGTTTAATTATATTATTTTATAATCAATTGTTTAATATAACATATAAATTTAATATTATTAAAATAAATTTTGTTTTGAATTATATATAAAACTCATTAAGGGTATTATTTAAATTAAGAAATTAGTGAATAAGTTAGAACTAATAAGAAATCAATAACCTAGCCAAAAGTCTAAAATCTAATAAAAATATGACAAATAAAAAAATTAACTAAATATTTAATATAACATATAAATTTAATATTATTAAAATAAATTTTGTTTTGAATTATATATAAAACTCATTAAAGGTATTATTTAAATTAATAAATTAGTGAATAAGTTAGAACTAATAAGAAATCAATAACCTAGCCAAAAGTCTAAAACCTAATAAAAATATGACAAATAAAAAATTAACTAATTATTTAATATAACATATAAATTTAATATTATTAAAATAAAATTCTTTTTTAATTATATAAGATTTAATAGAGTATTTTTTAAATTAATAAATTAGTGACTCAACTAAAAGTTAATAATAAATCAATAATTTAGCTTAAACCTAATAAAACATGATAAATAAGCAAAGTTACCTAAAATTATGGAGAACATGATAAATCAGAAAATTCTTGATAATATTTAAAGTTCAATTGTTAATATTTATTTATTTATTAAATAGATTTTAAAATATATTTTTTAAAAATAGTAGTATATATATATATATCAGTAGAATATGTTAATGTTTATTAATTATCTTAAATATCATGATAAATATATAGATATATATCAACAAAATTTTGAAATAATAGTATTAATTAAACTAATGACTTATTCTAAAATTATGAAAAAATGACAAGTAAATATATTAACTAAAATCATGGAGAAGATGACAAGTAAGCAAATTCACTTCTCAAATAATAGTATAAATTTTATATTCTAAATTATGTAGTCATTATCTTAGATTTATATATATGCAAACTATGATTTGTGTATATCTAGATAATAGCACATTATATACGAAGTTATCCTAGATACTCAATATCTTCCAGATAATAAATACCTGTCGAGACTCGACATAGTACTTATCCTAATAGTTGATACTAACTACTTTGGTTGATATGTTACCATCCTTGACAAAAGAAAAAAAGACCATACTAAAAATGAATGGAATCCTTATCAGAAGGACATTTTAGTCAATCCGTAGCTGTTTTAGACTTATGTAATGCGTTAATACGTACGCCCACATGTTTGATGCGTGTGTATATATAAACACACATGTTCGAACAGTAATCTGTAATAGAAATTAAACATCAAAGAGGAAGAAAAGAAAGAAGATGATGTCCGGTCGGGTCGCATCGTGTTGGATTCTTGTGGCGATGGTTGTTGTTCTCTCCACAGCTTCCGCCGGCGGTGATACGGCGGAGAAGGGAGTAACGTATGACGGACGGTCTTTGATTATCGATGGACAGAGGAAACTTCTCTTCTCCGGTTCCATTCATTATCCTCGCAGCACACCCGAGGTAAATGTTCTTCATTTTATATGTATAATATAAGATAATGTGGTCATTAGCTCAACCCTAACTATTGTGCCAGAGGTCCTTAGTTTAAATGAGTGTTTGGACAAATTGATGTGCATGCTATGGTTTTAGATTTAAGAGGATTACGGCTTCGGCCAGAACATCTTGGTAATTCAAAAAAAAGGGGGGGGGGGGGGGGGGGTGATAATGTGTATATGTCTATCACATTTTGGCAAGTGTAAACAATAATGGTAGGTTGTAAGAACATGGTTGGACCAGAACTTGTGTCATACTGATGTAATATGACAAAACTCTGATATATATGACAAAATAAATCCAGTGTATTAATTTTGGATATCACAAATTAGATGCGAGGTTGCTTGAAAAATGAATTTTGGAATATATCAAATGATACTTTATGTAACTGGACTATTTTATAAATAATTAGTTATAGTTGCTTAAGGTGTTTTCGCTTTTTATGTACCGTCTTGCGTGAGAAACTCTTTTTTACTTAAAACCTTTTCTAGGAAATTAAGATGTATTTAATTTTTGGTAATTTTGTTTGATGATTGAAAATGTAACTAACATATAGTGGAAACCGATTTTAAGTACGACATCAGTAGGTAGGATTAACACTAATCAGAAGTTTATGCCGTGTACGTGATAATTAGTTTTGAAATTTTTATGAAAAGTTATATACATAAATAATACATTAAAATCGAAAAAGACATGCATTACGTAGTGAAGCGAAATTGATCTATCAAGTATTATTTGTAAATTATTTAATTGTATGGTTCACAAGGTATATCTATTAAGCTTCACTATCAAGATTAAGACAGAGATTTCCATCTAACACGACATCTTTGACTCTTTGACTTTACTGAAAATGAAAGTCACGGGTCTCAAAACGACACAGTTTCTGTTCTTTTTATAGGCTCCTCCTAATATGTTGTCATTGTCTACTTCTTGGACTTTTTTTTTTGTACTTCTAAAAATTATCATATACTAAAATAATCGATAGAAGTTGCGAATCAATTCATTTACAATCCTAAACTAATTAGCATATGTTCGTTCTCTGTGCTTCCTTAATGTTCTTCTCATGGTTGATAAGTAAAAATAAAATTGATTGAATAAATGAATAGACTAAGTAAAATATCAAAATGTGTGAAACAATAATACATAACAATATTTTTTTTTGTTGTTAGCCTACAAAAACAATCGTTTACCTAAGTGACATGTGATGATCATTGTTTCTTAGCCTTATTATCATTAGGTCTTTGACAACTTTAACACAATCACGTGAACAAATCTTCTTATGTCATTAAAATTTCTAATCAATGGGGATCCAAAGACAACCAGTCTTATTCTTGTTGCGAAATGCATTAATGTTTCAATTATTTGAATGATTTACTGTAACTTTAAAATAATTTAATAAATATATGATTGTTTTTTGTTTATGCAGATGTGGCCGTCTCTGATAAAGAAGACAAAGGAAGGAGGCATCGATGTGATCCAAACGTACGTTTTTTGGAACCTCCATGAGCCTAAGCTCGGACAGGTTGGTCCATTTACTAATTATCTCTGTGAAATTTATAATTTGTTACTTTTATATAACAGAATAACATTTAGTTTTTTTTTTCTGCTAAAATAACTTAAGATATAGTTTTTTTTACTAAACTTTAAGATATAAACTTAAAATGAACATTTGCAGTATGATTTTAGTGGAAGAAATGATTTGGTGAAGTTTATTAAAGAAATTAGATCACAAGGTCTCTATGTCTGCCTACGTATTGGACCCTTCGTCGAAGCTGAATGGAATTATGGGTATACTACTCATAAACTCAAAAAATAATATTTTATTGTACATTGAAAATTTTGTTGAATAATTTTGACAACCGCTTTGGTTAACCAGAGGATTGCCATTTTGGTTACGGGATGTACCCGGTATGGTATACCGAACCGATAACGAGCCATTCAAGTTCCACATGCAAAGATTCACCAGTAAGATCGTAAATTTGATGAAATCAGAGGGCTTATATGCGTCTCAAGGAGGTCCAATCATTCTTTCCCAGGTAAATTAACTTCATTATTGTTCATCTGAAACCAATGTCAGGGAACCAAACCAAAACCAAAAAGTAGGATTAACTAACTAAACCGAACCAGTGCTTAACCATACCAACCCCAATCATGATGATTGACTTTGAAACCAGTGTTATGAGCTGGGGCAACACTCTTTCATTTTAGGGTTTATTTAGTATGGCTGATAGTAGAATAGTAACATTAAGTTCTTACGGTTTAGTCAAACCGGACCGGTTAGCTTCTAATTATGATGTGAATGTGTTTGTTTGAGTTCGTGTGAGTTTAATAATATAGATAGAGAACGAGTACGGAAACGTGGAGGCAGGTTTTCATGAGAAAGGAGCATCGTACGTCAAGTGGGCAGCTCAAATGGCAGTAGGGCTTCAGACCGGAGTGCCATGGATAATGTGCAAGCAGCCCGATGCTCCTGATCCAGTGGTTCGTACCGTACCCTACCGGTTACTTATCTAAGATCAATGTTTCTTTCCTCTTAAATATTCGAGGATTTAATTTGTAGATCAATACGTGCAATGGAATGAGATGCGGCGAGACATTTCCAGGACCAAACTCACCTAATAAACCCAAAATGTGGACTGAAGATTGGACATCTTTGTAAGGGTTTACTTCATTGTCTATTTTGAATTTTCCTTTTCTTGTCCAAGAAGTTAATTAACTATGTTTGATAAAAACAGCTATCAATTTTATGGAGGAGAACCTTATATTAGATCTGCTGAGGATATAGCTTTCCATGCAGCTCTTTTCATTGCAAAAAACGGAAGCTACATTAACTACTACATGGTAACTAAGATTCGATATTTCTTCTTTAAACATTAGCGGTCTTTTTGTTCCAAAAAAAAAAAAAAAATTAGCGGTCTTAAAATTTTGGAGGCCAAAAATTTAGAAATAATTTTATAAGGAATTAAAAAATAATAATTTAGAGGCATATATTTATATGTATAATATCTCTTAAAATTTAGAAATAATTTTATAAGGATAAAATTTCACTGGATTGTGCCTGGCACGTCCCTGTTTATATACATTAGGAACTAATCATCAACCATAAATTTATACAGTACCATGGTGGAACAAACTTTGGAAGGACATCATCTTCATATTTCATTACAGGATATTATGATCAAGCTCCTCTTGATGAATACGGTTCGATCTAAAGCTCTTAAATCCGGTTCTTAGCATCAGTCATTATTTGGAAAGATAACTAACAAACCTGATTCTGATCTTGTTTTGTGTTTAAAGGTCTTTTAAGACAACCAAAGTACGGTCACTTGAAGGAGCTTCACGCTGCTATAAAATCCTCAGCAAATCCTCTGCTTCATGGGAAGCAAACGGTTCTCTCCTTGGGACCAATGCAACAAGCTTATGTCTTTGAAGATGAGAACAGTGGGTGCGTTGCGTTTCTGGTGAACAACGACGCGAGAAAAGCCATTCAAATGCAGTTCAGAAACAATGCGTATAGCTTGCTTCCCAAGTCAATTGGTATTCTTCAGGATTGCAAAACCCTAATCTATGAAACAGCAAAGGTGAATGTGGCGAAGAACATGAGAGTTACAACGCCGGTTCAGGTGTTCAACGTTCCAGACAAATGGGAAGTGTTTAGAGAATCAATCCCAGCATTCTCAGACACACCTTTGAAGACTAATTCTTTGTTGGAACATACTAACTTGACAAAGGATAAAACTGATTATCTTTGGTACACTCTAAGGTAATATATAAGACGTTTCTCATTACATTTTTAATGTTCATTTCTCATTACTAATTTTTTTTGGCTAATCGAATTTAAGGTTTGAGTCGAGTTCACCTTGCGCGAACCCGTCTCTCTACATTGAGTCATTAGGACATGTGGTTCACGTGTTCGTTAACAATGCACTAGCAGGTACAATATCATATTAGATCATTTTTAGAAAAAAAACATGTTTTGTTTATAACCGATTTGCGGTCTGAACCGATTTTTAGAACACTAGTATTTGGTCACAAATGTGTTCGATTTTCAAATATAGTGGAAGTGTGTTCTTGCAGGTTCTGGGCATGGAAGCAGAAACATCACGGTGGTTAAACTCCAAGTTCCAGTTAGCTTAATCAACGGACAAAACAACATTTCAATCCTTAGCGGCATGGTCGGTTTACCGGTACGGTATTTGATTAAACCAAACCCCGGTTTAATAGTTTCTTGTATTACACAGATTAGAACCATGACACGTTTTTTCTCATCCTATGAATAAAAGGACTCTGGGGCTTACATGGAGAGGAAATCTTATGGACTAACCAAAGCTCAAATTAGCTGTGGTGAGACAAATGCCATCGATTTGAGTGGATCTCAATGGGGTCACTTGGTAATATGAAAACGTCTGAGGTCATGAATTTGTTGTGTTGATAAATAAGTAAAATAACCTAACATGTATGTCTTGTGAAGGTGGGTTTGCTTGGGGATAAAGTTAGGTTACATCAATGGGCGAATCTAAAGAGCGTAAAGCGGAGTACCAATGACGCTGGACTCATTAAGAATTGCCCTCTTGCTTGGTACAAGGTATGCCTCTATTATCTATATATCTGATTATTTGTAAATAAAACTAAAATCTCATATTAATATATCAATACGTGTATGGGTTATACAATGTGTATATTACTTTCTACATTTTACGCTAGCCTCATTTGCACTTTCATTTATATGCAGACGATGTTTGACGAGCCGAGCGGAGATGGGCCGGTGGGGCTTAATATGGGGAGTATGGGTAAAGGGGAAGTGTGGGTGAATGGTCAAAGGATTGGTCGTTATTGGGTTTCCTTTCTCACACCTTCTGGTCATCCTTCTCAATCTATGTAAGTGACACACATGTCCATTAACTACGCATTATGAACTAAGACAACATTTTACTTGGGGGTATAATTTTAATTTGATTGATGCAGATATCATATTCCAAGGGCGTTTCTGAAACCATCTGGAAATCTATTGGTGGTTTTTGAAGAGGAAGGTGGTGATCCTCTTGGGATCTCTTTGAATACAATATCTGTTATTGGTTCTAACCAAGCTCAATCTCAATTTTCATGAAGATTGTTTGTCGGTCTGAATTTTTCTTTATTTTTGTGTTAATTAGAGTGATTAATAAAATTTATTGGATGATTCAATATATAAGTTGTTGATATGAAATTTTAAAACACCTTAGCATTGTATACAAAGATATTCCAGTGGGTTCGAATCCGAAATTAAATGATTGTTATATATTTTTATATATATATATATATAAACCTAAAGTATTATTAGTGAATCTAGTCTGAGCATAAGAACTGAAATGCGAACTAAAAAAATTCGATCTGAATCAGAATAGATTAGGCATGGAATTTTGAACTGAATTGAACCAAAATTTGGTCAGTTCGAATGGAAGTTCAGTCCGATTTGGTTCATAAAAAAAATTATACCTTAAACAATAAAAAAAATGACCGAACCAAACTAATAAAAAATTGCACGTTGTGTTTGAACCGGTGTTCCTTAACCCCTGAAAACTCACTCCTCTACCAACTAAAGATGTACATTAGCATTAGCATTAACACTAAGCTCTATATTATCTTGGGAGGAAGGTGGTGATCCTCTTGGGATCTCTTTGAATACAATATCTGTTATTGGTTCTAACCAAGCTCAATCTCAATTTTCATGAAGATTGTTTGTGGGTCTGAATTTTTCTTTATTTTTGTGTTAATTAGAGTGATTAATAAAATTTATTGGATGATTCAATATATAAGTTGTTGATATGAAATTTTAAAACACCTTAGCATTGTATACAAAGATATTCCAGTGGGTTCGAATCCGAAATTAAATGATTGTTATATATTTTTATATATATATATAAACCTAAAGTATTATTAGTGAATCTAGTCTGAGCATAAGAACTGAAATGCGAACTAAAAAAATTCGATCTGAATCAGAATAGATTAGGCATGGAATTTTGAACTGAATTGAACCAAAATTTTGGTCAGTTCGAATGGAAGTTCAGTCCGATTTGGTTCATAAAAAAAATTATACCTTAAACAATAAAAAAAATGACCGAACCAAACTAATAAAAAATTGCACGTTGTGTTTGAACCGGTGTTCCTTAACCCCTGAAAACTCACTCCTCTACCAACTAAAGATGTACATTAGCATTAGCATTAGCACTAAGCTCTATATTATCCAATGAACATTTGTTAGAAAAACATTTAGAAATGTATTTATTAAATGCTAATGTTCTCCAAATGGTTTATGATCAGTGCTCTCATATGAAGCTTTTAAAAAGGTATTTACGTTTATAATTTATAAAATTAAAGAAAATATATAATTAATTAATTTATTTTATTTAATAATATCATAAAATTATTTTATATCCACAAAATTAAAATTTTGATTTATAAAATAAATTTACAATAACTTTTTTAAAAAAAATATTATTTCACATTTAAAATAGTATTGGAGCCCGGTGGGGCTGTATGGACCATATGGATAGTGGTTAGGCCATATGGGAACCCGGAGGTTCTTGAAATCGTAATTGGACCCTGAGGCCGTGTAAGAACCTAGGGGTTTTCTCTTAGATCCTGAGATCGTATCGGGACCCTGAGGTTATTCCACCTCATCCATTTGTATTAAGGTATATTAAATTCTCTTTCATGGTACATGAGCATCGTTTTAATTTTTTGTCAATTAATTTAGTAAAACTTCATAATACTCCCTAAATTAGTGGACTAACCACAATAAAATGGCTATTTTTTAAAGAAACATAGACAACAAAAGTTCCAAACCTCTTTGACATTCATCATATATTAGTGAAGGATGCAACTATGCATTAAAACATTTTTTCATATTTTTGATTTTTTCTCAAAATCTATGTGTTACGAAAATATTGAATTTTTCGGTAAATGCTATGTATATTGAAGCCTATGATCTTTAGTGTTGTTTTAAAATTTATAAACACATTCTACATTTATATTAATGTATATTAAATTCTCTTCCATGTTACATGGAGATCGTTTTAATTTATTGTCAACTAAATTAGTAAAATTTAATAATACTCCCTAAATTAATGGACCAACCACTATCGCTATTATCTAGAAAAACAGAGACAACAAATGTTCCAAATCTCTTTAACCTTCATCATATGTTAGTGAATGATGCAACTATGCATTAACACATTATTTTCATATTTTTGATTTTTTTTTAATCAAAATCTATGTGTTAACCCCTACGAAAATATTGAATATTTCGGTAAATGCTCTTTATACTGAAGCCTATGATTTTTAGTATTGTTTTAGAACTTATAAACACATTCTACATTTGTATTAATATATATATTTAACTCTATTTTATGGTAAATGGACATCGTTTTAATTTTTTGTCAATTAATTTAGTAAAATTTCATAATACTCCCTAAATTGGTGGACTAACCACTATAAAATCGCTATTCTCTTGAAAAACAGAGACAACAAAGGTTTCAAACCTCTTTGACCTTCATCATATGTTAGTGAACGATGCAACTATGCATTAAAACAAAATTATCACATTTCTGAATTTTTCTCAAAATCTATGTGTTAACAACCCTTACAAAATTATTGATTTTTCGGTAAATGCTCTATATACTGAAGTCTATGATCTTTAGTGTTCTTTAAAAAATTCTAATCACATTTTAAATTTGTATTAATGTATATTAAACTCTCTTTCATTATATATGGACATCGTTTTAATTTTCGTCAATTAATTTAGTAAAACTTCATAATACTTCCTAAATTGGTGGACTAACAACAATAAAATCACTATTTTCTAGAGAAACGGAGACAACAAAAGTTCTAAACCTCTTTGAAGTTCATCATATATTAGTGAAGGATGCAACTATGCATTAAAACATTTTTTTCATTTTTTTGAATTTTTCTCAAAATCTATGTGTTACGAAATTTTTGAAATTTTTCGGTAAATGCTCTATATATTGAAGCCTATGATCTTTAGTGTTGTTTTAAAATTTCTAAACGCATTCTAAATTTGCATTAATGTATATTAAACTCTTTTCCACGGTACATGGAGATCGTTTTAATTTTTTGTCAATTAATTTGGTAAAACTTAATAATACTCCCTAAATTGATGGACTAACGACTATAAAATCGCTATTATTTAGAAAAATGGAGACAAAAAATGTTCCAAATCCCTTTGATCTTCATCATATGTTAGTGAATGATGCAACTATGCATTAAAACATTATTTTTATATTTTTAAAATTTTATTAAAATCTATGTGTTACCCCCTCCGAAAATATTGAATTTTTCGGGTAATGCTTTTTATGCTGAAGTCTATGATCTTTAGTGTTGTTTAGAAGTTATAAACACATTCTACATTTGTATTAATATATATTAAACTCTCTTGCATGGTACATGAGCATCATTTTATTTTTTTGTCTATTAATTTAGTAAAACTTCATAATACTCCCTAAATTGGTAGACTAACCACTATAAAATCACGATTTTCTAGAGAAACAGAGACAACAAAAATTTCAAACTTCTTTGACATTCATCATATGTTAGTGAAGGATGCCAACTATGGATTAAAACAGTATTTTTGAATTTTTGAATTTTTCTCAAAATCTATGTGTTAACCCTACGAAAATATTATTTTTTCGGTAAATGCTCTATATGCTGAAACCTTTGATATTTTGTGTAGTTTTACAATTTCTAAACACATTGTACATTTATATTAATATATAGTAAACTCTATTTCATAGTACATAGGCATCGTTCTAATTTTTTGTCAATTAATTTAGTATAACTTCATAATACTCCCTAAATTTGTGGACTGACCACTATAAAATCGACAAAGGTTTTAAACCTCTTTGCCTTCATCATATGTTAGTGAATGATGCAACTATGCATTTAAACAAAATTTTCATATTTTGAATTTTTCTCACAATCTATATATGTGTCCCTAGGAATATATTGAGTTTTTCCGTAAATGCTCTACAAACTGAAGCCTATGATCTTTAGTGTTGTTATAAAATTTTTTTTAACACATTCTAAATTTGTATTAATGTATATTAAACTATATTTCATGGTACATGAACATTGTTTTAAGTTTTTATTAATTAATTTAGTAAGACTTCATAATACTTCCTAAATTGGTGGATTAAACACTATAAAAACGCTATTTTCTAGAGAAATTGAGACAATAAAAATTTCAAATCTCTTTAACCTTCATCGTATGTTAGTGAAGGATGCAACTATGCATTAAAACATTTTTTTTCTATTTTTGAATTTTTCTCAAAATCTATGTGTTAACCCCTACGAAAATATTGTGTTTCTCGGTAAATGTTTAATATACTAAAGCCTATGATCTTTAGTGTTTTTTTTTTAATTTCTAAACACATTCTAAATTTGTACTAATGTATATTAAACTCTCTTTCATGTT
The DNA here is from genome assembly GCF_000309985.2 of Brassica rapa. Lineage (NCBI taxonomy): Eukaryota > Viridiplantae > Streptophyta > Magnoliopsida > Brassicales > Brassicaceae > Brassica > Brassica rapa. Next base: position 30,548,518 of record NC_024796.2, read on the forward strand.
ACATGGGTATCGTTTTAATTTTTTGTCAATTTACTTAGTAAAATTGCATAATACTCCCTAAATTGGTGGACTAACCACTATAAAATCACTATTCTCTTGAAAAATGGAGATAACAAAGGTTTCAAACATCTTTGACCATCATCATATGTTAGTGAAGGATGCCAACTATGCATTAAAACAATATTTTCATATTTTAGAAATTTTCTCAAAATCTATGTGTCAACCCATACAAAAATATAATTTTTCCGCTAAATGCTCTATATACTGAAGCCTTTGATATTTTGTGTTGTTTTAAAATATTTAAACACATTCTACATTTGTATTAATATATATTAAACTCTCCTTCATGGTACATGGACATCGTTAATTTTTTTGTCAATTAATAAAATAAAACTTCATAATACTCCATAAATTAGTGGACTAACCACTATAAAACCGCATTTTCTAGAAAAACAGAGACAACAAAGGTTCCAAACCTCTTTGAACTTTGTAATATGTTAGTGAATGATACAACTATGAATTAAAACAGAATTGTCATATTTTTGAATTTTATAAATTTGTAAAATGTATATTAAACTCTTTTCTATGGTACATGTACATCGTTTTAATTTTTGTCGATTAATTTAGTAAAACTTCATAATACTCCCTAAATTGATGGACTAACCACTATAAAATCGTTGTTATCTAGAAAAACAGAGACAACAAAGGTTTCAAACCTCTTTGACCTTCTTCATATGTTTATGAAGGATGCAACTATGCATTAAAACAAAATTTTCATATTTTTAAATTTTTCTCAAAATCTATGTGTTAACCCCTACGAAACTATTGTGTTTTTCGGTAAATGCTCTATATAGTAAAGCCTATAATCTTTAGTGTTATTTTAAAATTTCTAAACACATTCTAAATTTGTATTAAAATATATTAAACTCTCTTTCATGGTACATGGACATCATTTTAATTTTTTGTCTATTAATTTAGTAAAACTTGATAATACTCCCTAAATTGGTGGACTAACCACTATAAAATCACTATTTTCTAGAGAAACGGAGACAACAAAAGTTTCAAACCTTTTTGACCTTCGTCATATGTTAGTGAAGGATGACAACTATGCATTAAAACAATATTTTCATATTTTTGATTTTTTTTCTCAAAATCTATCTGTTAACCTCTACGAAAATATTACGTATTTCGGTAAATGCTCTATATGCTGAAACTCTTGATATTTTGTGTTGTTTTAAAAATTTTAAACATATTCTACATTTCTATTAATATATATTAAACACTTTTTCATGGTACATGGGCATCGTTTTAATTTTTTGTCAATTAATTTAGTAAAACATCATAATACTCTCTAAATTGGTGGACTAACCACTATAAAATCGCTTTTCTCTAGAAAAACGGAGATAAAAAAAGTTTCAAACCTCTTTGACATTAATCATATGTTAGTGAAGGATGCAACTATGCATTAAAACAGAATTGTCATATTTTTGAATTTTTCTCAAAATCTATGTGTTAACCCCTACAAAACTATTGAGTTTTTCGGTGAATGCTCTATATACTGAAGCCTATGATCATAAGTTTTGTTTTTAAATTTTCAAACATATTCTACATTTGTATTAATGTATATTAAACTCTCTTTCATGGTACATGAGCATCGTTTTAATTTTTTTAACCATTAATTTAGTAAAACTTCATAATACTCCCTAAATTTGTGGACTAACCACGATAAAAACGTTATTTTCTAGAGAAATAGAGACAACAAAAGTTTCAAACCTCTTTGAAATTTATCATATGTTAGTGAAGGATTCAATTATGCATTAAAAAAAATTTTGAATTTTTGAATTTCACAAAATCTATGTGTTAACAACCCTTACAAAAATATTGTGTTTTCGGTAAATGTTATATATATACTAATGCCTATGATATTTAGTGTTGTTTTAAAAAATCTAAACACATTCTAAATTTTATTAATACAAATTAAACTCTCTTTCATGGTACATGGACATCGTTTTAATTTTCTTGCCAATTAGCTTAGTTAAACTTCATAATATTCCCTAAATTGATGGACTAACCACTATAAAATAACTATTTTCTAGAAAAATGGAGACAACAAAGGTTTCAAACCTCTTTGAGCTTCATCATATGATAGTGAATGATTCAACTATGCATTAAAAAAAATTCATATTAATGAATTTTTCTCAAAATCTATTTGTTAACCCCTACGAAAATATTGAGTTTTTCGGTAAATGTTCTATATACTGAAGCCTTTGATATTTTTTGTTGTTTTAAAATTTCTAAACACATTCTACATTTGTATTAATGTATATTAAACTCTCTTCCTTGGTACATGGACATCATTTTAATTTTTTCTCAATTAATTTAGTAAAACTTTATAATATTCCCTAAATTGATGGACTAACCACTATAAAATCGCTATTATCTAGAAAAAAGGACACAACAAAAGTTTCAAACATCTTTGAACTTCATCATATGTCAGTGAATAATGCAACTATGCATTAAAAGATTATTTTAATATTTTTGAATTTTTCTCAAAATCTATGCGTTAACCCCTACGAAAATACTGAAGCTTATATAATCTTTAGTGTAGTTTTAAAATTTCTAAACACATTCTAAATTCGTATTAATGTATATTAAAATCTCTTTCATGGTACATGATCATCGTTTTAATTTTTTGTCAATTAATTTAGTAAAACTTCATAATACTCTTTAAATTGATTGGTTAACCACTATAAAATCGCAATTATCTAGATTCCAAATCCCTTTGACCTTCAACATATGTTAGTGAATGATACAACTATGCATTAAAACATTATTTTCATATTTTTTTTTTTTTTAAAAAAAAATCTATGTGTTAACCGCTACGAAAATATTGAATTGTTCGGTAAATGCTCTTTATATTGAAGCCTATGATCTTTAGTGTTCTTTTAAAACATATAAATATATTCTACATTTGTATTAATCTATATTAAACTCTCTTCCATGGTACATGGGCATCGATTTCATTTTTTTGTCAATTAATTTAGTAAAGCTTCATAATACTCTCTAAATTGGTGGACTAACCATTATAAAATCGTTATTCTCTTGAAAAACAGAGAGAACAAAGGTTCCAAACCTCTATGACCTTCTTCATATGTTAATGAAGGATGTAAATATGCATTAAAACAGAATTTTCATATTTTTGAATTTTTTTCAAAATCTATGTTTTTAACCCCGTACGAAAATATTGTGTTTTTCGGTAAATGTTCTATATACTAAAGCCGATGATCTTTAGTGTTGTTTTAAAATTTATAAACACATTCTAAATTTGTTGTAATGTATATTAAAATCTATTTCATGGTACATGGGCATCGTTTTAATTTTCTTGTCAATTAATTTAGTAAAACTTCATAATACTCCTAAATTGATGGACTAGCCAATATAAAATCGTTATTCTCTAGAAAAACGGAGACAACAAAGGTTTCAAACCTCCTTGAGCTTCATCACATATTAGTGAGGGATGAAACTATACATTAAAACAGAATTTTCATATTTTTGAATTTTTGTCAAAATCTATTTGTTAACCCATACGAATATATTGAGTTTTTCGGTAAATGTTCTATATACTGAAGCCTATGATCTTTAGTTTTGTTTTAAAATTTCTAAACACATTATAAATTTGTATTAATGTATATTAAACTCTCTCCCATGGTACATGGGCATAGTTTTAATTTTTTGTCAATTAATATAGAAAAACTTCATAATACTCCCTAAATTGATGGCATAACCACCACAAAATCGCTATTATATAGAAAAACGGAGGCAACAAAAGTTTTAAACGTTTTTGAACTTCATCATAAGTTAGTGAAGGATGTAACTATGCATTAAACTATTATTGTAATATTTTTGAATTTTTCTCAAAATCTATGTGTTAACCCCTACGAAAATATTGAGTTTTTCGGTGAATGTTCTATATACTGAAGCCTATAATCTTTAGTGTAGTTTTAAAATTTCTAAACACATTCTAAATTTGTAGTAATGTATATTAAACTGTTTTTCATGGTACATGGGCATCGTTTTCATTTTTTGTCAATTAATTTAGTAAAACTGCATAATACTCCCTAAATTGGTGGACTAATCACTATAAAATCGCTATTCTTTTGAAAAACGGAGACATCAAAGATTTCAAACCTCTATGACTTTGTTAATATGTTAATGAAAGATGCAACTATGCATTAAAACAGAATTTTCATATTTTTGAATTTTTCTCAAAATCTATGTGTTAACCCCTACGAAATTATTGAATTTTTCGGTAAATGCTTTATATACTGAAGCCTATGATCTTTAGTGATGTTTTAAAAAATTTAAACACATTCTACATTTGTATTAATGCATATTAAACTCTCTTTCATGGTACATGGACATCGTTTTGTTTTTTTTGTCGATTAATTTAGTAATACTTCGTAATACTCCATAAATTGATAGACTAACCACTATAAAATCGCTATTATATAGAAAAAAAGAGACAAAAAAGGTTCCAAAACTTTTTGACCTTTATCATATGTTAGTGAAGAATTCACATATGCATTAAAACAAAAATTTATATTTTTGAATTTTTCTCAAAATCTATGTGTTACCCCCTACGAAAATATTGTGTTTATCGGTAAATGTTCTATATACTAAAGCCTATGATCTTTAGTGTTGTTTTAAAATATCTAAACACATTATAAATTTGTAATAATGTATATTAAAATATCTTTCATGGTACATGGACATCATTTTAATTTTCTTGTCAATTAAATTAGTAAAACTTCATAATACTCCCTAAATTGATGGACTAGCCACTATAAAATCACTATTTTGTTTTAGATATATCATGTTGTTTTGATGAATTGTCTTTCTCTTGGATATCGAGAGAGAGGAACAAAGAGGCTGATACCTTAGCCAAACAATGTCTGGTTGAGTAAGAAGCCTTTATGGCTGGCACCTAACTTTTGGATTGAATTAATATAAGTTTGTGTTTCAAAAAAACAAAAAACCACTATAAAATCGCTATTCTCTGGAAAAACGGAGACAACAAAAGTTCCAAACCTCTTTGAACTTCATCGCATATTAGTGAAGGATGCAACTATACAATAAAACATAATTTTCATATTTTGAATTTTTTTCAAAATCTATTTGTTAACCCATACGAAAATATTGAGTTTTTCGGTAACTGTTCTATATACTGAACTTTATGATCTTTAGTGTTGTTTTAAAATTTATAAACACATTCAACATTTGTATTAATGTATATTAAACTCTGTTCCATGGTACATGGGTATAGTTTTATTTCTTTTGTCAATTAATATAGAAAAACTTCACAATACTCCCTAAATTGATAGATTAACCACTACAAAATCGCTATTATATAGAAAAACGGAGGCAACAAAAGTTTTAAACGTTTTTGAACTTCATCATATGTTAGTGAATGATGTAACTATGCATTAAAACATTATTTTAATATTTTTGAATTTTTTTCAAAATCTATGTGTTAACCCCTATGAAAATATTGAGTTTTTCGGTGAATGTTCTATATACTGAAGCCTATAATCTTTAGTGTAGTTTTAAAATTTCTAAACAAATTCTAAATTTGTATTAATGTATATTAAACTCTTTTTCATGGTACATGGGCATCGTTTTAATTTTTTGTCAGTTAATTTAGTAAAACTTCATCATACTCCCTAAATTGATGGACTAACCACTATAAAATTGAAATTTTCTAGAGTAACGAAGACAACAAAAGTTTTAACCTCTTTGACTCCTACGAAAATATTGAATTTTTCGGTAAATACTCTATATACTGAAGTCTATGATATTTAGTGTTGTTTTAAAATTTCTAAACACAATCTACATTTGTATTAATGTATATATAAACTCTCTTCCATGGTACATGGGCATCTTTTTAATTTTTTTATCAATTAATTTAGTAAAACTTCATAATACTCCTTAAATTGGTAGACTAACTACTATAAAATCACTATTTTCTTGAAAAACGGAGACAACAAATGTTCCAAACCTCTTTGACCTTCATCATATGTTAGTGAAGGATGTCAACTATGCATTAAAACACTATTATCATATTTTTTAATTTTTCTCAAAATCTATGTGTAAACCCATACGAAAATATTAAAATTTTTGATAAATGCTCTATAGACTAAAGCCTTTGATATTTTATGCTGTTTTAAAATTTCTAAATACATTCTACATTTGTATTAATACATATTAAACTCTTTTTCATGGTACATGAACATCATTTTAATTTTTTGTCAATTAATATAGTAAAACTTCATAATACTCCCTAAATTGGTGGACTAACCACTATAAAATCGCTTTTTTCTAGAAAAACGGAGACAACAAAGGCTCCAAACATCTTTGTCCTTCATCATATGTTAGTAAATGATGCAACTATGCTTTAAAACAGAATTTTCATATTTTTTAGTTTTTCTCAAACTATGTGTTAACAATCCCTACGAAAATATTGAGTTTTTAGGTAAATGTCATATATACTGATACCTATGATCTTTAGTGTTGTTTTAAAATTTCTAAACACATTATAAATTTGTATTAATGTATATTAAACTCTCTTTCATGGTACATGGACATCGTTTTAATTTTTTTTGTCAATTAATTTAGTAAAACTTCATAATACTCCCTAAATTAGTGGAATACCACTATAAAATCGTTATTCTCTAGAAAAACGGAGACAGCAAAGATTCCAAACCTCTTTGACTTTCATAATATATTAGTGAATGATGCAACTATGCATTTAAACATAATTTTTCATATTTTTGAATTTTTCTCAAAATCTATGTGTTAACCCCTACGAAAATATTGAGTTTTTCGGTAAATGTTCTATATACTAAAGCCTATGATCTTTAGTGTTGTTTTAAAATTTCTAAACACATTCTACATTTTTATTAATGTATATTAAACTATCTTCCATGGTACATGTGCATCGTTTTTTTTTGTCAATTAATTTTGTAAAACTTCATAATACTCCTTAAATTGGTTGAGACTATAAAATCGCTATTTTCTAGAAAAATGGAAACAAAAAAAGTTCCAAACCTCTTTGACCTTCATCATATGTTAGTGAAGGATTCAACTATGCATAAAAACATTATTTTCATATTTTTAATTTTTCTCAAAATATATGTGTTAACCCCAACGAGAATATTGAAGTTTTCGGTAAATTCCATATATACTGATGCTTATGATCTTTAGTGTTGTTTTAAATTTTCTAAACACATTATACATTTTTAGTAATGTATGTTAAAATCTCTTTCATGGTATATGAACATCCTTTTAATTTTTTGTCAATTAATTTAGTAAAACTTTATAATACTCCCTAAATTGATAGAATAACCACTATAAAATTGCTATTATGTGGAAAAATGGAAACAACAAAAATTCTAAACCTCTTTGAATTTCATCATATCTTATTGAAGGATGAAACTATGCAAAACATTATTTTCATATTTTTGAAATTTTCTCAAAATTTATGTGTTAACCCTCTACGAAAATATTGAATTTTTTGGTAAATGCTCTTTATACTGAGGCCTATGATCTTTAGTGTTGTTTTAATATTTCTAAACACATTCTACATTTGTATTAATATATATTAAACTCTATTTCATGGTGCATGGACTCGTTTTAATTTTTTGTCAATTAATTTAGTAAAACTTCATAATACTCCCCAAATTGGTGGACTAACCACTATAAAATCGTTATTCTCTAGAAAAACGCAGACAACAAAGATTCCAAACCTTTTTGAACTTCTACATATGTTAGTGAATGATGTAACTATGCATTAAAACATAATTTTCATATTTTTGAATTTTTCTCAAAAACTATGTGTTAATCCCTACGAAAATATTGAGTTTTTCGGTAAATGTTCTATATACTGAAGCCTATGATCTATAGTGTTGTTTAAAAATTTCTAAACACATTCTACATTTGTATTAATGTATATTAAACTCTCTTCCATGGTACATAGGAATCATTTTAAGTTTTTGTCAATTAATTTAGTAAAACTTCATAATACGCCCTAAATTGATGGACTAACACTTATAAAATCGCTATTTCCTAGAAAAATGGAAACAACAAAAGTTTCAAACCTCTTTGACCTTCATCATATGTTAGTGAAGAATGCAATTATGCATTAAAACATAACTTTCGTATTTTTTTAATTTTTCTCAAAATGTATGTGTTTCGGTAAATGTTCTATATACTGAAGCTTATGATCTTTATTGTTGTTTTAAAATTTCTAAACACACTCTACAGTTGTATTAATATATATTAAACTCTCTTTCATGCTACATGGGCATCCTTTTAATTTTTTTTCGATAAATTTAGTAAAACTTCATAATACTCTCTAAATTGGTGGACTAACCACTATAAAATCGTTATTTTCTAGAGAAATGGAGACAACAAAAGTTTCAAACTTCTTTGACTTTCATCATATGTTAGTGAAGGATGCAATTATGCATTAAAAAAATATTTCGTATTTTTTTGAATTTTTCTCAAAATCTATGTGTTAAAACCCTACGAAAATATGAATTTTTTCTGTAAATTCTCTATATACTGAAGCCTATTATATTTAGTGTTGTTTTAAAATTTCTAAACACATTCAAAATTTGTATTAATGTATATTAAACTCTGTTTCGTGGTACATGGGCATACTTTTTTTGTCAATTAATTTAGTAAAACTTCATAATACTCCCTAAAATTGGTGGACTAACCACTATAAAATCGCTATTTTCTAGAGAATTGGAGATAACAAAAGTTTCAAACATCTTTGACCTTCATCATATGTTTGTGAATGATGTAACTATGCATTGAAACAATATTTTCATATTTTTTAATATTTTTCAAAATCTATGTGTTAACTGACTCCTACGAAAATATTGAATTTTTTGGTAAATGTTTTATATACTGAAGCCTATGATCTTTAGTGTTATTTTAAAATTTATAAACACATTCTACATTTGTATTAATGTATATTGAACTCTCTTCCATGGTACATGGGCATCGTTTTAGTTTTTTTTGTCATTTACTATAGTAAAACTTCATAATACTCCCTAAATTGGTGGCCTAACCACACTATTTTCTAGAAAAATAGAAACAACAAAGGTTTTAAACCTCTTTGACCTTCATCAAATGACATGGATATGTTACCAAAATTATATTATATTTTAAATGTGAAATATTATTTTAGAAATAGATATTTTAATTGTAAAATTTATTTTTAAATCATATTTTTTTATACAAACATAATTTAGAAATTATTAAATAAAATAAATTATTTTTCTAACTTTTTTAATTTTATATATAAATATATAGTCATTAAAAATAAATATATTATATATTATATAACAATTTTTATAATAATTGTAAATAGCATGATCATACTGTTTTATCAATCATTATATTAAACAAATTAGAAAATGCATACAATTTTTGTAACATTATGTTTCTATATAATTCTATTACTGTTTTATCATCTGCTCTGCCAATAAAGATCTAAGCCAGCTAAATCCACGGTACTTTTAAGCCAAAAATATTATTTATATTGAATGTTTTTAATACACGTCCTCTAAAAACTTAACGGCAGAGTAACATACATTTTTAATTCAACGGAAATAATTGACTTTCGCATAACAAAATATGAAAATATAGATTAGATATGAAATTTGAATTTTATATACGGTTGGTTATGTTTTTACACCGCTATATACACCGTGTATAGAACATATTGTCAAATGTTGGGTAGGATACGATACGACGGTAGACCAGGGGCGAAGCCACTCAGTAGGGAAGGGGTGCACATGCACCCATAATTTTTTTTATAAATTAATGTAATTGTTAAGGAATTTTAAATGTGCACCCATTATAATTCATGGTAGCGCACCCACTAAAATTTACATTAAGCCCAAATGAAAAGAAAATTAAAAATAATTTACCTCATCAAAAACTAAAATTAGCTTTAAAGCCCAATTGTATTCTCTCTTTTCTTTGTTAAAATCCTAACAATTCGCTCAAAAAATTTAATCGCTTAAGCTTTTCTTCTTAAACATGCAAGTGTAAACCATCAAATCAAATTGACAAAGTTTTATTCTCTTGTCTACCATACAAAACTGGTAACTAATTTAATAATCTATATGTTAATGCTTTGAGTCGTTTTAAACAATGTTTACGATTAGTAATTATTTAAATAGCATCTAAGTTTTTGATTCAGTAAAAGTCCAAAATTCATAGAAGTGGCTTTACTCTTTTACTCTTGATGGTTTGCAGGTTTTACATGTTTGTAATTTATATACGTTTCATTAATCGTGTTTTTGGTAGATTGCACGTTTGAATTATGTTACGTTTTCAGTTTTAATTAAATTTATCTCGACGATGAAAAAATAGTTTATTACTTAATAATCTTTAATTTTGGTTTATAGGTTTTTGAAGTTGATTTTAACTTTATCAGTTGCAAATATTAAAAGATATTTCTCGACAATGAAAATATTGAAGACAACTCTAGGAAGTCAAATGAAATTTCCTGGCTTTAATGTTGTGCACCCATTATAAAAAATTTCTGGCTTCGCCCCTGCGGTAGACCATAATCATAATGAATTATATTTGCTAAAAATATCTACTTGTAAACAATCTTATCTTTCATCTCTGCTAAATTATTCTTAGATCACTTTACTTTTCACCTAACTAATCCATGAACATTCTAGCATTACGAATCTGACTTTCAATAGTTAGAAGATTAGAAATAATAATAAAGATGTGATAAGTAACGAACGCGGTTTTGAAGTCATGAGTAATAAAAGTTATTTGCACAAGTCAGTTTCAAAAATAATAATAAAAGATCAATCAGATTCTGTAGGCTTGATTTGATTTTCTCCATCTTTTTTCAGACAACTTTGACGTAATTTGTACTGTTTACAGTATTGAGACTTGAGTGTGTAAAGTTTACCCTTATATATAGAGTGATTTATAAACCATTTTTCAGAATTTAAGTGTAATGAATATAATAAGTTAATTAATAAAAAAGAATCTTGGAATTCAAAAGGAGTTTTTGAAAGTGTTCAAAGATACTATGCTAGATAATAACACTTGCATAGTTGCATGGAAATTCGATTCTCTTATGATCATACATTTTCGCTTTAGTTTGTTTGTTTAAACCAATATTTTTTTGGCCTGAATTCTAAAAATAACAATTAACCTTTTGGAACTTGAACTGATAGAACTAGCAGACGGAAATATTATTGGTTACGAATACATAAAATGTTAACGAAATCAAAAACATTTAATCTTCATGCGGTCATGCCAAATAGTATATGATTACAAATAGATAAAAAACTTACCGAAATCAAAACGGGATTCTCTCTAAAAAAAAAAAAAAGAAATCAAAACGGGATCTCTTTTTTTGTTCATGTTGTGGATCCATCCGTTCAAATTAGCTATAGTACAAAGTTTAGTTTCACCTTAAGGACTATTCTTAAATTGCATAATTTAGTTTTTGTATGAACCCTATCAATTTTAGTTTTTTGTACAACTATATTCGATACATGTTCGAAGAAATTTCAGCCCATGTTAGTTTGAAATCGAGAAGCATAAAACAATATAACAAGATTTATAATGTGCTGATGCAGCACTTGTTCGGCTATTCCTTATGTTAATTATTTTTTTTTTGAAACACATTCCTATGCTAATAATAAAATAAAATTACAAAAAACTAAACTTAGCATACGCTCTAGTATATAAATATCCAATAATTTTTAATATAGCCTAGGGCTCGGAAGCATTTGAAGTAAGAATGAGTATTATTAATTATTAATAAAATATGAAGGTATGGAGCGTAAACACTATATAGCATTCGATTCTCTCTTTTTATGTATCTTTCACTAAAGAATGGAGGAAACAATAATTCTTAAAAATCTCCAAGTTGAAATATTTATATATACATACATTCTGTACATCCAAGCCAAAAAGGTAAATATTATTCCTTTTGATGTTTCTGTATGTACTTGTTCCTAGCTAATGCTATATCAACTCGAAGACAATACATATCAACTCGACCTATTATAAGTTTAGGATCTCCCATATAATGAATAAACTGAAGTATTCGAAGTTTCGATCCAGTTTGCGAATTAAGAGAATCACTAATGTTTTGATCTATTTAGCCGTGGCATGAACTTTGCAATTATGGATGAGAAAAGAATGAAAGCACTTGAAAAGAAGAGTACACGTTATTATACCATGAGAGATAGGAGAATAAAACTAAATATCAATACTTTCGGAAAGTTTTTTATCCATATTGTCCGACACATGCAATGTTTTTGAAACATTGATAATGTATGTCGAAGATAATCTATGGGTAGTTTTTGTCAGTTTCCGTGTTCCATTTCCACATCTCGACTCGAGTACTGCAGATTCATTTACCTCAAAAGTTATAGCATCGTGAGATTCATGGACATGTACATACTCGCTTATAAGAATACTCGAGTACTCATATATATACTCAAAATATATCTATTTTATTGAGTAATAATTTCATTCAAAGAATCAAAAACTTGATATGTAGTATCGAATATGTTTTGTTCTTAAAATGTATGTTATATATATATATATATAGATATATACTGGATACCCTAAGTGAGACGCATATTATATAGAGATTTGTACAAATGTGTAAGGCTCATGTGGCCAAATTTCATATATCTTACCTATAAATAACAATTATTGTTTTTATAAGAAAATAAGATTCTCTTCTCCACTTATGATGGCTTATATAAGATGACCAGACCCAAAACAAACAACATGCAGCAGCAGTATTGCTCTCACCACCCATTGCATTTTGCATTTATTTCTTTGTCCATTTTTTATTTAGTTTCTTCGAGTTTAGTTTTGTGCATATATAGCTTTTGTCTACAGCTTATTCTCTTAAGGCTCAATAAGCAGAGGTAAACTACTCTCTCTAAAATATATATTTTACCGCCAAAATCGTTAATTATAAGTTAAAACAGTATTGTGAACTAATAGTAATTCCTCACAACTTCGATGTCTTACTAAGCCCTAGATGGATGTTTCTCGGCCAGCTTTCAAATGTTTTGATGATGATGGAAGGCTTAAGAGATCAGGTATAGTTAACTTAAACTTCAAGTTTAGAAATCATCAAGAGTCCGACGAGAGATGTTCATATTTTTTTTGTTTTGTTTTTGTTTTCAGGGACGGTTTGGACCGCAAGTGCGCATATTATAACTGCTGTGATAGGATCTGGTGTTCTATCTCTAGCATGGGCCATAGGCCAACTCGGTTGGATCGCTGGACCTGCAGTGATGTTCTTGTTCTCTTTCGTCACTTACTTCTCTTCCACTCTTCTCAGTGACTGCTACAGAACTGGTGATCCTGTTTCCGGAAAGAGAAACTACACTTACATGGATGCTGTCCAATCAATCCTCGGTACTGTTAATTAAACTTATATTAGTTTTACTTAATATGTTTTGTGATGCTTTACACTGTCTGGTTCTGTGTTCTGACAGGTGGGTTTAGGTTCAAGATTTGTGGTCTGATTCAGTTCTTGAATCTTTTTGGAATCACAGTCGGTTACACAATTGCAGCATCTATAAGCATGATGTGAGTCTCACTTTCTCAGCAAGAAGTTTCCTTAGCTACTAAATAATGAGACAAACCCCCTTTTAATTTGGTTTAAGCTTTCAGGGCAATTAAGAGATCGAACTGCTTCCACGAGAGCGGAGGGAAGAACCCATGTCACATGTCAAGCAATCCCTATATGATCATGTTTGGTGTTACAGAGATCTTGCTCTCTCAGATCAAAGACTTTGACCAGATTTGGTGGCTCTCCATAGTTGCTGCCATCATGTCCTTCACATATTCTGCAATAGGTTTAGCTCTCGGAATCATTCAGGTCGCAGGTACATAAAAATATATGTTTCACAAAAATGTCATTTTGGACACTTTTACATAAATTAAAAACTATTTAATTTTTTATCCTTTATACTAGTAGCAGTTTTTTCTATCTATTTTATTACATTTTAAAATAGTGAGGTTACATACAGAATTTTATTTAAAATTTGTCTTAAAAAAATAAAACCACATTTTTTGTTCTCTTACACACAAACTTAAAACTTTAAAACAAATTTTGAAACTGAGGGAGCAACTTCAGAAAGATTCTTAGACAAGTAAAATAGAGTGTTCCTAACTAACTCTTATTGGTTTCAGCTAATGGAGTATTAAAGGGAAGTCTCACTGGCATAAGCATAGGAACAGTGACTCAAACCCAAAAGATATGGAGAACCTTCCAAGCACTTGGAGATATTGCCTTTGCTTATTCATACTCCGTTGTCCTAATCGAGATTCAAGACACTGTAAGATCTCCACCAGCAGAATCAAAAACGATGAAGCAAGCGACAAGAATAAGCATAGCCGTTACGACGACGTTTTACATGCTATGTGGTTGCATGGGCTACGCTGCTTTTGGAGACGCAGCACCAGGAAACCTCTTAACCGGTTTCGGTTTCTACAACCCGTTTTGGCTCCTCGACGTGGCCAACGTCGCTATTGTTATCCACCTTGTAGGAGCTTACCAAGTCTTTGCTCAGCCTATCTTCGCGTTTGTGGATAAACAAGCCGCGGCTAGGTTTCCTGATAGTGACTTGGTCTCCAAGGAATTTGAAATCAGGATCCCTGGAGTTAGGTCACCGTATAAAGTCAACGTTTTCAGAGCAGTGTTCAGGTCTTGTTTTGTGGTTTTGACCACTGTGATATCGATGCTTATGCCGTTCTTCAACGACGTCGTGGGGATCTTGGGAGCGTTAGGGTTTTGGCCTTTGACTGTTTATTTTCCGGTGGAGATGTATATAAAGCAGAGGAAAGTTGAGAGATGGAGTATGAAGTGGGTTTGTTTGAAAATGCTGAGCGGTGGTTGTTTAGTGATTACGGTGGTCGCTGGAGTTGGCTCGGTGGCTGGAGTAATGCTTGACCTTAAGGTTTACAAGCCGTTCAAGACTACTTACTAAACAAAACCATGATGATGATGAAGGAAAGAAACAAACAATGGACAATGGCTCAAATTCATATATTTCATTTGGTGAAATGTGAATAATGTATAAGCTTCTTCGTTTTCGTGTACTATCTTGCGTTATTCACATTTTATCATATGTTGTGAATTTATAATCGGTGTGTTATTTACTAAAAGTTTGTTAGTTTAAATTTGTTGTTAAACCATATATGGATTATAAATAAATAAATTAGTCAGACTTTATAAATAACATAGCTTTATCTATTAAATAAATGACAGAAATTTTAATCTTGTTAAAATAAGAAAATATTAAACTTGGACAAGATACATATACACATCATAATTATTATTCATATGCCGGTGATATTTTAGAGGTAAAACGTTCATTTTTAAATAAATTTCCAAATAACGGGGGAATGGAAACTCGCGGAGGAGACACGAAGAATCTTTCAGAAAGTTTACAAGATGTGACATGGAACTAACAAAAGAAGGTAGTAACATGGCATCGAATCTAAGTGACATGTCAATTTCGAATAACTGAGAAAGTAACCCGACACATAAAGAGAAACACTTAAAAGAGCAATTTGGTGGTTTAGCTTTGAAGAGAATCACCCCAAATAGAAAATGTTCAACGATCCATTACCACTAGAATATTATATAGCCAAGTAGGATTAACGGATATAATTACATATTATTAATCTCCGGACCTTGGTCGAAAAATGAATATTATTAGATAGTCTTAACTTTCGGATTGTTGATAACATGCATGTGTGTACGTAAGTGTATAGAACATGGAACGTGAAACATGCATGTGTGTATGTAAGTGGCAAGTGTGCCTAGAGGCTAAAATCTAGCCGAAATTGTAAATTAGAACGCAAAGATATCTTAATTTCATAGTTTTATCAACGAAGTTTTATTTAGTTTGATATTGATTTATAAATTGTCAGCTGACATCTTTTAAATTGTACTTTCAGTGGTCATCAAAGGCAACAACCATAGAGAGTCAATAAAATTTAATATTCCAGAAGAATCGATGAATTTCCTTCATTTTCATATTAGTTTTCTAAATATCCCAAAAATCAATGGAACACTATCATCTGCTAGATAATGTTTTAATATACTGTGATAAAAAAGGATCTGTCAGACAAAAAAACATACTATAAGAAGGAGAAAATCACATTTTAAACCTTCAAAGTGTCTCATTTTTGCACTTTAAACACTAAACGTTTTTGACTAGCACTTTAAATCTTGAAAGTGACATTTTTATCATAACAAACCTCCAATGAGGTTTACTTGTTTACCAAATCAACGAGGTGACATGTACTGTTCATTTTGTGAAGACGTGTCGATTTTTTTTTTTTAAATAAAAACAAAAAAATATAAAAAATTCGAAAAAATCGATTTTTTTTTTTGAAAAATTCAAAAAATATAAAAATAACATTTCAAAATTAAAAATAAAATAAAATATTTTTTTAAAAAAATAATCCAATTATAAACCAATAAATATATATAGTGTAATAACTTGAATGGTATACTAGATTCTGTTTTTTTTTTGTTTTTGATTTTTTTTTTAATTTTTGATTTATTAATACTTAACTTATTATTTTTTGTGAAACTAGAAAATATGTCATAGACCACTTAAAATGTTTTTGACCTTAACTAAAATATTGTAAGTTAGTTTGAAATATAATTAAGAGATAGAGAGGTATGCCTTTAGATTTGTATATGTTAGGTTTTGGTATGAGTGGAGCTTCTTAGATAAGTAACATATATTTTAGTTTCTCTAAAGTTTGATTAGTTATTTATTTAATTTCAAAGTTATTTACTAGTTTAAGAACTTCACTTATAAGTTAATTTCTTTTTTAAAGAAACTTAAAATTACTAAAATAAATAGCATTTTAATAAATAATACCAATAATAGGATTAATTTTGGAAATTTAACAAGTTAAGTATTAATAAATCAAAAAAACTAAAAAAAATCAAAAACCAAAAAACCAGAATCTAGAATCACCATTCAAGTTATTATATTATATATACTTATTGGTTTATAATTGGATTAATTTTTAAAAATATTTATTTTATTTTTAATTTTGAAATTTTATTTTTTATATTTTTTGAAATTTTAGATTTTTTGAATTTTGTTCGATTTTTTGATATTTTTTTGAATTTTCTGTGTATTTTATTTTTTATTTAAAAAAGAAATCGACACGTCATCACAAAATGCACAGTACATGTCTCCTAGTTGACTTGGAGATTTGTTATGATAAAAATATCACTTTCAAGATTTAAAGTCCTAGTCAAAAATGTTCAGTATTTAAAGTGTGAGAATGTGACACTCTCAGGATTTAAATTGCGATTTTCCCCTATTAGAAGTTATCTTGTTGAGAAATATGAACATATAACATTTGGCTTATCCATCTTACTTATGGCGAAAGAACCCAAGAGGAGGAAATAGGCATTAACAAGTTACAACGGGCAAACTAACAGCAACAAAAAAAAAGAAGCAAACCTCAAACTAGACATAGTACATTGATAACCTTCGAGACCAAACACGCCAAAAAGAACAATTAAAAGAAAATTTCTCTCAGCTCAAAGTCGAACACGCTTGGCATCAGTTTGTGGGACACTGATATCACCTCCATTGCCTTTGCTTGTACTATCAGTTTGTCCCTGCCAAAAAAAAACCAATATCAAAATCACACTTATATGCTTCATCATTGATCTTTAAAGCAAATGTATACACCTAAAGTTCAGGAGCATTGATGATTCAATCGTTAAAACATCTATAAGCCTTTCAATCTTTTACTGATGCTAACATTTTCAGCAGGTGCAGCAAAACGACACTTGTGCCATTTGGACAGAGATTCTTAGGAAGTAAGAAGGAAAGAAGCTTACAGTTTCACCAGGAACAACCGCATATCTCTCTGAAGGTGACACCCAACTTTTCCCTGCAACAACCCAATGGAGAAATTAAAATATATGACTCTAAGAATACTTAAAAACTGTAAGTTTTTTTTGTCCTTTTTCACCTGAAGATGGATCAAAACTAGAAGATTCTATATGTTGTCCACTTGCTCCATCAACACTCAGTGCCTCTATGATATTTGGAGAATTCCTACAAAGACAAAAAAAAAACATCCATTTCACCTTGTCAATGATGGGTACTGAAGGCAACTGTAAAGCAATGGCTTTGGCCGATCTTCTTATTTGTGTTACACTGAACTAAAATTATCACACTTTCACCTGTCAAGTGATTCTCCAATACCGAGCTGTCCATTTGTACCTCTGCCCCAAGCAAACACATTGTTTCTTTCAGTCACAGCCAAGGTATGTCTCCATCCACATGAGACCTGAACTACTTTCTGTGAAAATATTTGTGTGTATTAGCAAAGAAAAGCAACAAAATTGAGACATGATGAGCTGATTATTATGTAGAGTGTGAAAAAGGCTGTCTGCTTAAAATCTTGTAGGGGTCATTAAGTCAAAGCAACATGCCTGATCGTCGGGAAATCGCACTTGCACAGGAGAACACTGATCTAAGTTATTGCCCACTCCTACTTGTCCAAACTGCATGCTAAAAAGGAGCGTAAGTTAGAAGCTTGCCCTATTCAAGGTGAGTTACTTTTAGCAACGCAGTATAAGGATTGCATATCTTGCTGACAAGTCTAGTCGATTTTGTTGCTTAAAACACTATTCAAGCGCATGCCTAAAGCAACTAAATGCAAAACTCAGATTAATGTGTAGATGATATAGCTTGACCTTATTCCAACCCCATCCATATAGTTTTCCATCAGAAGTCAATGCCATTGTATGTCTCCAGCCTCCCGAAATCTGGAAAAGATAACCAAAAATGATCCCGAAGATCTTGAGCCAGAAGAACTCAACCAGCAGAAACATATACAATGAGACGGTCTTCTTCAACAAACAATAACTGTCAGAAACTTTTACTACTTAATTCATGCAGCGAGACTAAAGAAAAACACCCAAGTATTAATCCTATTTGATGAATAAATATAAGCAAATTAGGAGGCCTAGGTGAAACCTGAGAGATAACGCTGTTGCCTAGCGCTTCCAGTTTGTGAGGAACAAGGTGATCCTCCAAGTCTCCATGTCCTAGTTGGCCATATTTGCTCCATCCATAAGTATATAATGCTCCAGAGTAAGAAACTGATATTGTGTGCCGCCATCCACAAGCAACCA
Organism: Brassica rapa; assembly: GCF_000309985.2. NCBI lineage: Eukaryota > Viridiplantae > Streptophyta > Magnoliopsida > Brassicales > Brassicaceae > Brassica > Brassica rapa. The sequence goes on from NC_024796.2 coordinate 30,567,791, forward strand.
TCGACATCTTCTCACCCTACAATTTTAGTTCCCACAACCAGGAAAGCGAGAATTATCAGAGTCCAATTACAAAAAAGTGTCAATTAAAAAGGCAAGAGTGCATGATCTCAATGATCCATGCACTGCTGTTCAGATTAAGGAGAACATATACAGTGCAGAGTATAATCAAGGGCAAGACTCATTGAACTATATTTGAATCATTTCATGTATACTGAATTTCAAATGCAAGTGTAAACAAATAGCAGGTGTTTCTAATAAATATAGAACAAGAGCCTGATAGCTTCTTACACCAGCAGAGGTAACTCTTTCAGGAACCAAGCGGTCATTCCGGTCACCTAATCCCAAATTTCCATATCTTCCCCATCCCCATCCATAAAGATCACCATCCTCTGTAACCGCAGCAGTGTGTTCTGCACCAGCAGCAACCATTTTGATTCGTATTCCCTGCACCCATTAAGAGTTTGAAGCGTTGATGTAATACTGGGGAAAGTAACCAAACTATTTACATAAACTTACAGTCCAGATCACTAATTCTTCTAATTGACCTGGTCAGAACAATTATAATTAGACCGTGCCCTATATCTGTGTTTGCAGATATAGCTATTTTTAGACTACCAATTACAATCCTACATGGCTACATGCGATAACTGTAGATATATTTTTGAAAATATCTCCACCAGATGTAGACCCTTAATTAGTAATACTCATATTTCTAAGAAGAGCAAGTTGTGAAAGTAGATGGACCCAACATTGACCCAATTCTGAAGCACATTTTCTTTGGTAAATTAAGGAAGCTACTATGACAAAAAAAGATGAATATATAGCGACACAATGAATATATAGCGACACAAACCTCAAAGGCTTGAATCTTCTGAGGCACTAGAGAATCTTCTGTGTTCCCTAGACCAAGTTGACCATTCTGGTTGCGCCCCCAGCTTTATACACATATATCAAAATAACCAAAATACATAAAACTACACTTGAATCTATTGACATTATAAAAAACTATGGATAAAAAGCCATTTTACTGCGATTGTTGATTGCACATAAGGAGAAGAAGAATAGCTAACAAGAGTAAAATACCTCTGCACCTCTCCATCCATAGTCACAGCCAAACAATGACTATCCCCACAAGCAATCTGCTTTATCATAACACCGTGCAATGCTTTGATTGGGAGCGGAGTAAACAAGTCACTCGAGTTCCCATGGCCTAATCTCCCAAAATCACCCCTGCAAAAACACATGTGTACAAACGAGTGTATCAAGTAACTGTTCACAAAACACAATCTAACCACCAAAAATTGATATTAAAAATAGTAAAGAGATAATTGATGAGAAGCAAACCATCCCCAACTATAGACCTCCAAGCGTGACTGTGAATAAGCAACGGTGTGGTCAGCACCACAGGTAACGGAAACGATTTGGTGTTCATCCAAGGCGCTTAGCTGCGTCGGGGAAGATCGATCCTCTGCGTCTCCGTGACCTAACTGTCCATCCTCTCCTCGACCCCATGAGCAAACAACCTCTCCAGCTACCAAACCAAAACCAAAAATCAAAACGTTCAAAATCAAACATCGAACTATTACTAAACTCATTTTCTAGGGAGTGAGACGTACAGAGGAGAGCGACGGAGTGGCTAGCACCAGCGGATATGATGAGAACTTTACGAGGAGGAGCCGTAACTTCACCCTCCGCCATCGATCACAGTCTTTCTTTCTCCTGAGCCGAAGATATTTTTCTGGGAGCGGAATAATGATAAATCTAATTTTTTATTAATAAAATAGGAAGAAACTTCTATTTTTTTTTTATTGCTTACTATCCGTAAGAGAGAAGAGAAGCAGATGGCTCACCTGATGATTACACGTGTCGTATTTTGTGGGACACTTACATCGAAGGTGGGTTTTAAAATGGGTATGATAAATGTTATTTGGCCCAATAAAGAAAAGAGCCCATCAACAATTTTATTGTTTATAAAACAGAGTAGCGGTAACAGAGTTCGTTACGAAGGCAGAGAGAAAGTGAAAGAATCGTTTCTTCCTCGTCTTCTTCTCCGATCATCTCGGATTTCTCCGGCGAGGTATACCCTTCCTGTAACTTTGCAAGCGATTCACCACCACAACTGCTGCCACCACCTCCTCCTGTTAACAAGGCCCCACCACCACCAGTACCACCTCATGTTAATGATTCAGCACCACCACCAGCACCTGATGGTATATCTCAACGACTTACTGAAGCGCATAGACTAGCTGAACAAGCTTCGGTCATGGTTAACACATTGTCCCTTGATCAAGCTCAACGCAAATTCAGTTGCACACCTGGAAGACTGTCAGACCAATATTACAGCAGCAACAAAAGCTTTACAGTTGGCGACCATTCATCTTTCAGAAGCCCGAAGTGTCAACCAAGATGAGTCATTAACTGAGCTTCTAAGTGATTTGTGATTTGTCTCTATGTAGTGTAATATTGACTTCACTGGCTATCTGTATAGTTGACACATGTAGTGAATTTTCTGGACTCTTTTTTAGTGAGAATGCTCTCTTCTCTCTAGCATTTGGACCCTCATGGCTATGTGAATCTTCTGATGATTAACTGCTTTTTATTAAAGAAAAACTAGATGATCCTAATCAGTATCCGAAAGCAAGCAAGAGTAAGGATAATGTAGTATTGTCATATATTAGCCACAGCTGTTCTATAGACGAAAGACCTGGACTAGTTGAAGGATTAGACCATAGAACAAGAGTAAGGATAATGTAGTATTGTTCATGAATTTTCCAGCTCAGCAACAAGCTCATCTCCACCAAGCTTACTTTGCTTCCTCTCCACGTCATATCATACACATGTTTTCCCCCTGTGGCCTTGTTTAGCAACCAATGACACTACCACAGAGAAGGTAGACCCTGTCTCGTCTCAAAACCTGAACATCCAAAAGATATGAGCTTTAGGAGAGAAACTAAAATTTCAGCAACACAAGCACCTAGTGTCTCAAGTCTCATGAATGTCAACACCTTTTGGATTCAGAGTCAAGATCATCACATGGACACTATTACCTTCTTTGTGGAGGACTGGCATCAAATGAAGGATATAATCAATTCAAACCAAAAGAGACCAATATGAAAAAAAATGAAGCCCTAAACATGTTTGTGAAGCAAGCAATCAAGAGGAGAGTGATCATAACATAACAAAAGTCTTGAGAGATGTATAAAGCCAAAGCATTAACAAGTAGTTACAGTGACAAAAGCAGCATAATATAGCTCACCGATTCTGGAAAAAGAAGATCAATCCATAAGAACATCATTATCGAATCAATATATAGCTTTGAATTCAATCAGAACAGTAACAGCTCAAAGCCTCAAAACACGTAAGAGATATTTGATTCGGTTTTATGTGCGGTTCGTTTCGGTTTAATTAGTTCAATTTCAACCTTTTTTGTCTTTTTGCGCTTCTGTTAGGGTCAATTTATTTTTTTTTTTTTTGCAGTTCGGTTCGGTTCAATTTCATTTTTTGTCTTTTTCGGTTAGTTTCGGCTCGGTTCAATCAGTTCAATTTCAAATTTTTGTTTCACAGAAATTAGATATATAAATCAAAACCGTTTCAAAATCGGTTCGACCAAAAATTAAATATTTGAATCCGGCTTTTCTCTTTAACATTTTGCTTTTGTTTGTACATATTTCACTTCTATGAAACATTTTAACCAGCACTTATATATTTGGCTCGTCTAGCTTTGAAATCCTCTATAAACAATCTTTGTTCTCAAGCTTCTGTGCTTGACTATACAACATGTCTTGGATTTCAGGAGCTAAATTCTATATTGGGAGAGAATTAGCAGAATATGAAAACCTAGAAAATTAGGTATATTTCATGTGTCAAATTAATTAAAACAAACTTTTTTATAGTCTCATCTTTAATACAGAGATAGAGACTGATGATGATGTCTGTTTTGTTGGAAGCTTGTTGTTAATGAGATGCCTGACGTGCCCACAACTCAAGACATGTGTTTGGTTGGTTCTTTCCTTGAGCTACAAGAAACTGTTCAACAAAACTATTTTATCATTTTTTTAGCACTTTTTCTTTACTGCTTTTAAAGTTTACTGTGCAATCTTGACGTCTCTGCCTTCTGTGTCTAGGAATATCAAACCTAATGGCACAAGCAGGAAACGTTTTTCCAAAAACCATTGATATGTCGTGCTTCTTTTGGAATGTCCGCTGCTTAAATAAATCTATTAAGCATTCCGTAATAAAGAAGTGGCTGGAGGAGAGGCAGTTTGATTTTGGTTGTTTGATTGAAACAAAAGTAAAAGAAGGTAGAGTTCCACTTTTGGTGGGATCTATATTCAGAGATTGGTCGATTCTAACAAACTATGAGCATCATCGTTTGGGTAGGATCTGGATAATATGGAAGAACAATGTGAGACTTACTCCTTTTTACAAGAGTAGTCAACTGGTCACTTGTTCGGTTAAACTTGAATCGATGCAGGAGGAGTTCTTTTGCTCCTTTGTCTATGCATCAAACACAGCAGAGGAAAGGAAGGGGTTGTGGAAAGACTTATGTGATCATCATAACTCTCCAATTATTGGACCTAAGCCTTGGATAATTCTTGGGGATTTTAATGAAACTTTAGATATGGCTGAGCATTCAAAGTTTGATAGCTCTCCAGCAATAACCATGGGAATGAGGAGGTTTCAGGACATGGTTAATCATTGTTCCTTGGTAGATATGGCGTACCATGGTCCTCTTTTTACTTGGAGTAATAAAAGAGGAAATGATCTTATATCGAAGAAGCTGGATCGTGTGCTCGTTAATGATGCATGGAACCAAAAGTTTCCTCAGGCTTACTCTGTTTTTGAAGCTGGTGGCTGCTCTGACCACTTGCGATGCCGTATCCATCTTGCAGTGCCAGAGAATCGCATAAAGCGTAAGCCGTTTAAGTTTGTGAATGTAGTCACTACCATTGAAGAGTTTTTGCCCACGGTGAAAACATTCTGGGCAGAAACAGAACCAATATTCCTCTCAACATCATCCTTGTTTCGTTTTTCAAAAAAGCTCAAGAGACTGAAACCAGTAATCAGAACCCTGGCCAAAGAAAGAATGGGAAACTTGGTCAAAAAATCTAGAGAAGCTCATGAGGATCTATGTAAAAAACAGGAACAAAATCTTGAGTTCCCGACGACTCAAAATCAAGAACTGGAGAGTGAAGCGTTCGCACGATGGGAATTTGTTGCTGGACTTGAAGAAAACTTCCTCAAGCAAAGGGCAAAATTACATTGGCTGAAAATTGGGGATCAAAACAACAAGACTTATCATAGAGCCATTGCTACCCGAGAAGCAATTAATGGGATTAGAGAGATCCGTTGTCGAGATGGAAGGTTAGTGAATGATGATAATGGTATCAAGGAGGAAGCAGAGAGTTTTTTCCGAGAATTCCTCCAATATCAACCTGAGGATTACACGGGAATGGATGTCTCACAGATGCAGGATCTCCTCTCTTTTAGATGTCCGGATCAGGATGCAGGAAGTCTGGTGCAGACAGTAACGCATGATGAGATAAAAGATGTGCTCTTCTCTATGCCTAGCAATAAGTCGCCGGGACCTGATGGGTTCAATGCGGAGTTCTATAAAGCAACATGGGATATCATTGGCTCTGAGTTTGTTATTGCAGTTCAGGCGTTCTTTGTGAAAGGATTCCTTCCCAAGGGAGTGAATTCAACCATATTAGCTTTGATTCCGAAAAAAACAGAAGCTACTGAAATGAAGGACTACAGACCGATCTCTTGCTGTAATGTTCTCTACAAAGTCATATCGAAGATTATTGCGAATCGACTAAAGCGTCTTCTCCCCCAGTTTATCTCAGCAAACCAGTCAGCTTTTGTTAGTGAGAGACTCTTGATTGAAAATCTCCTGCTCGCTACTGAAATTGTCAAGGATTACCATAAGGACAATATATCATCTCGATGTGCCATCAAGATTGATATCTCCAAGGCTTTTGACTCTGTCCAATGGCCTTTCCTCCTTAATACTCTCAGAGCTATGAACTTTCCTCATCAGTTCATTCACTGGATCTCTTTATGCATATCAACGCCATCTTTCTCAGTTCAAGTTAATGGAGAGCTGTCTGGTTATTTCCAGAGCAAGAGGGGACTTCGACAGGGATGCTCTCTTTCTCCGTACCTGTTCGTCATTGTTATGGATGTTCTATCTAAACTTCTAGACAAGGCGGCAAGCACTCAAAATTTTGGCTATCATCCTCGCTGCAAAAGTCTAAACCTGACCCACCTGACGTTTGCAGATGATCTTATGGTAGTCACAGATGGGAAAGTGCGATCTGTAGAAGGAATAGTTGACGTGTTTGACAAGTTTGCAAAATATTCAGGCCTGAGAATTAGTATGGAAAAGTCGACCATGTACTTGGGAGGGGTAACAGAAGACATCCAGATGGAGCTGGAGAATAAATTTCATTTCAAAACAGATAAACTTCCGGTGCGCTACTTGGGCTTACCACTAACCACCAAAAGTATGAATACTACTGATTACCAGCCTCTTATCGAGACAATAAGAACGCGAATAGGATCCTGGAAAAACCGGTACTTATCTTATGCTGGTCGACTTGAGCTTCTTGGCTCAGTTATATGGAGCATTTCCAGTTTCTGGTTATCAGCTTTTCGTCTACCGAAGGCGTGTATTCGAGAAATTGACAAGATCTGTTCGGCCTTCCTATGGTCAGGTAGTGAACTTAACCCTCGGAAAGCAAAGTTGTGTTGGGAAGAGGTTTGTCGCCCTAGAGAAGAAGGTAGGCTTGGTCTCCGTTCATTAAAAGAAATGAACAATGTTACCATCCTAAAGCTCTTCTGGAGGTTAATCTCTAACAAATCATCACTCTGGGTCAGATGGATTCACTCCACACTCCTTAAGAATGAGTCTATTTGGTCTGTCAAAGATAATGATCAAAAAGGTTCATGGATGTGGCGAAAATTTTTGAAAGTTCGAGGGCTGGCTCGGGAGTTCTGTAAAGTTGAAGTTTATAATGGGAAAGGGACATCTTTCTGGTATGACCAGTGGTCTCCTTTAGGCTGCTTGATGGATATGTTGGGAACAAGGGGTCAGATCGATACGGGAATACGGCAACATGACACGGTGCATACTGCGAGGACAAAACGTAGAAGAAGAGTCCACCGCTCAGCGGGTCTGATTCAAATTGAGAACCAGCTCCAGTGTTTATCTCGTTCTGAAGAGGAGGATGTTGTCCTTTGGAAAGGGAAACAAGATATTTACAAAGATCAGTTTCTTACTTCAGAAACTTGGAATCACATCAGAACTAAAAAAGAAAAGGTCTCTTGGCACAGAGGAATCTGGTTCACTCATGCTACACCAAAGCACAGGTTCTGTACTTGGCTAGCTATTCGCAATCGGCTCACTACGGGAGATAGGATGGTCGCCTGGAACGCTGGGATTGATGGGACCTGTGTTCTATGTATGCAGCAGCTGGAAACGAGAAACCATCTATTTTTTGGCTGCGATTACTCCTCATCACTATGGTACAAGCTGATGAATGTTTTTATGGGAAATGGTTACTCAGAAGAGTGGATGGATGTCGTACGCTTCATACAGAAACCAAACCTGGATCGAACCAGAAGCTTCCTTGTTCGTTACGTTTTTCAAGCTACAATCTACATGATTTGGCGTGAAAGAAACTGCCGCAGGCATGGTGAGAGGCCGCGATCTCCTGCAGTTCTCTTTGCCATGATTGACAGACTGGTCAAGAACAGAATTATGTCCATTCGAGCACAAGACGGGAGACTTGATTGTGCTTTCCAACTTTGGATTGGAGCTATACAAGCTTGATTCTTTATTAGGTTTTCTGTTTGCAATTTTAATATGCTAAAGTGGCTCTTGCTGTAAAAAAGTACATTTTTTATTTGAATCAAATTTAACATTTTATTCAAAAAAAAAAAAAGAAGATAGTATTTGCGGGATCCCACTGTGTTCGTCACTAACTCCTATACTCTTTTGGTTCAATGATCTTAGTTTTTCAGCGAAAACGGTCCAGATTTTGGTAATGAAAATCCAAATCATGACAAGAGTATTACAACACCACTTGTATTATATCATCAAACAAACTAAAGAGACCAAATTCGAGACAATTACCAATCAAAGATAACCAACTATCCCGTCTTTATTCTAGTTCGATAGAGGCAACAGTAACCTAGTAGCAGCTACGGTGGTGGTGCTACTTCGTTATGTAGAGGTAGAAAAAGGTCGCTAAGAATTCTATTCTTTATCACTTTCAGAGTCTGCGTTGCTTCATTATTAGCTTCTTTATTAAATAGAGACTTCCACAAGCCGAAAAAGCTAGGCTCTATCACTTCCCTTCTAAACCCATTCGCCTCTGAAACAACCTTCCCACACCTCAACTTCTCTTCTACCTTCTTCAGTTGTTCTTCCATACTAGACATAAAGTTTCGGCCAGATGCACATCTTCCTTCTTGTCTGAGAACCAGTACAAGGACATTCAGAGATAAGATCACATCATCAAAATTCTCCCATGTTGGTATAGCAAGTCTGATTTGGACCGACAAGCCACCATTACGATATACTCCATTCTTCGGTTCGATATATTTGAAGTAGACATAATGAATGACACGAAGCACTCTTTCCAGCACGAGACTATTAGGATAAATGTACCTTCGTCCCGCATCTCTCCATAACTTATAGCAAAGCCATAACATACTACGAATGTCATCACATAACAAAAACATCGCTTGAGCTATATATAATGAAAGCTCAACTCCTAGTCGCACAACCTCGTCTTTGAGCTCCTGCTTTGCAAAATTTCTTCCTAAAATGTAAGGAGAATGTAAAGGTAGTGACTTTATCTCTATATCCCTAGTCTCACCATCAAGAGGCTTAAACAATTCCCTAAGCATCCTATTTTTTTATCTCTCTTGGTATTTCTTCTTTACCTTGTTCATCAAAGAGAGACTTCCAAAAGGGAAAAATGTTAGACTTTATTGTCTCCCTGGCAAACCCATTGGCCTCTGAAACATCTTTAGCAGACCTCAATTTACCCTCTAGATTCTTCAGCTCTTGCTTGTATTTTGCAATAGCTGACAATAGTAGCCTATCATCATAAGAGCAATCTTTTACTCTGAGAACCAAAACAAGGCGATTCAAAACTATGATACCGCAAACGAAATCATTCCACGTTGTCTTGATAAGATTCCATTGTGCTGACTTTCCTTCACCGTTCTGATATAATACTCCATTTTTCGGTTTGATATCTTTTGAGTAGATGTAATGAATAAGGAGAAACAACCTTTCTACCACAGGATTCCCTTCTGGTAGTACATATTTCCACAACGTCAAGGAGATGAACAACATAGTACGTATATCATCACACAACAGGAACATCGATTCAGCTACAGAGACAGAGAACTCAACTCCTAATCTTATAACCTCATCTTTCATGTCCTTCTTTCCAGAGGCGCTCCTAGAAAACAAAAATATTAAATATTGTATGACTGAGCAAGCTAAGTAGGCTCTCAAGTGGAACTAAGTAACATCACTGACCCTGAAGTGTATGGATAAAATCTGAACGACGGTGGCTTGCGACGGACAACACCGGAGGTAGATTTTGATTCCATTTAGGGCTTTATCAATGATCAAAACAATATAATAATACACAATTCAGAACTATATAATCAAATACAAATTTTAACAGTTTCCGAACTCTAGAATCATAAAAACGTTCACTAGAAAGGCAACTCACGTCGTCGTGATGTAGACAGCAAAATATCCGGAGAATCGTTTCAAATACCTATTAGGGCTGATTTTTTGTTTTTTGCCGGAACTTAGGGAATGGATGGATATACAAGAAAAGGACTTTCTTTGTAGTCGGCAAAATTTGTAAATATAATGATGTTGGGTTTGATTTTATTCTATTCGCATGTTTCGGCCCATTTAGTTATGGCCACTTGGTGATAGACATCATCTAGCATTCTATTCTACTGATGTGGCCGAGTGAAGGGGAGATTGTTATCGGAGAGATAACCGGGCTGAGCCTTTTAACCAAAACCAATTATCCAAACTGGAATCAACCAAATGGTCTGGTTCGGCTCGTTTTACGACCTAGGATCTAAGATATTTACCTATCAGTTCTCACTATTAGGTATAATAGATATCGATTCGGTTTTGGGTTCAGTTTTGGTTTTGGTTATTATATAAAACTGATTGAACCGATTATGCATCCCACTATATAAAAGGAGCTAAATCCCTGGTTCCTAAGCCTTGCCACATGGACAAAAAAATTGTGAGCCAATCAATATGCCATGTCACTAACGTTTTGGACCCCATTTTCGTCCCGGTTTTGGTTTGGTCTAATATTTCGGAGTTTGGTATGATTCTCTGGTTTTGTACTTAATTTGATTAGGGATTCATCGTTATTATTCTTCCACAGTTCAACCTAGCGTCACCGTTTTTCTAATCTGTAAACTAAAGTTCTTCCTCTCATCTCTTCACCTCTCCTGTCATTCAATGTATTCTTTAAATTTGGGATAATTGTTATTCATACTAAACCCAGTAACGATGTCGACCTCTCCGTTTGCTTCACGTTAAATCTATAAATAGGAGAGGGTTGAGAGTAGAATGGATCTTCATAACCTCTGTCAGTTTGTCTTCTTTATCAAGCGTAGATTCTCAAAATGTCTTCCTCCGATGCCGTTGTTGCATAATCCGCCGTACGGATTGTTTCTGCCGGAGGAGTAAGGTGGCTGACGAGGTGGCGGTTGATTTGCACCACCGTTACTGTAACTTTTGCTCGTCTGAGGATAGCCTGACATAGCTGGAAATGAAAAGGTAAGACACTTTGCAAAAGAGATGGAAGAAGAGAATGAGTTGACCTTAAAGATCTGTTTCTTTTAGTTTTTGATATACTTTTTTGTTTCTACATAAATCAGGAGAAAGAAGCCAATAAAAAAGCTTTGAGGAAGTATTTAGAGTTAGTGGAGTTCTTCACCAAAGGTAATGTTTCTTCTTTTTTTTATATTACACCATCACTAAAACCTATCGCAACAGTTTCTGTATCAAATAGTTTGATCGGACATAATAATTTGATTTGTACTCCTTTGTATGTTCTGGAACGCAATGTGGGTTTCGAATGTAGTTCTGGTTGCTTTGTATGAGCAGAATGACAAGCCTTCCTCTGCTTTAGAGTAAGTTCATGGACACCTACTTTGTTTCTAACCGGTGAATATTAGTTTTTAAGAGAGTACCATAACTTACTGACTTATAATCTTCTACACAGGTGATAGCTTTTATGAAATTTATCCTAATATGAGTTAGGTCAAAGAGTATAATTTCATAATTTGTTTATGCTCCCCTACTATTATATCCTTCTTTGGTTTTGCTTTCAGATTCATCCAGCAAAAGCTAGGAGGTCCTTCAGTTTCTGATTACAAGAAGCTTCAATCTGAGAAGTCTGACCTTCAAATAAAGGACAATGAGGTTTTTGCTAAACATCAAGGAACGTTGAGAGAGGTATCCCGTCCTAACTTGAATATAAAAGTTTATCAGTAAACCATATATAATTGATTAGCACATGATTACATGCTTATGTAGTTTCTTATCCATTCTTTTTAGTTGTCTTCAGAATTTCTATATGATTGGTTGGAATGGTAATGGAGTATATAGAGTACTAAAGATAGACCAGCTTGATGCGTCTGAGCTTAACCTCAGTGAGGATTTCACTGCCTATACCAAAAAAGAATGCTACGAGCTGCTTAAACGGATACACAAAGAAAACAAGGCCACAGGCGGCCTCAAATTTGTCACTCTCTGTTATGGCATCATTGGTTTGTGTTCTTTTGTTTCAAGTTATGGTCGCTGAAACATACATTGTTTTACTTTTACAGCGTGTTCTCACAATTTGTTTTTTTTCTTCCCATTTTTGTGGTCTCAGGATTCATTAAGTTTTTGGGACCATACTACATGCTGGTTATCACTTAGAGAAGAGAGATAGGCCAAATTTGTGGTCACAGGGTGTATGAAGTCTCCAAGAGTGAGATCATTTCTTTGCGAAATTCTAGCGTGATTTGCAACATTTCAAATTCAAGAGATGAGAACAGGTGTTTTTATATATCTTTTACTATTTTTTCCCTTTTTTTTGTCTGTCCCAAGCTTATTGTCGAAGAAAGTTTCTGTTTTTCTTTTCTGTTTGGTGAAAAGAGAGTGAGTTACATGTGTTCATTTATTATACCCTTCCACCTTTTTATGAACTCAAGTCATTTAACCCTTGCGTTTCTTTATCTGGTGTTGATAAACAGGTACAAGAGGTTCCTGTGTAGCTCCTGTGTATGGTGGACCTTACAAAAGACTTCTTTTTCAGCTATTCTTTCAATATAATGTGTAGTTTCCAGAAGAATATATGTGTGTGATGTGACCATGAAAGTGGTGGTGCTCTCTATAAGAAAATGTTTGCTTGGAACGAGTTCTTGACTCGGGGAATTCGAAATCATCTCCGGAATACCGTGTGAACTGTAGAGCATTGATGTATGGTTTCTTTAACCAGTTAAGAATCGTATGTTTTTTCTACCCCCCACTGCCAAAGAAAAGCAAGTCTTCCCTGAATCAAATGCATATCCTTTTTCTTTTCTCACAGCAGTAGTTTTGTTATTTGTATACCATTTTCTTCTGGGCTACAATATTGCTTCCCTATATCATGTTTTGTCCACTGAAACCTGCAACCCGACCATTTTCACAAAACAGTGCAGCTGTTTTACAGATTTTGAGTGTTTTTAACTTGAGGTTTGATGTTGTTTTGATGGTAGGATGATACATCCTGGAAAAGGACTTCCTTCAGAGATACTAAGTGATATGTTTGAGACACGAGATTGATGGGTCACACCTGATGGCTTAGGACTTAAGCTTTCACGGAAACTGCTGGAGCAGATGAATGGTAGTGTGAGTTTTGTTAGAGAAGACGAACGTTGTTTCTTTCAAGTGGATCTTCAAGTTAAGACAAGGTTAGGTGTTGAGACCAGAGGAACAGAGGCTGATTCAAGCATACAATAGAGATTATGAGTCCCAAAGGCATATAGATAATAAAATTTGATGAATTGTGCTCCTTTTATGGTCTGAATCTGTTGTCATTCAAAGTTTCCATTATTTATTTATCAATAAGATGTATCTTAGTCATTTATATAGTAGGATGATTAAGTAAACCAAGAAAAAGAAAAAACAAACCATAACCCAATTTACAGTACTTTGAGTCACTGACCATCATTATCAATTTATCTATCATCATCATATCTTCCTAAACTGAATATTTACGTTTGAACAAAAGGCAGTAAAGGGTTCGTTTGCATGTCAGCTTCAATGTGTGCTTTCACCGGTAAGAGGATGAGCAACTTGTGAATGCTCCCTGACCAAACCCGCTTTCCTTCATTAAAGAACATGGAACATGCCCATTTTAATTTTATTTAAAACTATGGATTTAAGTTTTACATATTTTAACGTTAAGTCCATTACAGCCAAACAAAATATTGAACATAAACTTTGTTTTTCTTTTTCCAAACAGAGTAGAATTTTATTGATCTTTAAAACACACAAATTCATGTGCCTTTTGCTGAAGTCGATAGTACAAGAAAAGTGAATTTGACAATTCTTCACAAAATGAAAATTTATTATAAACAACTCCAACAAAACAAACAAATCACTCCACAATACTTCCTATTACTTTATCAAAGTATTTCAAACACGTCTAATTGTCAATGATCCCGCGAAAGTATTACAAACACGTCTATTGTCAATAAAAGCAGCTAAATTGGAGCTTTTTTAGAGGTGTCATATAGGCAAAAAAATTGAGAACCAACTAATCTGCCATGTCATCCTGGACTGGTTTGAAAGACAAACCTTCACAGCCCATTATTACTAAATTTTGGAGCCTATTTACACCATTCTCAGCATTCCATTTTAACAGCCCATTATTACTCAGATACTAAAGACCCTAACCCATTATTACTCATATACTAAAGACCCTAAAACATAATCCCTAACCCATTAATACTAAAAGCCCTAAAACATATAATTCTCTAAAAACTAAAGATCACTCATCCTCACCCTAGCCCTAATCACCGACTCCATCTCATCGTGATTCTCTGCCTCTTCATCTCATCTTCAACTTAAATATTATCATTTTTGAATGAAAACATTATTATTATTGAAATATTAATTATTTATCCAAAACTCTAATAAACAAAATATACAAGTTGTTAATGCACTCTATTGTTTGCAAAGAAGCTTTTCATATTATTTCCCTTTTTCATTTAATGCACAAATACAAGTGTAGATTTTTCTTTTCTCTAGAAGATGTTTTTTAATTTAACATACAAATTATGAACCGTTTGACCATGTTTATCATAAATTTGGTTTTATATATATTTTTAGTTTTAATATATTCTTCATTATTTACATCTTATTAGTTTTAAACCATACAAAAAAACATATATTAATTGCATATTTTAAAACTTACTTTATATTTTAAAACGATTAAAGTCACAATGACCAATTATTTTCCAGCACCACCAAAAACTCGAAAAACCCTATACAACCGAAATTTTATTTTCAAATATTATTAAATTTTATTTGTTTATAATATGTTTTAAAAACAAACCAAAAAAAAAATTGTGATAAAGAAGGAAAGTTTTGATAGAATAACCAAAATTTTTCATTTAATAGGTAAAATGACCCTTATACCCTAGATATATAAAATTTAATTAAAAAATATTAAAAAACATTAAAAAAATAAAAAAAATAATAATTAAGTAATAGTCTTAGATTATACGTTTTCAAAATACAATTTTTTTAAATAAATTTTTTAGTTGATTTTTTAATTGCAATTTTTCTCTATTTTTGTTTTCAATTTACCTTTTTGTAATTCTAGCCGAAGTTCACAATAAGTGGAGCGACAACCTAGGACCGCAATCAATTATCGCTAGGATCATTAGGATGTGGCCCATCACAAATCACGCAAATAAAAATGCTTTTCTAGGAACAACTTTCATTTATCTTGACATCTAGGTTTGTCTTAAAAATACTTACTTTTAATTATTCTAACAACATTTCAAATAATTGCTTTTAACCACTCAACAGGACAAGAACTGGAAGGGCGGGTGCCTATTTCTGACACAATGTACCAACGGTTCGAGGAAGGAAAAATTTATCACATTAGATATTTTAATCTTCTTCCCAATAACCGACGGTACATGCTTACCGTTCAACCATACTTAATCAATATTAATGAGACAACAATTATAACACTGATTCAAGAAAACATTTCACCGATTCCTTCATACATTTTCCGGCCCCAACGCTATCCCCAGTTGATCAGCTTAGCAAGTGCAACCAACTTCCTCCCAAATCAAAAAAAAAAAACCATACCTATCACACATACAAATAAATTCTCTATTTTTGTCGCTAAAAACAAATTATTCCCACAGATGTTGTTGGCCGCATATGCCTCATCCAAAGAAGTGATTTATATAACCACAACACATATACAAAAATCATCATTGGATTGCGTTAAGCAATAAATATATAATACAATAATTTTTTGTAGATCCAAATTGGTCCGTCTAACTATATGGGACAATGAGACGGCTAATTTTAGGGAGTTAAATCGCATATCTACCAAGAAAAATCAAATCATAATTATCACAAGTATCATTCCAAGGTTACATGAAGGTAATCAACTAAACATAAAGTTTATGTCTAACTAAATGCTTATAAATATTTCACTTTTCAGGGAAACTATCACTCACAACCACACCAGGATCGCGCTTTTACTTTGACAACGACATAGATATCATACAACGCTTTCAAAAGAGAAATAAACTGTTATCCTAAGCCTGATGGCATACCTCCAAATGGGATCAAACCACAAGACGGAAACCGCCACCAGTCAACTGTTTTAAAATTTACACTTCAATGCAAACAACCATATATTTTTCAAACTTACTATTGTTTAGAAAACAGAAACTGATCACCGCATCGTATTCAAACAAAAACTCTATGGTTAGTTCTACAACGAACAAAACTTAACTTCCAATATCTGATACTTAAAACTACAAAAATATAAAAATTTACTTTAATAAAACATATTATCCGCCCGAAGCGCGGACCCCGGCTCTAGTATCTTAGAAAATGCTATTACTACTCAAAGTCTCAAACTCGGGTTGAATAAGGAAAAGTGATAACCACATTAATAATGAACCACTTCAACTTACATTAAAAGCTTTTAAAGTTGTATAAATACATATAATTCCAATACTAAACAGTTACAAAATTGATATTGTCGCAACTCGAACTTAGATTGGATAGGCGAATAAATAACCACATTACATTATACCACTTCATTTTAAATGTAATCATTATCTTATTGTATAAACATTACTGATCAAAAACCGTAGTACCCGATCCATAACCGAACCAAAGCTACTAATTACCTATATGGTATATAGAGACTCGAACTTAGATTGGATAGGCGAATAAATAACCACATTACATTATACCACTTCATTTTAACTATTACAAATTTGAAGGTTATATCTTTTTTAAAAGATCTTCAAATAATATATAACTAGGATAAGACTTGCGTATAGTGAATTTATTTGCATATAATGTTTTTTGTTGTTATTATATTTTTTTTTGATAGACTGGATCAATTTTTTATTAAAAATGGTGGAACTAAATTATAATTAATATATCATAGGTTAATCGGATTGGACATTAAACAAATTATGACACAAAAACCTTATTTTTTTCCACGGAACATATTCTTGAAAAAAAGTGAACAATATTGTTTCTATAGTTGAATTATTTTGACCTTAATCTTTCATATGATTTTGAAAGGTTTCAGATCAACCATCGAATTGATACATGTCATTTTAATGATTTTAGTCGTATGCTTAAGGAAAACTTACATTTTTGTAATTTAAAGTTGTTTAAAAAAATTCAAAATATAACATATAAGAAAAAATCTAATATATAATAAAAATATAACATATAAGGTTTTCTTCATTTTTGTAATTCAAAGTTATTTTAAAAAATTCATAACAAATCTAATTTTTTATTATATGGTTAATGTGATTGTTTAATTTTTTTAATAATATAAAATTAAACAAAAAAAAGAAAAAGGATGCAAAAATTGTTATCGAATATTTATTATTCATAGTCATTAATTGCTATACGTATGTTAATTATATTAGGTAATTCCGTAGTTTTATTTTAAGAAAATAATACACGTTTTTTATATTTTGCATTAATATAATGTTTCTTACTAATTTGATTTAGACCAACATTTTTTATTTGATTCTTAAGCTGCATGTAAGCTAAATTGACATTATAGTTAAGTTATAATTAATGTTACAACTTTTCAAACGATCATCGATAAATATACATGCCACATGGGGATATATATGAGATTCAGAAAACACCATTTAAAAATTTGGGTCTTTCATAAAAGGAAAAACTTTGGGCCGGGCCGTAAATAATATATCAAAACCCCAAATGGGTTTATTTGTAATTTCGTAAAATCTCCGTAAATATCGAGTAAATTAAGACCTTGTGTTGTTTTCGATCAAAGTGACGTCCCGCTAGTAGAAGCCTCAAGGGCGGGAAAATTCGCCTCCTGAAAAAAAATTCGAAATTATTAACCGTTTAGGGCTTTTCTCCGGCGATGTCGCGGCGAGGCGGTGGTCCCGTGACTGTACTGAATGTGGCGGAGAAGCCGTCGGTGGCGAAGTCAGTGGCCGGGATTCTATCCCGTGGAAGTTTCCGGACTCGGGAAGGTAGGTCTCGGTACAACAAGATCTTCGAGTTCGATTACGCAATCAACGGCCAGCCGTGCCGCATGATGATGACCTCCGTCATCGGTCACCTGATGGAGCTTGAGTTCGCCGATCGCTTCCGCAAGTGGCACTCCTGCGACCCGGCGGATCTGTACCAAGCTCCGGTCATGAAACACGTCCCCGAGGTATTCGATGCCACGTCGGATGTAGCTAGATTTGATTCGATCTTATGTTGAAGTTAGATTTTGCTGGATTTCAATTTTTTGATTGATTCTGGTTTAGGATAAGAAGGATATTAAGAAGACATTGGAGGAGGAGGCAAGGAGGAGCGATTGGCTTGTGCTGTGGCTTGATTGTGATAGGGAAGGTGAGAACATTGCGTTTGAAGTTGTGGATGTTTGTAGAGCTGTGAAGCAGAATCTTTATATACGGAGAGCTCATTTCTCTGCGTTAATTGACAGGTTAGTGAGTGATCTCTGCTTACTCTACTTCAATCCACTAAACCTAGTCTAATGGTGTGTTTGGCATTTTGAAATTTCTAGGGAAATTCATGAGGCTGTTCAGAATCTCAGAGAGCCTAATCAACTGTTTGCTCAGGCTGTTGATGCTAGACAAGTAAACTCCTGTAACTTAGTATTCTCTTGAAAATTTGTTAAGCTAATATTTAATTTTGAATGATTCAGGAAATAGACCTACGCATTGGAGCTTCTTTCACTAGGTTTCAGACTATGCTTCTGAAAGATAGGTTCGTTATTGACTCCACGGGTGATGAAGAGAGGAGCCGTGTAATAAGTTATGGTCCCTGTCAGGTAATTTTTCAGATCTATCAGTCTCATTATGTATATCAGAGTCAGGGTAAAAGTGGGTAACCCTTGTTTTTATGCTTCAACTGCAGTTTCCTACACTTGGCTTTATTGTAGAGAGATACTGGGAGATACAGGCGCATGAACCAGAAGAGTTTTGGACAATCAACTGTTCTCACGAATCAGAAGAAGGCCTTGCCACCTTTAATTGGATGTACTTTTACCAACTTCAATGCGTATTGTTGTTTCCAGGTCTATTGTCCTTGAATGTGCCGTTGATGTAATTTTTCTATTGCAGGCGTGGTCATCTCTTTGATTATGCTTCAGCTGCGATATTATATGAGATGTGTGTCCTGGAACCTACTGCCACCGTGAGTAAAACAAGACATATCTTTGTTATCTGATAATTCATACTCTACTTAATATTGTGTGTCCTTTCAGGTTATGAATGTCCCGCATCCAAGGGAAAAATTCAAATATCCTCCTTATCCATTGAACACAATTGAACTTGAAAAACGCGCTTCAAGATACTTCCGCCTGAGTTCGGAGCATACCATGAAGGTGAGAACGAGTATTACACTGGTTCACTTAAGTTTCACATGCTTTTTTTTGCCTATTAGGACTGCATGTTTTCCAAAATTATCTAAATCCTACTGTATGTCGGTAGAGTTTTCTGCTTTCGCCTAGATTGATTGTCTTTCTGAAGTGCTTAATAACATCAACAATGTCTGGATAGGTGGCAGAAGAGTTATATCAGGCTGGTTTCATCAGCTATCCTCGTACAGAGACAGATTCTTTTTCAAGCAGGACTGATTTACGTGTGGGTATTTTTTTCTCATGAGGAGTTTATGATTTATTTTGTTGCTTTGATTGTAGTTTTAGTCTCTTAGGATCTCTAGCTGTGTCTAGGCCATGGTGGAGGAACAAACAAGACATCCTGCATGGGGTCCATATGCACAAAGACTATTAGAGCCGGAGGGGGGACTCTGGAGAAACCCGGGGAATGGTGGTCATGATGACAAGGCTCACCCACCCATTCACCCAACAAAGTTTTCTAGCGGAGAGTCTAACTGGAGTAGAGATCACCTTGTAAGTATGGATGTCTATTTTTTTAACATATCCAAGGAAAGGT
Source organism: Brassica rapa (assembly GCF_000309985.2). Taxonomy (NCBI): domain Eukaryota; kingdom Viridiplantae; phylum Streptophyta; class Magnoliopsida; order Brassicales; family Brassicaceae; genus Brassica; species Brassica rapa. The sequence goes on from NC_024796.2 coordinate 30,587,561, forward strand.
ATGAAATTGTTTAATTTCTTTGGAGTTAAAGGTATTTTTTTTCACTTTTCCAGAACGTTTATGAGCTTGTTGTCCGCCATTACCTGGCGTGTGTTTCCCAGCCAGCAGTTGCTGCTGAAACTACAGTAGAAATTGATATTGCTGGTGAGCGTTTTTCTGCATCTGGGAGAGCAATATTAGCTGTAAGACTCGCTCCTCACTACTTCTGTCTCGGTACTTTTCGCTTCAGAAATTAATTGGATACTGACATTATTTTTCTTTATGTGACTAGAAAAATTACCTTGAGGTGTATCGCTTTGAATCTTGGGGAGGTTCAATGATTCCAGTGTATGAAAAAGGGCAGCAGGTTTGTGCTTCTCTTAATATCTCTCGGATTTGCTTTTAGGAGGTTTTTTTATTTCTATCTCTCAGCCTAGCCTCATTTAAACTACGTTGTCCTTGTGTGCAAGTCACATTCATTAACTACTAAACTGTAAGGCAATGAAGGGCATAACTTTCCACATTGTGATTTTTAGTTAGAAGTGAAAGGGCATACCTACTAAACTGGACTATTTCTCATTCATGATAGAATCTATTTAAGTGGTTTACCTTCAATTTAAAACAGGAGGCTACCTGAACTGCTGGAAATTATGTTTTAACGTTCACTCCTTTGATGTTTTTTGTGTACCTTTCTACTTAGTTCTTACAGCCAGGACGATTGATGATGATTCTGAATGTCTTGGTATTGTGCAGTTTATCCCAACACGTTTGACTCTGGATTCAGCGGTAACAAGGCCACCACCGCTATTGTGTGAAGCTGACTTACTGAGTTGTATGGACAAGGTGAGTAAAACTGTCTTGTTTGCCCCTCTTTTCATGGTGGTGATTGCATATTCTTGTTCACCAATCCCTAAATTTCTCATCTAATCATGTTTGCATATTATGTGTTCTTGTGAATAATAGGCAGGCATTGGCACTGATGCGACAATGCACGACCATATAAAGAAACTCCTTGATCGGGGTTATGCTACAAAGGATGCTAATACGCGCTTTTCTCCAACCAACCTGGTAGTTGATAATACTTGCTTTCTAAGAATTTCTCCACTGTTTTTCTCAAATAAAGTTTCATAATCACCTTACTGTTCTAATCTGATTTTACAGGGTGAGGCGCTTGTTATGGGATATGATGACATGGGGTATGTGTAAACTTAGAGACTCCTTATATTTATGGCTTTCAATCATATTTTCCCTTGTAGGTAGAGGAAACCTGATGTGTTTATGTTAAAGGCTTATCTATTTGGAGAGACCTAATTTGTGTCAATACCATGCTGAAGAGCCCCCTAACAATTTGATGTGTTCGTGTTACCAACCTTTTAATATCAGGTATGAACTTTGGAAACCAAACCTCAGAGCCATCATGGAACATGATATGAATGAAGTTAGTGTTGGCAACAAGACTAAAGCTGAAGTTCTTGAAACTTGTTTGCAGCAAATGAAAGCTTGTTTCTTAGATGTGAGTGAGCTTTATCATATATATTATGTGTCTTCTCTCTGTGGCTGTTGGGCTGAAACTGAAGTCCATGATTTTATATTTGTATTTCGCAGGCAAGAGTCAAAAAAACAAAGCTCCTAGAAGCAATGACAATTTTCTTTGAAAGGTGTTCTCATTACTTTGCTCAAGTACTGTGTCACTTAAGCCTTTTCTGTCATAATACAATATATGATACTGTATGTGCAGATCTAATAACTCCGATGAAGGTGAAAATCAGACAGCTGGTGAAGTTGTCCGACGATGCAACCTTTGCCATGAATCAGATATGGCGCTCAGGAAGAACCAGGTACTTATATGATCCATCCAAATCATTTTCCATGTTGGATATGAATTGATCTTCTCCCTCTTGTTAATGAGAGCAACTATTTAAACAGTCTAATCCATTTTCTTTGCAGGATGGCAATTTTATGGTTGGATGCATGAGCTATCCTCAGGTCAGAATCTCACAGCTCTGTGAAATATACTTTTTCTAACGTTATTTCTGATAATTATTATCTAATAGTTTGACATTTCAGTATTTCTTCCTTGCTTGCAACTATTAATCTAACACATTCGCCCATTATTCAGTGTCGGAATGCAGTTTGGCTTCCCGGACCTACATTGGAAGCATCTGTCACTACTGACACTTGTCAATCTTGTGGTCCAGGTAGCGCCCACGCCCCAGTAACACAGTGAATAGAAAAATCTAATAACTATACGTGAAACGTTCCTCTTTATTGTTTAATGATGTTTTTTTTTTGTGATGTAGGTCCTGTCTACAAGATACGTTTCAAGTTCCGTCAGATCAGAATTCCACCAGGCTTTGATGTTAATCACTTAGGTATGCAAATTCTTTCAAACATGTGCAACCAACTCTGTGCTTATCTTTCAATACTTCACCATGCAGAATCGCTGCTGATTTCCAGTTTGTTTCATCGTGTTCAGGCTGTGTTGGTGGCTGTGATGACGTTCTTAAACAGCTGATAGACATATGTGGAACTGGATCCCGTTCTCAAGGTTAGTGCTCGTAGTTACACAATACGTAGTTCGACCAAACAGTCAGATGAACTTAGTGTGGCTTGGCTTGTGTATTGGACATTATACAATTATTAATTTCTCCTGTCCTAAGTAAGAATACAAGAATTTTTATTGTGGCTTGGTTTGTGAATAGATAACATTGAACTAACAAGAAACGAACATTTGTTCTTGTAGCAAGGGCAGCCCCGGGTGCAACCCCAAACAATGTCCGAGGAAGCAACATAAGACAGAACAACGTGTGCATACACTGTCAACAAGGAGGGCATACTTCTGCCAATTGTCCCACGCGAGCTTCAGGATATCGAAATCCTCGTGCTACTGGAACAGCAAATCCGAGAAACAGTAATTGGACCCTTTCTTTGAATGTTTTAGCAAACAAACATCATCTCATTTCTCAATGACATCGTTGTCAATAATGCAGATGAAACTACAGTTTCATGTACCACTTGTGGAACACCATGTGCTATTCGTACAGCCAACACAGAAGCTAACAGGGGAAGGAAGTTCTACTCATGTCCATCACAAGGCTGCAACTTCTTCACGTAAGCAGCATCCATCACCGTCGGTTACCCTTTGATTATTCCATTGTTGTTCTTTTTAATCACTAAATTCGCATAATGTTTTGTGACAGATGGGAAGATAGCATCAGCAACGGTACTGGGAATGCAACAACAGGTTCTAATAGCGGCGGAAGCGGTAGGCGCGGCCGTGGTGGTGGCCGGGGAAATAGAGGCGGTGGCCAAAGAGGTGGAGGGCGTGGCGGCGGTGGAACAAGCTTTGTTTCTGCAACTGGAGAGCCAGTGAGTGGTAGAAGGTGCTTCTCATGTGGTGATCCTTCACATTTTGCCAACGCTTGCCCTAACCGTAACTCTTAAACGGTAACTTCTAGTAAGCAAGCTAATTTACTTTCTATATTTAGCATGGTTGATTAGTGAGTACAATAATTATCCATGAATTATAAATGATTTTTCCTAGTGATTAGGTTCATAATGACCACTACAGTAGTAATTAACGGCCACTTCTGCTCTGGAATTCATTATTTGCGTTAATCACGGTTAGCTGGATTACTCAAATATAATCTTTGACGTGCTATACTGAATCGTGCCCACAAAATTAAATCTAAAGTCTAAATGTTTTTTTAAAAATTTAGCTATGATGTAGTGAGTTAATGTGGATCCATTCTCTTGGTTCTTTGTTTTGTTTAATATATCTCCTCCTGGTCTTCTTCTCCCTCTAGGGATATGATTTTAAATAAAAGATTCGAGAGTCATGTTAGACTTATTAGTACACAATGAAAGTTTGAAAGGGTATATTATTTCTTTTCGTCCAACTCGATTTCAAAATAAAGAATCGAAAATGTAATCGAGAAGATCATCTTAAAGACGGCTCTTTTCTGAAAAGAAAAAAACGATGACTCGTCTTGTGAAAATATATGTTTAAGTATTCTAGCTTTTGATTTATGATGGTAAAGTAATAACGTTACTAATGACATGTTTAAGCTAATCACACCTTAACTTCAAGATTTACAAATCTTTCTATGTGAATGTGATATCTTGGTGGAAGGCTGATATGAAAGATTTTACACGTAACTCGACCATACACTTTTAAATGCATTGGAAACAACTAGTTAATGTGAATTAGTAATAATTAAGTAATGATTTTACGACACAATCTAAAGAATTATTCGTTCTGCTTTGTTTTGTTGTTCCCAAATCCCAATGTTAACTGAGATAATGCATTACTATAGTCGACATTTGATTACAATATAATTCAAACTCGTGGTAGTTCCAAAGAACCTCTTTGTACCCTGTAAACCCATCCAAATCTATAGTACAAAAGTATTTGTTTTTTTCTTTCAATGTGATTTGCTCAGTTCTTCTAGAAAACAATTCTCAAACAATTTCTTTATTTCTCTAAAAAAAATTTTAAAAAAGATTTTGATATCCTGTACTAACTAAATAGAAACATTCTTCACATGATTTGGCAAGACCTACCAAAATGGTGGGGCAAGGTTATAGAGCAAAATCAAATTAAAACCATATAAGAAAGACATTTTTGGTCCTCACCGACGGATCTATTACGTCCTCTACTTTAAACTGCTTTTTGTATAGAAATAAAAAGAGTTGGCTACACCTTTACTGAAAATGAATCATGCATGAATTTTTTGGTGGATGAGATTGTATGATAATGACATTTAATGCAGTTTAAATACACTCTCTGTTTTATTTATTTGATGTTTAAATAATTTTATTTTGCTGCAAAAATAAGTGATATTTTTATGATTAGGTAAAAAGTTAATGATGTTTCAAATTAGTGACTAATCACATAATATTACATTTTTCTTATTGGTTGATTTAGTTTTATTTAATGATGTTTTTATTTAATCAAGATAAATTATATAAAAACCTGTATTTTGTCTACGTGTATTTTACTTTAATCACAACTAAAAATGAGAAGATTGAATATAACTAAAAAATAAAAAAAATAGTATAGCGTTACTCTTACTGAATTACAAATTCAAAGAACGAAGTTAATGCAAAAAAGTGGGGGGATCAATAAAGAGAAGAGATTCTTTAGTCCTGCGTGAAAGAGAATGAATGATAGCGATGTACATGCTCCATTCATAATTATTCCCCTCGTGCTTATTTAATTATTTTCCTTTTTGTCATAATTATTAACACATAAAATAAAAGGAATAGTCATTATGATCGGATCATCAACGGCCGAGATTCATTCAAACCAGAGGACACAAAACATCGCCTTCTCTCTCACTTTTCTCCCGGAGACAGTTAACGTGATTCTCTCTCTCCTCTTCCCCCAAGAGCTAAACGACAAACCACGCGAGAGAGCTAGTGCCAGCGATTAGCTACTATGAGAGCTTGAAAGAGATATAGAGAGTGTGTGTGAGTGCGAATCGTAAGTTTTCACCGTGCAGAGATGAAACCTACCGGAGGAGGTGAGAAACCGGCGACGGAAGGCTCGGCGTTAGTAATCGTCGGTGTAAATCCCGACGAAAGGAGCAGAGAGGTGCTCACATGGTCTTTGGTGAATGTAACTCGCCCTGGAGATCGAATCATCGCTCTCCACGTCCTCGATTACTCTCTCGGTTCGTTAAACCCTAGTTTTGCTTCTCCTCTTCCTTCCTTACGATCTAAACATCTTTTGTTTCTTAATTTCGTTTTAATTTATCTTTAATTTCGTTTTAATAGAAGGCTCCACGTCGCTTATCTCGCTGGTTAAGACCTTCGACACGATGCTTGGTGTATACGAAAGCTTCTGCAACTTAAAACAGGCAAGCTTCACAACATCCTTTAATTTAATGTTTTAATATTAAGTTTCAAAAAAATAAAGTTGATGAAATTCGATGATTGTTGTGAACAGGTTGATTTGAAGTTGAAGTTCTTAAGAGGGAAGTCAGCTAGGAAAGTTCTTGTACAGGAAGTGAAATCGTGTGGAGCTACGAGTTTGATCGTTGGTTCTTCTAAGAGACATCACACGATCCGTTCATCAGCTTCTTTAGCTAAGTACTGTGCTAGGAGTCTTGCCAAGGATGTCTCGGTATTTGCTGTTAAGAGTGGGAAGATTATGTTCCGGCGAGTACCTAGTAACAATGGTATGTTACTGATTAGTTTCTGATAGTTGATTGCAATTTTCAAAAAAATTGCTAGGCGTAACTAGGTGCTTAGTAAAAGATTAGCGACTAGTCGGATTATTCAGGTTTAGTAGCTACATTTTTATTAGATATTATAAAGTTATTTGATAAATTATAAAAATTAGATATACAGAAATGAAATAAATTAGACAAATTTGTGGATTTGAACCAACATTATTGTTAATTTTAGAGATTTAGACTAATTTAGATTTGATTTAAACGGAATTAAATTGTTTTTAACTGATTTAGAACGGTTTAAACCCACTGATTCGAATGCATGAATCGAAAGAAAATTGTTTCTAACATTGGTTGAATGTGTGTTGTTCTCTGTTAAATGTATTGTAGTTTTGTGCTTTGCAGGTGCAGAAGGTTCACATATGAAGCTTCCCTCTTTAGTGTGCGCATCGCCCAACGTTGCTATTGAAGCGGCAAAGATTGGTAACACATTTAGCCCCGCAAGAACTACTAGCTCACGCTGGACAAGAACTAGCCGCACTTCCTCATTACAGTCTCCCGAGAGTTTAGGTGTAGACAATTCATTGGCTTTAGTGCCGGTACCAACGAACAAGACTGATTCAGGTTCCCCTGAGTCAGGACCAGGTTGGCATTTTCTTCGGAGAAACTGGACCAAAGTCTCTGCTAAGAAGGCTGTACTTCAGTGGGTTTCGAAGCTCCGGGGTCGGGATTCACCAGCTGTAGCTTATCTGGATAGGAAGCGGAGTGACTCTGGCTGCGATGAAGATTGCTCTTCTAGCATCGATGGCTCTGAGCTTATGCAGTCTCCTCTTTCTCCCTGCGTTGGATCAAACAACATCCCGGAAGAGCTGGAAGGTCTACACGAAAAGTACTCTTCCACGTGTAGATTATTCACATACAAAGAAGTTTTGTCAATTACCTCAAACTTTGCATCTGGTATAGTAATCCCTTTCCATGTTCTAACATAGGTTTGGGTTTGGTCTGATCCTTTAGCTTATGGAAACATCCTTCTTTTTCTGTTTCTAGATAACTTGATTGGAGAAGGTGGTAATAGTTATGTTTACAGAGGAGACCTACCAGATGGAAGGGAGCTAGCTGTCAAACTATTAAAGCCTTGTCTTGACGTGATGAAGGAATTCAAACAGGAAATCGAAGTGATTACAAGTGTTAATCACAAGAACATAGTGTCTCTCTTTGGTTTCTGCTTTGAGAATAATAATTTGATGCTGGTGTATGACTATCTATCAAGAGGAAGCCTCGAAGAAAACCTTCACGGTATATAAAAACTACCATCTGATATTCATTCCCTCTGGATTCTCTTCATGTCTATATTGAATGTACTCGTTTCTTGACTTCAGGTAATAGAAAGGATGCAGCAAGTTTTGGCTGGCTGGAGAGATATAGAGTGGCGGTGGGTGTTGCTGAGGCGTTAGACTATCTACATAATACTCATGACCCAGAAGTGATTCACCGAGATGTGAAGTCTTCTAATGTTCTGTTAGCAGATGATTTTGAGCCACAGGTACTGCTGCATTGAGTTCATTCATAGATGCGATGCAGTGAAACAATGTTCCTGAATTTTTGTGATTGTTCAGCTCTCAGATTTTGGATTTGCCAGCTTGGCTTCAAGTGCTTCACAGCATGTGTCATGTGGGGATATTGCCGGAACATTTGGGTATTGAACTTGCTTCCCTTAAAACCATCATCAATCCATCGATCATCCACTTAACGTTCCTTTTTTTTGCAGTTACCTAGCACCGGAGTACTTCATGCACGGTAAAGTAACCGACAAGATTGATGTTTATGCTTTTGGTGTTGTATTACTCGAGCTTCTATCTGGTAGAAAACCAATCTGCGTCGACCAGACTAAAGGCCAGGAGAGCCTTGTCTTGTGGGTAAGCAAGCATGATCCGTCCTGTCCATCACTTCACATTTTTTCCATGTCTACATGAAATGACTTAGTATCTCTTTCACAGGCAAACCCAATTCTAGAGAGTGGAAAGTTTTCTCAGTTGCTAGATCCAAGTCTAGAAACTGATAACAATAACGAACTAATCGAGAAACTGTTGTTAGCTGCCACTCTATGCATCAAACGGTCACCTAATGACCGTCCACAAATGAGCCTCGTAAGCTATATATTATCTTTATCTTCTCAACCTTTCCCTTAGTCTTTGCTTCTAATTCATTAATTTCACAGGTGGTAAAGATACTACAAGGAGACGAAGAAGCAACAGAATGGGGAAAGCAACAAGTACGAGCATCAGAAGATGCAACGGCGTACTTGACGAACATAGAGTCACATATAAACCTAGCGTTGCTTGATTTGGAAGATGATGCAGCTTCTGATAGTAGTCCGGAAGCTAATAGTATCTCCGTTGAGGATTACTTGAAAGGTCGATGGAGCCGCACTGCTAGCTTCAACTTCAACTAATATATTAGTTATATATTAGTTTTAGCTGTAAATTGGAATCGAGTTTCTGATGAGGTTTTCAAGCTTTTTAGATGTGTTCTTGTAAGGTGTAACGTTCTTTCCAATTTGGTTGGTCTTAGCTTTAAATTGTAAGCGGTTCGGTTTGGTCTAAGATTCGGTTTCCATAGATATTGTAATTTCTTTTTTTTTTGCTTTTGAAACAGTATATAGTAATAATACATTTTGTTTCCAAGTAAATAATAAAATTAAATATGAAGATAAATTCTCTTAAATGTAACGGTTATATCAAATTACATATGAAAGACTTGGGTATCATTATTCTTTTGTTTGGACTGTACAATATGCTACAGGAAGCTTAAGTTCTTTAACACCATATGGTCTTTCCCTCATCAAGTGTACAGCCTTATCCTCGTTGTTATAGGTTCTCTGCACATTGGGCATATCTTGACAACCACACCACATTCCTTGCACGTCTTCATTATGAAAAACAAAAGCAACAAAAAGATATCAGAAAACCAATCTTGTTCCATGGGAGCAAGCAAAGAGTTTTCTATATATTTCACTTACCGTGTGACCGCAGCTAAACGCCATGTCCTTTGGGTTCGTCAAGCAAATGGGACATACAGGTTGTGTTACTGGAGCCGTTCTGTCACTTTTCTCTGCAGTTTCTGTAACTGGATTCGGCATTTTTCTAACAGCATTGTCACGCTCTATCACCTCTGGTGGTGGTGGTAGCGGCTTGTGACGCAAACGGGAACCACTCACTTGTTTTCTACTGCTCACACAACACACAATCAAAAGTCCGTTTCAAGAAGTCTATTCAACAGTGTGATACAAGAAGTTTCACCACTTACTCGAGACTTAATGTGGCTTTGTACTGAAAAGGAATCTCCATGAGAGCTGCTAATGCGAAAGCAGCCTCCTTCTTAGCTGCATCTTTGTGCTGTGACATTATCTCTGTGAAGTTCACAAACTGTGGAAAGGAAACAGAGTTCTTCACTGATCCATCATATCCAATAGAAAAGAAAACAATAAAACTGTTATCTTATTTACCTGGAAGTTATCGAATTCGCGGTGAGGAATATTGTCATCAAATTGTTTCATTGTGTCCCATGGTCCATCTCCTACTCCAACCAAGACTATAGACAATGGGTAATGGCTGCATTAAACAACATCAGAACCGGTCATGAGCATAAACTAGTGAAGCATCAAACATAAATTAAATATATATATATAGACCCATAAATTTGTAAAAATATTAACATAAATTGTCTATATCCCCCAAAATCTTATAACCGGTCAGACAATATTAGTATGATGAAACCAAGACCATGAAGTTGAGCTTGTTGACTAGTTTTGTGTTTTACCTAGCTGCCATTATGGAGTTGATAGTAGCTTCTTCCTGTGGACTGAGCCTACCAGGTGGAACATCTGGATTCCTTGTCACCTGACCATCTGCTATAATGACAAGAACATGGTACTGCATATTGTTCTGCTCCACTATGTCGATGGCTGCATCGATAACCGGGGCAAAAGAGGTGGGCCCAGACAACTTCAAATGAGGAACAATCTCTCTGTATCTTTTCACAGCTTTGTCTAATCCCTCGCAGCTTTTGTTGTCAGGGTAAAAGCTGAACACATACTGATCTCTTGTTGTTGCTGTAAGAAGAAGAGTAGAACACATTTAGAGTTTTTATCGATCTTCATCTTGAAAATGAAGGTAAAGTTAAAGAAACTAACCATCGCCAAAACCGAAACAAGGTATAAGATCATCTTCATCAAAGGGAGACAAAGTGCGGCCAATGATGGATATAGCTTGTTCATAAGGGTTCTGTCTTTTACCAATGGCGTGAAGGCTTTTTCTATTGAATGAGTATCTTCCTGCAACGAGATTCATAACATTAAAACACTAAAAACCAATTGAAATAGTCTTTTATTGATAATGAATTCATAAGAAATCACCTGTCCACTCATTGCTCTTGGTGAAGTCAATTCCTAGTATCAAGTTTGAAGATTCAAGTCCAGCTTCCCTTAGAGAAGTTATCACCTAAACAAATCACAATAAGACCGTTCTTCTTATGATAAACAAATAAATAAAAATAATCAAATCAAGAAAGTCATGAAAAAGTTGGTGAAAGTTTTTTTGGAAAACCTGATCTAAGCTGTTGAAGTGATCAGCAATATACGAAGGTTGCGGATTACGTTTATTGCATCTACTCATTGCTCCACACTAGAAGATCCAATATTTGAGGATATATATAATATGAACCTTGACTTTTTTTTTTTCAAGAACAAGAAGAGTTTCAGAAATATTGTTGTAGAGAAAAGGAGATTCTCTCTGATGTGAAATGACGAGAGACTATAAAAGAAGAAAAAAAAAACAGAAAGGTATAGATTAGTTGAATAATGAAAGGTATAGTGGAACGTGACCCTTTCTAGTTTCTTTGCTTGCGGCGGAAATTAATCAAATGCGTATTTTGCTCTTACACGCCTGATCTATTATCTCGTTGTCGTCATTAATGATGATATATATCCACAAAGACCAAAACCCAAATTCTGTAACCAATGTCCACAAGAAGTATTATTTATACATGTGGACAACGTGGCAGAGCACGTATTGGTGTAATGGTCTCTGAAGATTTGATTTTTTGGGCTTTTGACCCCCTAAAAATGTTTAAATCTCTAGACACCATTTTCTTGGGCTTCATAATCAAGAAGCATTTTCGATACCTATAATTTCACACCACGTTCGGTAGCTATCAGCCCAAACTCAACTTCTCAATCTATCAACTTTGAAGTTGAGTTTTGAGTTTGGTCATTCTGGTCTTTGTTGATAGGAAATAAACTTTAGGGGGTTCATTCAAAATAATAAATAACTCTTGATGCCAAGTTACACAGTAACATTCTTCATTTTTATTTGATTAACAAAAATAAAATCAAAATAGTAATAAATAAACTTTAAGATAATAATATTGTGTTAATTTTAGATATTTCTGATGTCTATTTAAGTTTTGGATTAAAATATTTTGGTTTGTACCTTATTTAGTGAGATAATAGTTATCAATATATTTGATTTTTATCATGTAACTCTTATAAATAATTATTTCATATAAACACTTATGTGACATCTAATCTTTATGTTGTCTCTCATGAAATCATGATAAATATAAATGCAATATAAAATAGTATAGAAAATATTTAGATGAATTATGGTTATTACTCAAATGGAATATCTAAATATAAAAAAATGGCATATATAATAGGGAACCATTTTAGTAACTAAATTATAATAAATATATTTACAAATGTTTCATATATTGTTACATGTCTTGTTAGACCATTTAAAATAATTTTATCAGTAGATAAAGATAGGATTCCAAATTAATAGAGTACTAGATTCTAATCTGTCCTTAAAAAGACGGATATATTTTTTTGCTTTACATTTTTTTCAAAAAATTAATTTTTATATTTTTGTGTTTTTAGTCATACTTTTATAATATTTTTCTTAAATGACTAGTAAAATATTTTAATAATTATATTAAAATAGTTGAACCACATCTATATCAATAGGTCATGTTCATGTTTTAATAGAATATATATATATATGCATAAAAAATTATTTAAATATAATATAAATTTATTAATATAAATATAAAATACACTGTAACTATAGTTTCATTATATACAACATAAAATATTAACAAATAAGAAAGCTAATTTCATTATATACAACATAAAATATTAACAAATTAAAAAGTTTTATTTACAAAATTGTAAACGAAACCAGCACAAACGCGCAAATCCAACTATAGTTTTACTTATTTTCAATATTTTACTAAAAATGTATATATAACACGTAACAAAAAACACTTAAGAAGCTATTTTTACAAAAAAATTATCATATAAAAAATTTAGGAAAATATAAGAAAAATATAACAAAAAAGGTAAAGTTACCATGCTATCTTTTGATATTCTCTTAAATTTAGCGTTCAAAATAAAAAAAAACCTAGACATTTTTGCTTTTGATCTTAAAACATAATCTATGAAGACCATTTTCTTGAGCTTCATAGTCAAAAAACCTTTTCTATCTTCATTACCTATAATTTCAGACATAACAAGAGTAAAATGGTGGGTCTTAACTCTTATTTGATCTGATCTTGTTGTGTTGTGTCCCCTGCAGATGGATTACATCATTGGTCGAAACCCACAAAACATGAGCTATGTTGTGGTGACGCATACTACCTTGAGCGTGTAACCAGTTACGATTTGGCTGATAGAGCTGGTGTTGAAACTGATTCTGTAACCTCTGTTTTTGTTGAAACTGATATATTTGTTGTTTTTTTTTGTTAAAACTGATACTGGATTTGATTATGTGTGTGTTGTAGTTGTTGTTGACGAGGTTGAGGATCTTCCCAGGCCCAGGGTATCTGTATGAAGAGATGCTAAGCGAATTCCATAACCAAATAGGAGTGGTTGTGTGCTCTTATCTGCCCTATTTCAGAAATTTTAGGAGAAGCAAAGGTAAAGGAACACTAAAGTTTTATTACATTCTTACTTTGTGTTTGATGGTGGAGCCTTGGATTTTGATTTATTGTTGATATCATCTATCTCTATCTATACAACCACTACAGGATAATGCTGCTTTCTTAGCGTCTCTAATACTTACGTGATTTCTCCAGATCACAAGTAAATCATCTCATGCTTAAAACAAAAACATGAGTAAAATGGTGGGTCTTAACTCTTACATGATTTTTGTTTTGTCTCTGCAACAGGTGAATTACATTCTTGGTCGAAACCCACGGAACATGAGCTATGTTGTGGGTTTCGGTGAGAGGTAGCCGACACACGTGCATCATCGTGGAGCTTCCATTCCGATGAACAAGAAAGAGACTTGCAAAGGAGACTGGAGATGGAAAGACTTGAAAATGCATAATCCCAACATAATCCAAGGAGCCATGGTTTCTGCAACAGACAAGGATGACGGGTTCCAAGATGTCCGGACAAGCTCCAACTACACCGAGCCCACTCTAGTTGGAAATGTTTGTCTGGTCGCGGATCTTGTTGCCCTGGGAGAAGGAGGATCTTTGGACCATGAGCGGATCCACATGCATCAAGGAGGAGGCAACTGCCCCCAGTAAAATCAGATTTGAAGATTCAAGTCCAGCTTCTCTCAGAGAAGTTATCACCTAACGAAAATCACAATAAGACTGTTCTTCTTATGATAAACAAATATACAAAACCAATCAAATCAAGAAAATCAAGAAAAAGTTGGTGGAAATTTTTGGAAACCTGATCCAAGCTGTTGAAGTGATCAGCAATATACGAATGTTGCTGATTACGTTTATTGCATCTACTCATTGCTCCACATAAGGAAGATCCAATCTTTGAGGATATATAATATGAACAACCTTGACCAAACTTTTTTTTTTTTGCATTTTCGTATGTAGTTGGTGCATTGCCAAAGGACAACAATGTTACATGGAGAGGTATGTCTTGCATGCAAGACGGTATTTGGCCAGCGAATTTTCACGCAAACCTTCCATTGTTAAATAAGTTCCGATAACAAGAAACCATCATTATACTAATTATAGAAGAAGCTTAACATTTAGATGAAGAAAAAAGAAACCATCAAAATGTAAACTATTTGTTTTTAAATGTTTCATTGATATATCATTATACTAATTTTTTTTAATAATTGGTTTCTCAACTAAATTTAAATTTTGTCTTTTTAAAGATGAAAGATACCCAAGTATGATAAGTATATGCATAAAATAACAAAATTAATATAAGAACAATTTTTAACAAACCAAGTATATTATATATAAAATATATGGAAAATATAAGCAAAATATAACAAAAACAATTAAAATTATCAAGTTCTCTTTTGATGTCCTCTTAAAATTGGGGGTTCATAGATTTATTTTATGCAAATGAATCCAACAAAAGAGATGACGTAATCAATATGAATAACTATGTTTCAGAATTTTAATATCACATCAAATATATTTATAATATCTTTAAAATATTTTTATTTTATCAAAAAATGACATCAAAATAATAAGACATAGGATATGCCATTCTCTTCCAACGTCTTAAAAATAGTTAAAGTTTATAGAGAAAATTTTTAACTGTTTTTATTAGATTATTGATGTGTTTTATTTATGATGATTACATATCATAGAATATAAATTTACTTTTATATGTAATTCGATAAAACTATAAATAAAATTATAGACTCTAATAAAATATATTTTGAAGAAAGATAAACAACAAATAGTTTTGTGTATGTTTATAAAAATTACATATGATAATTATTAATTTATTATTTTAATGGGACCATATATTTACTTAAAAGTTTTCAATATATTATTATCTTATTATCTTATTGAATTATGTCATATTTTACACTGGTCAATTTGGAACCAAATTTTTTTTATTAATTTATCGTGTTTATTAGTATAAATGATATTAATTTATAGATTTTCTACTGTATATATTTTATAAATAGTAATATTTGATATAGAATTACTATATACTTTATAAATAGTAATTATCTGATCAAATGTTGGATAGTACTATTGACCCAAACCAACATTATCTGATCAAATGTTAGTAATTTTCTGGATCCAACATATAATATCCAACAAAACTGAACCTATATTTTCTGACTGGTTCAAGGTAAAATTTTCAAATCTACTTTATCCCAATCAGGATAAATTGCTGATACCAGGTTTCTTATTGCAATTATCTCTTGTTTATTGGCCTTATGATCAATTCCCTTACATACACAAAAATGTTCAAATGTTATATTGGTTTTCTATTTAAGCAATTTAAATCGTTTTTAATTATTAGTTCTAAGCAAATAGTGAACTAGGGTTTAGAGACTCTTGTATAAATATCCTTGTTCACTCGTGTAAAATCTTCAAGCCGAAAGTAATAAAGAAATTATTCAAAGTTCTTTTGTCTTCAACAAAATTTGTGTTATGCGTACAGCTTTATGTAGAGGAGATGGAGAGGTGTACTTGAGGTTTACACGCAAACCAAGACCTGAATCAATATGGAATCACGCCGCTGGATCCATCCTAGTTTCAGGTATTCACCCGTTGTTAAACTCTTATCTACATATCTTTTGGTCTAATCTTCTTGAATGATCACACAAATGCTTGTCTGATGTTGTGTCTTTCAGAAGCTGGAGGCAAAGTGACTGGCGCAGAGGGGAATCCATTGGACTTTTCTAAAGGGAAGTATCTTGATTACAAGAGAGGTATCGTTGTTACAACTTACAACACATAAACTACTGCCAAGGCTTTTGAAAGCGGTAAGAGAATCCATTAAAGAAGAAGAAGAGGAAGCTGATTCTTTGAAACTTCACTGACACGCAGCTGTAATATACAATACTCTGTTTCTGTGTTTTCTTTACACAGTGAGACTATTGTCATTTAAAAAAAAAAATTCAACTTTGATATTATAAAAAACACTAATTCTCTTTGAAGATTGTTGAAACATAATCATAAAGTACACGTTGATCATCTGAAATACTACGTGAATGTAATTTGGAAACTTTTGGCTAAATTTTGGGGAGAAAACAACAAATGTTTACGTAACTAATTGATTGCTACGCATAATAATCTACTTTAAACTCGACAATATAAAAAAAGATAAATGCTTCTTTCTCTATCATATATAAAAGAAAGACCAATGGAAAAGACTTTTCTCATAAAAGAAAGAAAAAGAATAATTGACAATCATGACAAAAAGATTACAAACTTCTGCGAAACTTCTTATACAAATGTTATCTCATATAGAGAAGATTAGTGGATTGATTAGGTGAAATATTATTTATACCTGATTTGTTTAGTGTTTAACGATTAATGATAACTCTTGTCTTGTTAAGAGTAATACTTTAGTGTTTAATAATACTTTAGTGTTTAACGACTAATGATAACTCTTGTCTTGTTAATAGTAACACTTTAGTGTTTAACGGCTAATGATAACTCTTATCTTTGTTAAGAGTAATATTAATATATGATGACTGATAACAAAAGTCCCTTAATATTATATCTTTTCTTGACGGACACTGGAACATATTCAATTAATTCTTATTCTTTTAATTTTCTTTCGTAAACGTCAACTTGAAACGTGAAAAATGGTCTGCACCATCTGCCACGAAACCACCTCTAAAATATACAGTCAAAAAAACAAATATGCAGTTGAATAAACAAAGAATGCATACGTAAACTCTATATATATGTAACAAACGTCTATGTATTGGTGCACTAAAAACTATATAGTCTAAGGATATATATATATATTCTTGGAGCTTTGTAATGTCTTACGAGAAGGAGCTAGGCGCTGCAAAGAAAGCTGTTTCTCTAGCTGCTCGTCTCAGCCAAGTAAGAAGTGCAACCATCTTTTTTTTTGTCATCTGTTGTTATATTGATTCGAAACGGATAAGCCAAAATGCAAGTTACAAAGGCTGTCGTGCAACCATCTATACTCCTATATGTTGGACATAATATTCTCTTTTTGAATCATAAACTAATAAAATGAATATTTTTCAAAAAAAAAAAAAACTAATAAAATGAATACTATCTTACATAGGGAGTTCAGAAGACTCTCTTGCAATCCGAAGTATGGACAAAATCCGACAAAACTCCTGTCACTGCAGCTGATTATGGTTTGTACCTCAACGTTTGCTTACCATCGAGTTCACTTACCTTCTAACACTAATGGATTATTTCTTCAGGATCACAAGCTGTTGTTAGTCTTGTGTTAGAGAGGGAGCTCAAACCTGCAACCCTGTCATTAGTAGCAGAAGAGGTGGTAATAACTCTAAAAGCTTATTGACGAAAAGGTCTTGTTTATCGAGTTTTCACATGAATGTTTTTACAGGATACTAGAGATCTACGGAAGAAAGGAAGTGAGGAGTTTCTAGAAGATATAACAAAGCTTGTGAGAGATACTCTAGCTTCTGATGAATCATACGCAGGCTCTTCTATAACCACAGAGGATGTGTTGAATGCCATAGACTGTGGTAAATCACAAGGAGGAAGCAGTGGTTGTCACTGGGTTCTTGATCCTATAGATGGAACCAGAGGGTAACAAATTAGCTTTCCTAGCACTTAGATAACAACATAGTACTAAACTTCTCTGCTTGTTTTAGATTTGTAAGAGGAGAGCAATACGCTGTGGGATTAGCGTTGCTTGTGGAAGGCAAAGTGGTGGTCGGCGTTATGGCTTGTCCTAATCTTCCTTTGTCTTCTGCGGTTGTTGAGAAAGACGACAAGTCTTGCCAGGATAATGTTGGATGTCTTTTCTTTGCTGCAACTGGTTCAGGAGCTTATGTGCAACCGCTCAATGGCAATTCTCCACCACAGGAGGTATCTATCTTTTATCTTATCCAAAGCTAAACTGTTGATATGTGGGGTAAGAGAGTGAAAGAACTGTGTTGACAGGTGAGAGTGAGTAGCAATGAGAATCTTGAAGAAGCAAAGTTCTTAGAATCATACCATATGCCAATTCCCCTCCATAGTTCCATTGCTAAGGTAAGATATTGCTTAGTGTATTACAGTGTGCTCTCATGTTGCCATAACCCGGCTCAATAATTTCATGGACCTTAGGACAAAAAGATTTGAACCTTTAAATCTTATATTTATTTAGAATTGGTAATAAATATTATAAATATTTTTTTTTATAAAATGTATATTGAAAAATATGTTTATATAAATTATTTTTGGACTTTTTTTTTAATTTGTTGCATAAAAATACATATCTATTTTCTTTTAAAAAATTCGGATAATTAACTATTAAAAATCGGAGGATCCGGAACGATCGTACTGCTTGTCCCCATCTAAGCCGGAACTGGCATAACCAAGTGGGATTCTTACGGTTTTACGCAGAAACTTGGGATCACAGCGTTACCTGTAAGAATCGATAGCCAAGCAAAGTATGCAGCTGTGTCCAGAGGAGATGCAGAGATGTACTTGCGCTTCACTCTTGTTGGATACCGTGAGTGGATATGGGACCATGCAGCTGGTTCAATCATCACAACAGGTTTATAATTATATATACACAGTACATAAACACTCTTTAAACACTGAGAACTTTTGGCTCTAAATGCACGTCCATCGCAGAAGCTGGAGGCGTCGTTTGCGATGTTGAAGGGACACCTCTGGACTTCTCAAAAGGAAAGCGTCTTGATCACAACAGAGGGATCATAGTTACCACCAAGAAACTCAAGCCATTGATTCTGAAAGCTGTTAGAGAATCCATGGAAGAAGAGAATCTTCGTGTCTGAGACACAACTGAAACTCTACTTGTATTTGTATTTGTATTTTGTCTGAACTGATAAATTGTGTGTGTATTGCCTAGTTCTTTGTATTGTCTACGTGTTAGATGTGTAATATATGTGTGCTTGGAGGTCAAGATTCTACTTTGTTTCTTTGAGAAAGCGATTGATGATCACTTTTGTCTTCTTGCGAATATTACTAGAAGGTGATGATGACTTCGACATAAGTATTACTAAAACTCACGTTCTGCCATTACGTGAAAGACGGTCTGCACCAAACCCGACTCACACGTAAACTTTTATTTCGATGTTTCTTGTACAACCCAGTTGTAACCATTACATAAATAGTGTTTCAATTAAAAAAAAAAAGGTGTTTCAAAAAAAAAAAACCATTACATAAATATAAACTGTGTAATCATATGAATCAATCATCTGTAAATGTATATCAGTCGAAATGTCAGTAAAAGACAAACAAACTCAACTGTAGCCTTTTGTTTTTCTCCGAGAAAGAATGTAAAAGAACAAAACCAAAACCAAAACCTTTTCTATAACAAAGAATCAAACAGAGCCAATCCACTGAACTACCTATAAATGGTGTATGAGTATTTTTTTAAATCTGAGCAATGAAAAGTTCATTCCAAGTATCTGGGACCCCAGGTAAGCACCAATGCAAACAATCATTAACCACTGGAGCCGTGGCTGTCACGTTACTCTTCACTTTTTTAGGTTTTCTAGGTTTGAGCTTAGACCCTGAGATGTGAGCTTCATCTCTCAGCTCAGAGAGTGCAGTTATGTCAAGAATCTTGATCCTCGTCCCATTCACAGCACTCTCCACCGTTGCATCAACCGACCCATCATCACCATTGATTTCACTTCCTCTAGACAGAGGGACAGTATTGTTACAGTTCCCACCTGTGTTCCAATCTCCGTTCCTAAAATGCCTCGGAGATATCGTCCTAAAGAAAGCTTTCAACCGCGGATGCAACGGAAGCTGCGCGTCTAGCCACTTCGCAACGCTGCGTATTGTAAAAACCTTAGCGTGACTTATATCTTTAAGAAACTCTCCTTGGACCTGTGTTCCGTTCACGTGCATCACCCAGTGATTGCCTTCGATCTTGCCTCTGTTCCAGTGGTGGCCCGTGTTAAGAACCAACACATCGAAACGGTGAAGGTACTTCCTCATAAACGCTGGTGGACGGTCCAGATGCATTGCGGTGAGACGAGGTGAGTCAGTGTTCTTCATGGGGACCAAATCTGATAAACTAGCTGACCAATAATACAAGATGGTTGTGTTTGTGGTGGGGAAACGATACGCCCAACCATCAGGACGGAGAGCTCCTTTGGGTTTGACTAAACCGTACTCCCATCCCACGTTTTGAACCTCTGGGCTGTCTTCACCACCAGTGGCCATACACATCAGAGACTGAAACTGTTGCCGTCCCAATGAGTCTCCTATAAACGCTATCGTCTTATT
The DNA here is from genome assembly GCF_000309985.2 of Brassica rapa. Lineage (NCBI taxonomy): Eukaryota > Viridiplantae > Streptophyta > Magnoliopsida > Brassicales > Brassicaceae > Brassica > Brassica rapa. The sequence goes on from NC_024796.2 coordinate 30,607,930, forward strand.
CTGCATTCTAAAAGAAACAAAGTTGCAGTAAGCAATATGAGAGACGTTTAAGAACTTGCTTCACTACAACCAGGGGCCGGTCTGAGATTTTGAGAGCTAACTCAAGTAAAAATTTATATAATTTTTTAAAAACAAATTTGGAGGCTTATATATATATATACGCGCACTGACTACAACATATTCTTTTTTTTTAAATTATATACATGGATATGATGGCTCCCACGGAAGTGGGTCCACACTAGCCACGTTATTAGCCCACGTGTCGGTCCCATATCCTTGGCAATGCCAAAATTTTAATTCTTCAGTGACCGGAACTCGATTCTAGGTGGCCGGGACTCAAACCGAGGTGGCTTCACCGTATTGGGCTTCGCCACAAGCCCCGGTTGACTACAACATATTCATACAGTAACCCAATCTATGTACATCACATTAAGTAAGAAGGCCAAGTGAATCACTAATGGTTCAATAAAATTGGGTACATACCTTGTCAAGAAGGTGAACCTGTCAAACTGTGGCATGTTGCAACCTTGCGGTTGCCACCGGTAACCTTCAAATGAGAAGTCAGGTCTGCCCATTACTCTACAGGCCCACATGGATGATAGCCACTGCTTACATTCAGAACCAGAGTACAACGGTCGCTTCTTGTCTTTAACCCATTTTCCTTTTGCATAGTTACAAACTGAACAAGAAACCAAAACGTATCACAAAACCAGACTACAAGATTGCACAAAACAAAACAAAAACTGAATACTAAAAGATGGGAAAAGTAATGAAAGTACCTGAAAAAGAAGAAGAAGGAGGAGGAGGAGGAGGAGGAGGAGGAGGAGGAGAAGCTGAGAACTGAAGTTGTACATCAAAGAGAGAAGAACGAAGTGGGTTTTCCTCAGAAACCAGGAGTGTTAGCATCAAAAAGATGAGGATAACCAAGGCAAGTGATACACTTCCTCCTCTGAGTATGCAACTTTTCCCACCAAACATTTTAGATTAAGTGCCAGGAGGTATAACATCAAACTCTTTAGCAACAAAGAAAAGCTCCTATGCTCTGCTGTCAAAGTTCAAGAATCAAGATCACAGAGTGTTATAATACATTAGTCAGGCATTCATTAAAAAAAGAGCATAACAACTTATTAAAAAAAGCTTAGTCAGGCATTGAATCAAAGAACATAGAAAACAAGAAAAGTTATTCCGCAAATCGAGCTGGTGAGGATAGAATCGTTACCTGAGAACAAGAATAAATGGATTGATGATGATGATGATGATCGGAGCAGTGTGAAACCTCTGTTGGATCTGGAGAGAGGGAGAGAGCGATTTATAATATCGAATTTGGATCGTTTCACATGTTCGTGGTCAATAAACAATTATCCATTGCAGCGAGCACAGTGACTCAACGTTTTGATGCGTTTTGTTTGATTTTTCGGCGCAATAAAGTAATTGCTTCGTTAAAAGTTAAAACACAGTTAGCTACCGTTTAATTCTCTTAATGACGTAATTAAAGTCTTTTTTTTTACAAATTTAATTAATTTTCGACCGACATTGGTTCATGGTTCACTTTCCTAAAATGCGGTACGTACTAAAATATAATTATTTTGTTTATAAGCAAAACATATACTTATTCTCTCTCTTTTAGTAGTAGTAGTAGTTGACAAGTCTCTTTTTTTTTATGGGTTTAGTAGTGAAGATGAGAGAAACAGCGCACATGCCTTTCATGGGCTTTAAGTTTTAACATATAAAACAAGCAAAGACGTAGATACTGGGCCACTGCTATTTGGGGAAAATTATAGGGCCTCAACTGTATCTTACAATTTACTACTTTTCATTCCAAATTCCAAATTTTATAGTATCTATAATTCGAATGATTACATTCATAACCTCATCTAATTGATTTTATGGTTTTTTTCACTCATCTAATGATTTTATGATTACCTTCAGCTTTTTTTTTCTATGGCTATGCTGTCCAAAAAGAAAAAAAAAATTGATTTTATGGCTATATGCCACTTGTAATAAGTAGTACAACAGGGAAATAACCAATAACAAAATTTGTCACATGTGAACGGAAAAGAGTCAAGTGTGCGAAAGAGTTTAAAGTTTTAAAAAGTGTGATTTTGCTTTTAGCTAAAATCATGCTATGTAAGTAACCACCCCCACGCGGAGAGAGAAAATAGATCCGCTTTTGGCTCCGGCGGACGGTCAGCGCGTCAGCGCGCGTGCCGTCGTCGGAGACCATAGTCCTTCCGTTTAAGTTGTCCCTTTTGCTTCTCCATCGTCTCCTCTCTCAGATCGTCTTGTCTGAGCCCTGGTCCAGGCTATATATCGTCGTTTATCTCCGGGAGGTAACGGTCTCAACGGTGGCTCCGTTTCTGGTGTGAAGGCGCGGTCGTGTGGAGAGGATGGTGTGGTGAAGTTGTCTGGTAGTTCCAGTTTCGTTTTCGGGAGACAGAGGCTCAATAAGCTCTATCGCCGCCGGCTCTTGCTTCCGGGAGGAGGAGGCTTCCTCAGCTCCTCTTTCGCTGACTTTGTTTCCGGGGTGCCAAGGCTTCTATAGCTCGGCGCCGTCGGCTCTAGGTGTTTTATGTCCGTCGTAGACTAGGGTTTGTGGTCCGATTTTGGGTCGGATTTGGTTCTGAGGTTATGTGGTTCATGGCTTTGATCTTTTGGAGGAGCTCTTGAATAGATCGAGAAGGCGATCCATGGAGAAGATAAAGCGGGGACAAAAAGAGGTGGTTCGGTGGAGGCTCGCGAGTGAATCGAGCTCCGGCGTTACTAGGGTGCGATGGATGGTGCCGGCGGCGCTTCAGTGAGCACTCGGTCAGGTTGAGGCGGATGGGACGCGTGTCGTCCCCGAGGAGAAAGTTCTCATCACGTGTTTGGGCCTCTTTGATGCGGGCCTGCTTAAGTCGTCCGGGCCTCTATCTGTTTGGGGCGTAGGCTTATGTAGTTGGGAGTAGTTGGCCATGTGTTGTTTGGGCCTTAAGTGTTATATCGTTTGGGCTTTTGCCTTTGTATTTGCTGGGCTTGGATCCTTAATTTCTAAAAATAAAATCTTGACGGAAAAAAAAAAAAAGTAACCACCCCTCAACAAATTTCATATCATGATGATATATAATTCTAATTAATAAACAAAAAACATGGATTAAGGTCGTTAGTAATTGACTAAACTAGACTTAACCTAACTAGAAATAATTTTAAACATATTTTATATATAAAAAAAAATTAACAGATTTTATAAGAAAAAAATCTACCACTAAATTCACGCCAGCTCCGTAGTTCCCTCTTTCTCTCCGCTTATTGATGAATTATCATCAAAAATTAAAAAAAAAATGATTTTAACCCCCAAATTAAAATTAATTAATACTAATAAATAAATACCAACTTATGTTCATTTAAAAAGTGTAAATTAAATTAAATCAATATCTATGATTCTATCACACATATATATATATATACATTTATCTCGCAATCGCAGACCTCTCTTATCCCGTGCCATTCGAATTTTCTCGAGAAAGTGACGACTGAGAAAGAAAATGGCTCCGTAGCTGCAACTCTCGCGATTTCGATTCTCCCTTCCTCTCGCCTTCTCGTATTTGCTCATCGCCTGTATCAGGTATACGCCTCACGCACATTCCTCTCTATCTCTTCTCGCTACGGCGATTGTTGCTTTTAAACCTTACGTAGCTTAGTGATGATCGCGACGATGTTCAAAACTAGTTCCTCTACCTAGATCTGCTTCCGATCTGCTATTTTCTCATCGTTATTAAGCTCATAGATGACTTCGTTTGTTGATTATATCATGTGGATGTCACCACTAGCCACTCGATAATCTCGTTGTTCGTCTGGTTTACACTGTAATCGCTAGGGTTTAAGCAGATCTGGTGACATTACCTTCGTCTAGTTACATTGAGAATTTAACTAAGCAAACATGAACAAGGCCTCGCCAATATGATTTTAGAGTTTCATTAGTGATTTCGATGCGCCGTTTGTTCATTTGATTGTATTTTCTCGAGATTCTAGCCACTCGATATAGCTCGTTGTTCGTTCTGTATCTGGTTTGAACTGTAATCGCTAGGGGTTTAAGCAGATCTGGTGACATAGCCTTTTGTTGCATCTTCAGAATTCAATTAAACAACCATGCGCAAGGCCTCGTTAATGCTTGCCTAACATCTGTTTTCATTGATTCTCTATCTGTGTAGGTAGGTGTGAAAACGTTTTGTTGGATTAGGAGTGTCATGGCACAGCCAAGGTACACTAGGATAGACAACACCAGGAGGCCGGCGTCGAGCTATTGCTCAACGGTGACTATAGTTGTGTTCGTGGCGCTATGCTTAGTCGGGATTTGGATGATGACGTCATCCTCTCTTGGACCAGATCAGAGTGTTGACGTGGTTCCTCTTGACAACAAAGATGGGATCAAGAACCAGATGACCCCTCCTGAAGACGCAGCTGGTGAAACACCCAAGGAGGAGAAAAAAGGAGATGGTGATGAGAGCTCAAGCAAGGAAGAGAAGACTAAAGAAGAGTCTACTTCATCTGGTGAGACGAAAAGTGAGACTGAAGGTTTGAAAGACAACCCGGAAGAAGAGAATCCTGACTCTAATGAAAAGCAAACTAAGCCGGAGACGGAGGATAATGAGTCCGGTGAGGATGGTGAGAACCAAAAGAAGTTCGAGGCTGATGGAATTGAGAAAAAGTCCAGTGACGATGAGACAGGCAATGAAGGTGCTGAAACAAAGCCTGAGAAAGAAAACTCCAAGACAAATGTGGAGCAAGAGAGTCAACCTAAAAACGAGACCTCAGGTGGGGCACAGTTAGAGCTAGTGAATGAAACTATTGCGCAAAACGGTTCGTTTTCAACTCAGGCCACAGAATCCAAAAAGGAGAAAGAAGCTCAGAAGAGTTCTGGTGATCAAATTGATTTCAAATGGAAGGTCTGCAATACAACCGCCGGGCCGGATTACATCCCCTGTCTTGATAATGTGCAAGCCATTAGGAGTCTTAAGAGTACTAAACATTATGAGCATCGTGAGAGGCATTGCCCAGACAGCCCACCCACCTGTCTCGTTCCTTTGCCTGAAGGATATAAGCGGCCAATTGAGTGGCCGAAAAGTCGAGAAAAGGTCTGCTGACTTTCACCCCTCTATCATATATATATATATATATATATATATATATATATATATATATATATATATATATATATATATGTGTGTGTGTGTGTGTTAAAAATCTAATACTATTTTCGTTTATGCAGATCTGGTACACCAACGTCCCTCATACCAAGCTTGCTGAGTATAAAGGGCATCAAAATTGGGTTAAAGTGACCGGTGAGTATCTAACATTTCCCGGAGGAGGAACCCAATTCAAGCATGGTGCTCTTCATTACATCGATTTCATACAGGAGGTTGGTAGTCAGATGTAGTTCTTTTGTTAGAAAGTTTGAACTGGTTTGTACTTTGATCACTTTAAAAGTAATATTTGTGCTGATGAAAAATATGCTTTACAGTCTGTCTCTGATATCGCTTGGGGTAAACGCTCGCGTGTGGTCTTGGATGTTGGGTGTGGTGTTGCAAGCTTTGGAGGTTTCCTCTTCGACAGAGACGTGATCACAATGTCCCTTGCACCTAAAGACGAACATGAAGCTCAAGTGCAGTTTGCTCTTGAGAGAGGCATTCCTGCTATTTCTGCAGTGATGGGCACTACGAGGCTACCTTTCCCTGGCAGAGTTTTCGACATTGTTCACTGTGCTCGCTGTAGAGTGCCATGGCACATAGAAGGTAAGTTGCATATAACCGACATAGTCTCATAGATGTAGTCTTTGGATAGAAAACTCCTCCTGGATCCTTACCATCTATCTATTTCTGTTGATTGGTCAAAATCTTTGTTAGCTTTCTGATGTTTGTGTGCACTATACATGGATAGGTGGAAAACTCCTTCTGGAGCTAAACCGTGTATTGAGACCCGGAGGCTTCTTTGTGTGGTCTGCTACTCCTGTTTATCAGAAGAAGACAGAAGATGTTGGAATCTGGAAAGGTAGTACAAAGCGTTATCCTCCATATATAATTGCTCTGGAACATCCTTTTTCTCACACCTCATGTTGGCGAATTTGGCAGCTATGAGTGAACTCACTAAGAAAATGTGTTGGGAACTCATATCTATTAACAAGGACAAGATCAACGGAATCGGTGTAGCTACTTACAAAAAGCCTACTTCAAATGAATGCTACACAAGCAGATCAGAACAAAATCCTCCAATTTGTGCCGAATCTGATGACCCAAATGCATCTTGGTATGATCTTTTTTCTTTATAATTGTTTTGGAATTGTGCTCTAAAAATCAGACAGTTTACATTTTTATCATATACATGTTTCTGGATGTGGATTTTAACAGGAAAGTCCCACTTCAAGCATGCATGCACACAGCACCAGAAGACAAAACGCAGCGTGGATCTCAGTGGCCGGAGCAATGGCCAGCGAGATTAGATAAACCACCGTACTGGCTATCGAGTTCGCAGACCGGAGTTTATGGAAAAGCGGCACCAGAGGATTTCAGCGCTGATTATGAGCACTGGAAACGAGTAGTGACCAAATCATACCTTAAAGGCTTAGGAATCAACTGGGGAACTGTTAGAAATGTCATGGACATGAAAGCCGTTTATGGAGGGTAATTAAAAAAAAAAAAAACACAGAGGTTCTAAAGGATACCTACTTAATGTTTGTGTGTTTGTGTTCATTTTGCAGATTTGCAGCGGCTCTAAGAGAAATGAAAGTGTGGGTGATGAACGTGGTTCCAATAGATTCACCAGACACGTTAGCAATAATCTATGAGCGAGGACTGTTTGGTATCTACCACGATTGGTGTGAATCTTTCAGTACTTACCCGAGATCATATGATCTTCTTCACGCCGATCATCTTTTCTCCAAACTCAAACAAAGGTATGTCTGTTGTCTCTGAAAGAGTTTCTCTGTTTCCAACAGAAACATGATAAATAACTAATACAAACTCTGTTTTTCAGGTGCAATCTGACGGCGGTTGTTGCGGAGGTGGATAGGGTACTGAGACCGGAAGGGAAGCTGATAGTGAGGGACGACGCGGAGACGATACAAGAGGTGGAAGCGATGGTGAAAGCGATGAAATGGGAAGTGCGTATGACTTACTCGAAGGAAAAAGAAGGTTTGCTTTCTGTTCAAAAGTCAATTTGGCGACCCGAAGAGGTAGAGACTCTCACTTACGCTATCGCCACTTGAGATTAAAAAAAACTTAGTCCGAGTCGGTCTCTTTTTGTACGTAAACACACGCTCTTGTCTTAACTCCTTGTTATGATCATCATCATCATCATTTCTTTTTCAATCTTTAGGAAATTCCTTTTATTTTTTAAGGGTCGAGTATGAGTTTAGTTATGTGTTTGTACTATTCAAATTTTTTTCTTCGTAACGTTCTTGAGGTTGTTCTATGGTAAAGTTAGAATAATGTGAGATGTAATTCCTAATGGCTCTTATTAGTGTTTAACACGGTAGATTCAAATGGATATGAGAACTTTGATGAACAGCTAGATAGATAGATAGATACATTGTTGGGTTTACATAAGAATGGATACAAACATGATCACCATTTCCAGAAAACATTGGAACCACACTTGAACTTGTCTTTGCCTTCGCATTCCAACGCCAAATCTTCTGAGATAAATAGTACCTTCTGCATATATTAAAAAAAAAAACATGAAGAAGAACATCATAATCTATTGAATCGTCTATCTCTCAAAGAACGAAAAGGTTGAGTTTTAAGAATAACCTTTTGCTTGGCAAGATCTTGACATCCTGTGAAATTCTCAGGGAACTTGCAGCTTCCGAACTGAACGGTGAATGCTCTCGCAAAGTTTGCCCCACTTGTTGCCAATCTCTTCTTATCATTCAGTTCTTATTAACCATAATTTTCAAAAAATAAAACCATTAATTTGCATTCTTAGAGATTTCAAGATTCAGAACGTTTCAAGACTTTACTTTGTTGGCTTTGCTCTTCTCGAGGTATTCATCGAAGACGCTAGGATTAGCAGAAGCAGAGACAGCAGCGGTGGAGAAGAGTGTAGCAGCTAAGAACATCATGCGGGATCTTCTTCCATTAACATCATCACCACCACCAACTCGTTGAGCTGCTTTGATCACAGGAACAGTCTGTTTCTTCTGGCCAAACCCAACCGATGAATTCACCAAACCCACTTTTTGGTTTAGCTCTGATGAGCTAGCACCAGAGATTGCGTAGCTGCAGGTGAGAACACTCGAGTTCATGGCCGCCATTAAATCTGTCTCTGTTGCTTCTTCAGAAAGTCAAGAGCGTTTGAGTTTTTGATTGGTGGCTGAAGGATGAAAGAAATTAGAATTTAGTAGTATTAGAGATGAAAGAGGATGATGATGACGTGGACGTGTGAATGTAATAAAGGATTGTGGTTGGACAGTGGTGGATAAGGTGAGATTTCACTTCTGTCCTAATTGGCAAAAAGTCCAAATCTTTAGTCTTAAAGAAAGTTTTAGGTCTTTCATATTCTCTGAGTGTTTATGTGGTTAGCTTTTCTTTAGTCTCTACACCTCAGATCCATAATCTCTGCTTCAAACTCAGTTCTATCATGTTATCATGAGCCTGATCAGGATTAGCCCACTGACTCCATTTGGCATGTCTATCTTTCATACAAAGAACAATGTGTGCTTCTAAAAAACAGAGCTTCCATCATTGTAAGATTGTCTTAATAGAATAAAAAGAAATGAACAACAAGAAAATGTACAGAGCATAGAAAGCAAATTAAAAAAAAAACTGGCTTTATGATGTTCTTGCTCCCTGTGGCTTCCATCAATGTGTTTTCTGTTTTAAACCCATTCTAACGCAGAGTTAAGTAACTGTGGCATTTGTAATCGTTGACTTTACTCTTGTATCCTTTGATTAGAGACTAATAATAATGACAGTATCATTTCAAAGGGAAGAATCCATGGAAATACACAACTTCAAAGAAATGTATTTTATATGTTCCACAAATTTCTTTTGGGTGCTCAGATTCTAATTTAACAAAAGATAATACATGATTTATACAATAATATCACATCATCAGTTGTCATCTCTATAAAAGGGTTTTTGTTTTGGGAAGAGTAAGAAAATTGAGGCATTTGCCCTTTTTTTCTTTTCTCTCTAGTAAGCAAAGTAAAAGATAAAACAATCAAACCTCTGCAAAAGTAAAATCTCTCTGTACACAAACTGTAGTGTGCGACTGGTTTGTTCACCCACTCACACTGATCTGCTTCTCTTCAGGTTAAAGGCTTTTTTCTTTCTTCTGCCTTTTGGGAGGATTCTGCTTTGCTAGTATAGCTATGAGAAAAGGGTTTCCTCAAAACGCATGGTTTTTAGCCGTTTGAACCCAAGGGTTAGCCCTTTATTATGTTGGTTTCCCTCTGTAAAAATAGCTGATGGAACATCACAAGATTCCATTTAAGACCCTTTGGTAGTAATCATACTGCCGTGTTCGCCATGCATCTAAGCTACTGCTGATGAGAGATAGCACCAACGAGACACATTGCTGGTTTCGTGACCCCAACCAAATCAAAAGAAAAGAAAGACCGTTACCAACAGTTGATCATTCGAGAAGTTGAATTTAACAGACATAAAACAAAAGGCTTTACCTCTTCGGTTAGGCTTAGATGGAACCGTTTTCTTAGGTTTTGAATGGTTCTTGGACCACCTTTGAAGCAAGGATAACCCGAGTCCTGATCAAGATGTTACCAGAATATGTAATTTCACACGGAAAATAACTAGGCTTGTTACCATATTATAAGTATGTAGGATTCCATGTTCATATAAAGAAGGCAAGAGATTATGATGATACCTGTAACATTTCAACTAAGAGAATAATTCGCTCAGCGTGCTTTCTACATGTAAGGAATCCTTGAATACATAGCACCTAAAAACAATCGACAATTAGATGCTCTTCTCCAACATAATTAGCTATACGCAGAAAAGGTTAAGAGACTTAAGAGATAGAATTAAGAGACAAGAGGGAGAGAGCAACGTGGATACCTTGAAATAGTCAAAGAACTCACTTGGAACCCCATCGGCATCAGAGTCCATGACCTAGTTGTGACAAGAGTGTTTTTTTTTGGGTATAAATTTGGACTAAAGGATTCAATGAAATTAAGCACAAAGGAGTTTGAAGGGACGAAAACCAATCTGTTATTAAGAGAAAGAATGAATCTCTTACCTCAAGAAGTTCACGAGTTAACTTAAACGGAGCACTCTCAAAGTTTACACCACCAGGAGAATTCGAAAGCATAAACCCGAAATCAATGTGTATGATGTGACCCTCTTCATCCAAGAGAAGATTCCCATTATGACGATCTTTTACCTACAACCAATTGAAAACCATGGGCAAATGAGCCTTTAAAACCACCTTAACATGCTATTCATGAAACATAAAAACGGCACCAGGACATGTAAAACCTATAAATCCCTTTGTTTACAACGCACTAATATGCCCGTATAGGTGAATAAACATTGTACTCAGAGAAGGGGCCGCTAAGAGATGTACCTGCAGAAGGTAACAGACCAAAGAGTATCCGGCCATACTCTCAACAAAATTCCTCTGCAAAAGAAGCCATCTCGGAAGGTTATATACATAAAATGGCATACGGCACAAGAAACTAAGAATTGGTCAATTATTATATGAAACAAAATAACCAACATCCTGGTTGAATTGAACTATTACGATCTACCTCAACAGTACATTTACCTGGGCGAACTTAAAACTAGGAGAGTTTTCTTTATACTTCGCAGCAAAGAAATCACGTAGGCTAGTGATGTTGGGGTATCTACTTTTGATAGAATGAATAGAAGCCTGCAGGAATGGAAAATGGCACTTATTACATACGCTTCCATTGTAAGAAAATGATGAAAGAAAATGATGACAGGATACAACGTAGCAACTAAACAGGGCTCTGGTTTCAAAATTACCGTGTCTGGAATTGTTTCTATAAGGGCAGTATACGAAGAAGTAACCAAGACCTCATAAGGACGTAACCAGAGGGGTAGACCTGCTTCCTGGAATATATCTAGCACATGGACAAGACAATTCTCTATAAGGTGGAAATGTAATCGTCTTTAACAGAATAAGAAGACATAAAAACAAAAATGAGGAACCATACCCTAGGAAATAGGATATTAACAGACACTAGTAGATATAAGAAAGTATCACCCACCATAGAAGTGAGAAATGAGTTGCACAGCAAGATGTTCCTGCCGACAGTCATCACCGCTCTTCACAATGATCTGCGAAGATCTACAGCCTTTTAAAAACAGAGGTAGAAAGAAGTATCGTATGGCAAAATGGTCAGCACACAAGGACACAATTAAGTAAAGATTACGCAAGGAAAGTATCTAAATCCTTTGACATCAGCTTTTCAATGTTAGCAAATAAAAATAACATCAAATGCAGCTTTACAGAGAATCGAAAGCAGAAGCCTATCATGGGCCTCTCAAAGAGTCGTCGAAGACTCATGCATCAGTCAATACTTTGATGTCTACACTGTTGCAGGTTTAAAAGAGAAAAATGATATGGTCAGGAACTTAATATCCTTTTAAAAATCTGGAATCACGAGTTATGCTCCTCTACATATGGAAGATCAACAGTATCAACCCCAATAACAGAAAACTTCGGTTGCTATATCACGTTAGTTGACACAAATACCTATTCTAGTCATCATCAACGAACTTAATTTAGAGGAATATACTTGATAGGGAACCCCATGTACTAATACTAAAGATAAAAGGGTATGGTTTTATGCAGCACTTACAGAACGCAGGTCCCAACCAGGTAAATTTCCATATATTGAAGCTTTACGAATTCTCTCTCGCTTTCCATCCCAAAGTTCACCAGATAAGGCATCACCCTCCTTTAGCATTCCACCATTGGCCTGTGAACATCACAAAAAATAGATAGACGGTTCAAAATTCAGAACAAGAAAAGGAAGATCTGTTAAACATGCATTTACCCTTGGTTGTGCATCTGAAGAATCCTGACCAGCCCCTTTGAGAGGAAGGCCTGGAGGTGCCTCACCCTTTGCTGCAGCAGCCTGCATAAATTATTAAACTGAGGATTAATGACGGGTAGAGGAAGAATAACAAATAGAACACATGCAACAATTTCAAACTGTAAGTAATTGAAGTGCACAAGACAAGAACAAGTACATGCACTAAAATAACGACTCAATTGAGTATCAGAGTTAAATCCACCACTAGAAAAAGTACATCATGTATCATATAGAATTCAAATGGCAAAAGTATACAAGCAATTGCCTTCTACAAGTTATCGATCCAGAAATACTCACCCTTACTTCCTCCATGGCAACAGTACTTGGAACACGGCGATGTTCCTTTTTACGTGGGACTGCTGGATCAGGAATGCTTTCCATTCGAAGTCCTGGGTCAGCCGTCACGACCACCCTTACCCACTCAAAATCAGAGTTTAGCCCAGTTTTTGGGGCCTCAGCCAGGACATCATCAAATGGATCACTCAGTGATTCAAGAGATGCAGTACAACTCTCCACTGAGAAGCTTACACTGACAAGTTTCACCTTCACGTCGGGCTTAGGAGTCATTGCCTGGTCAATTGCTTGGGCAGTGGATAGCGACATTCGGTCAGCACTGTTGCGATAAGCCTCCTGAGTAGTCCATAGTGGATAAGCCCATGCAGGTTGCTTTTGAAAAAATGCGTCCCCGTTGGCCAATGGTATGCCCCCTCTAGAAAGCTTCTGGGAGATCGATGTATCTTTAGCACTGCTTCAGAAAACAAAAAAAGAACAATGAGAGATGGCTATCATATAAATTTTTACACTCGGTATGACAAACAGGACATAAAAAGAATAACTTCCCAGTAGAGGTACTAGATAAGTATTACTCTTAAGAAGCAGTGGATAAGTATTACTTTTGAGAAATTTAAAATTTCTCAAATTTACCTGGGTGTTGCCGCTTTCAAAACTTCTACGGAGATCATGTACGGCGCCTTTTCCCTAGAATTCAAAAGAGTGGATTCATCTTCAGGAATATGAACGACACGATAAACTCCTCTTCCCATTGGAAAACAAATTCCTGGAAGGTTATTGAGGAAAAAAATTAGTATCTGGTTAAAAAAAACAGTTACACAACAGAATTAACGTAGATGAAAAAAACAGGAATCTAAACTGCTTCTAAAAGCTGAAATCATAAGATCGTAAAAGAGAAATCAAGAGTGGGAGAAAAATCTCCAAACAAGAGTGGAAAGATTGCAATATGTTCTGAAAATCTAACCAGCCAAAACAAGGACCAACATCTACCAGACATTGGACTTATATAAGCAGCAGAAACATGATAAAAAGGATATACTACTTTTTTCAAGACAAGATACATGATTTAGATCTCAGTAACATTAGAACGGGGTAAATTTTTCACATACTCTTTCAGAGAAAATCATACGTGACTGAGATAACGCATTCCGGCTAAGTATATATGAGCTACACAAATAAAGTAAACCTCTAAATAATATCTCCTCGTAAGATCCAGTTTCAGAAAATACCTCCGGTGGTTTCAGCTTCAGATAAATGAAAATTGATCTCTGCGAGAGACTAAAACCAAACAGAAGAAACATGAAGTCTGGTCAGTTGCTACAAAGCTATAATTTAACAGTCTAAAATTATTCATCCAGACGGAAAGTCAAGTGTAATAATCACCTCCCGAAGCGCAATTTTCCGATCTTCGATGGGAAAGACATCTACCAAACCATACGATGTTTCACATAACGCTTGTACAAATTCTAATGACTCATGGTAAGCCCCTTTCCTGAACTGTGAAGCGGTATTTTTTGGTAGTGGGGGCTTACCAGCTGTAGTATCATCCTGCTGCTTAGGTGAACCTGGCCGCTTCTGCAATGGTTATAATAAGAAAGATTGGTATGCGCAGAATCAAGAACACATAACAGTAAAGAATGTCCAGTATAAGATAAGTAATTAATTGCAGTCGACAACCACCCTGTTTCAGCCAACATTTGCGTCAAGCAAATTTCACAAGAAGCAGATATTTATGATTATATCCTACAAAAATCTTGGCAAATGAATCTAAAGATATGGATCGAAAGAAACTCGAATATCAAACAGTGCAGCTAAACCCAGTATTTGCAATAAGATAGAAACACAAAGGACAAGTCAAATGAGAGCAGACCTCTTTGTGCTTCTTTGATCCAAATAGTTCAGAATCTTCAACAGACTGGTCACGATCTCTGAACAATTTACGGAAAAAGTTCTCTGTCCCAGGACTGCTTTCAACTATGCCATTGCTCGTATTTTCAATTTCTGAAGTAGGTTTCGCGTCTTCTGAATGTGTACGGAATAATCTTTTGAACAGAGAAAATTCTGGAGATTCGTCACCCTCGCTTTCACTCCCGTCATCGGCTTTGACAATATCTTTCTTGTCGTCAGGCTTTTCCTTAAATAACTTTTTGAAAAACCCCTCCCTTTCATCCTCTTCACCAGATTTATCATCAGCAAGCACTGCTCCATCCGTATCATTCTTTTCATCAGCATGTCGTTTGTCATCAACTTTATCCTTGAAAAGTTTCTTAAAGAATCCATCTTTGTCCTCATCATCTATTGCTTTAGGAACTTTATCTTCCTCAGTTTTGCTGTCACGGAATAGTTTCTTGAAGAACCCTTCTGAGTTTGCATTTGACTCTTCATCATCCTTTTTATTCTCTCGCAATAACCTCTTGAAGAAACTCTCCGAATTTGCACTCAAATCCTCTTCATCACCCTTATTATCTCGTAACAACCTCTTAAACATCCCATTCCCATCTGAACTCGATGTCAATTCCTCGTTTTCTCCTTTACTACTTAACAGCCTCTTGAAAAACCCCTCGGAACTGTTCGTTATCTCCTCATCTTCTGATTTATTATCTTTCATGAGACGCTTAAAGAAACCCTCTGAGTTAGACGTTGCTTCATCCCCCTCACCTTTGCTGTCCCTCCTGAGCCTCTTGAAAAACCCTTCCTTCTCACTCTCTTCATCATCTCTCTCGCCAGACTTTCTAAACATCAAAGCATCTCTGACTTTAGGACTCGGGATAAGCTTCTTAAAAATCTTACTGTCCTCAGCAGGTAACTGACTACCATCATCCTGAACGCTGCTCCCCGGCGAAGGCGAGAACGACAAAGACTTCTGCATCGGAGGAGACAACTTCAACGAGAAGAGCTTCTGTTTCGACGACAAAAGCCTACTCAAAACCTGATTCTTACTCCCCGGGGTCGAAACCTCACTCTGCACACGCATGAGAGTAGACCACTCACCCATAATAGTAGCAGCAATCTGACACTTCTCTTGAATCCTACCAATCCCTTCACTATCCTCCGAATCCTCCAACTCAGCCAACAAAAACCAATGCACTTTCAACGCAATCTTCAACGACTTAGCACAGATATCAATCACAAACTTATCAAGCGAGGGGCTAGGCTTGTGCACCATCATATAACAAATCTGGAAGAGATAACTCTCGATACCTGATAAAGGAAGCGTATACATCCTATTGCATAAGTAGTCCCTAACTCCAGCGTGAGGATGCTTGTAGAGGTAACTAACAGCGATCCACTCGCAGAAGAAAGCTGAATCGAAGAACCTAATGAGCCAACCATTGGAGCCAGCGGACTCGCCGATGAGGTTACTCGGTGAGGTGATCTCACGAGGCGACTCGGATGAGTCGCCTCGGACGAGTGATAGAAACCGTCCCATCGTCATTCTGATCAGCTTAGCGTAATCATCCGAGAGACGGATCTAAACGAATCGAGTCTCTAAACCCTAGGATGATTCTCAGTAAACCTTCACTCATAAAACCTAATCGCTTCTCTGTAACCAACTCAAAGCTCAATCGAAGGCCTTAGGCTAACCTAACCGAGATAAACCGGATGGAAATAGAGATTACTCGTATCTTACTCGATCGAATCGCCGTAAACCGGAGGCGATCGGGAGTTTGAACCGGAGATTGAACTGATCTCACGGAGAAGGAACGTAGCGATCAGCTGATTCTAGCGATGATCTGGTCTTCGTCGTCTCCGAGATTGTGAGCTTGGAGAGAGATCAATTCGAAAGAAGTAGCTGAAACGGCGAGAAGCGATCGCCGTTGACTCTGCCGGAAGCGGTTATCGTCGTCGTCGTCTGTTGGTGGGAGCGAGAGAGAGAGAGAGAGAGAGAGTAATTATTGTTTGCAATACTTTTAAAATTATTTTTTAACTTCTTCTGGTTGTTTAATTATTTTTTAATTATTTATTATTATATTTTTTTGTCTTGGTGAAGGAAGGGAACTAACGTGCGCTGGAAAGTTCGCGCGAGCAGAGTTGAAAATTTACGTGGGAAATAATCGTGTGATTACGGACAGTTGATTAATCATTACATGCTTTTGAATTTCGAATCTGATAAGCTATTATTAAACTAATCACTGCAGTTAGATTAAAAAGTTCTACAGCCCATAAAATGAAAGATTAATGTTTCCACTTATGCTTATTGAATTACTTGAACATGGTGCATAATGCTACAACCCAATTATAATATATAAGCAAATTTAACAAAAGGAATTGTTTTAGGAAAACTAAAAATTTAACAAGTAACCATCAATATAAGAGTAACCACCAATTATAATATATAAGCAAATTTAACCAAAGGAATTGTTTTAGGAAAACCAAAGGAATTTTTTTTTTTTTTTCTTTAACCAAGCGCTCGTAGCTTGGTGGTAAAGGAGGTACAACTGTACTGCCCGCCACCCGGGTTCGAGTCTTGGTCACAAGAGATTTAACATTCCTTCTGTTGGGGCGCTGAATCTCTTTCGGGAGATAGTTGGGATTGTGACTGCCCAGATATCAGAGTTATCAAAAAAAAAAAAATATAAGAGTAATCAGAGATGCTCTTAGATAAAAGGACCAATGTGAAACATAACTAAAGAGTAAAACTACGAACATAAACCCGACATGGTCTGAAACAGAATACTCGAAAGACACGCAAAACTATTAAAGTCATGAAAACCCAAATTAAACCCAAAGCTATTTCATACAACCAAATCGGGCTGGTGAATAAGGCTTTTATCTAGACACGAGACAAGAACAATACGAAGAACATAGTGCTGAGTATGGTGGTGAAGGAGAAGGGAAGCAAGGAAGATCCGTGGTTCCCTGGAGATGGGTTTGGAGCTAGAAAACTTAAGTCGGGTCCAGCAGCTACAGCACCTCCTCCTGGAGCAAGACCTGGTCAAAATAATGATTCCATGGGTTAAGAAACTTTAATTAATTAATCACATAAACACCTTGAAATAAAATTATGACGACTAGTTATAATTGTGGTCTCATGTTTACAAGTCTATTAAAGATTTTTTTATATATCCGCACAATCCTTCGTCATGTCATGGTCACATGTATAAGCTAGCGACTGTAGGTGTTCTAAAATATAAACGGAAGTACAGAACCCAGATGGTCTCAAAAGGATCAACTAATAAAATAAAATAAAAATTCATTTAGCATTTAATAACAGGAAACAACATTGCATGAGACAAAAATTAAGAGTAAAAAATAATCAAAATCAAACAAAGGAGAAATATAAAATACCTGGTGCCATAGTAGGAGCGGCGGACACTGCCAACAAAATAAAAAACAAATGAAAAAACAGTATCAGTACAAATTCACAAAAAAATATTCTTAAATAAACTAAAAATGATGAAAAAACAAGGATACAGAACATAGATCTATAAAATCAGTTGAACAAAAAAAAAAGATCTATAAAATCAAAAAGAATCTAAGAAATGAAAAATGTTAATAAATTAATAGATCTTACATCCACAAGCAGCCATAGAAGGAGCGTGAAGCTTGCATGCAGCGGGGAGTGTTGCTGCTTTAGTCATGTTCAAAGTAACGCCTAGAGAAGCACTACTTTTAAACCCCTCACATAGACACTCTGCGTCGGTCTTAAGCACCGTCTTAAGCCCGTTACAACAAGAACTAGCCGGCTTAGCCTCCGTGCCTCCAGCGGAAACAAAGGACAAACAATCAGCCATGTTGAGTATGAGCATCGAACAGTCTACAGCCGGAGCTGGAGCCGCCGTGTGGTGATGAGCTGCTTCAAGAACGGAGGAGATGGAGAGAAGGAGGATGAAAAGAAAAGGTGTCAAGGTAGAGAATGAAGTGGCCATTGTAGGTGTTTATGTGAAAGATGAGAGGAGTTTCAATGGAGAGAAGTGTGTGGCGGAGACTTTGAAGAGTAAAGAGGAGGAGGAGGAGGAGGAGAAAGGACAAGGGGGTATTTGTAGGTCGGTTGCTTTGGGTGTTGCTGTTGCACATTAACGATGACGTTTTGTATATGTGTCATGCATTTTCATATGGATGCGTGATCGTGGGGTCTATACGAAGAGAGATCTGGCCTTTCATCTTTCCTTTCTTGTTTTCTTACTACTGTATGTCACTTTATTTTTTGGTATATTTCAAGAAACTTGATTAGCTTTTTTTCTTACTACAAAAATATAAATGGATTAATTAAAGATTTCAAACCCAAATCCAGTATACTTTTTGCCAAAATTTCCATCTGTGTGTACACTATTTTATAATTGAAGTTAAAGTGCAAAATAATAATTAACCATTATGAAGAAAATTTTGATTAGTTTGTGTTTCTTCCTACTTTCTTGAAAATGTCAAACTTCATTAAAGGAAAGGTTTTATTTTCAAAACTCTGAATTCAGTTGAGATTAGATACTTTCAATTTTTATGTGGTTGCGGGTGGATATTACGTGATTCCATGTAATGGTGAATTATTGTGTCATTTATACTTAGGGCATGACTGATTTTCCCGCTACCACCCGCAAACGCAGCTTTTGCGGTTGGTAGCGGTTGTTGGCGTTTTGCAACAATCGCTCAAACTGTTCCAAACCGTTCCAAACCGCTCCAAATCGCTCCGAACCTCATAAATTCAAAAGCTGGTTCCAGCTAGCGTTTGCGGTTGCGGGCGGTTGCGGGAGGATAAAAAAAATTTCTTTTTTTCCAAAACAATATAAATACAAAAATAAAAATATTCAATAAAAAAATTAAATTAGAATTATAAAAATGCTAAAATATATCTATTAAATTTTAATTAATATTATAAAACTTTAAAATAAAAATATTTTCTATATTTAAAAAAAATAAACTATAACTTTCTAAATATAACTTTTATATTTATTATAATATTATTATTTTTGATATTTTTATAATTGTATAAAATGTAAATATTGTTAATTTATTATTTAATCGCTGTTGCACTTGGTAGTTAACCAGTCATAAGTATCCCGCAAACGCACCAATTTTTAACCGCAGAACCAGTCGTACAAATCTCTTAAAACCGCTAGAAACCGCAACCACCCGCATCCGCAAACTCCCGCAACCGCAACCGCTGCGGTTAAACCAGTCAGGCCCTTAATCATTTATTATAGACAATTTACTGTTACTTTAGTGGCTGAAACAAATGCACTTACTAAGTTCTCAAATGGGTATTGGACACTGGACTAGTGGAGATTTTCATGACTTTCCACCTCCCTTAACCCCGATAGTTCAATTCAGGGCCGGAAAATAGGTTGATTTACTCATCGAGATAATCACAAACCAGCTTCTAAAGACAAATTAAACCCATGGGCGGTCTTAATGGATAGGCTATTGCAAACACTGGTTTATGATCCTCAAAATTTAAGAAAAGTTATATAAATATATATATATATGTAAATATCCAAATTTATAAAAAAAATGTATATAATTTTTCACTAAATTGTTTACAATCCCTAAAATTTTAGAACCGGCCATCACTACACTCCAAAAATAACAAATAGAGGTATACGTTACTTAATTTGCACGATTCACCTAAATAGAAAAGCAATTTAATTTGGAAGGTGGAGGATAATAAATGTGACATATGTATTGCGTTACTCTTTACTCTTTACCTCAACACATGCATCTGTACACATACTTGTATAGGATGATTTTCCATTGTATGTTAAAAGCATCAGATCTTATTTCCCAAAGTAAGAGATTCTTGTTGGTGATCTGGTCGACGTGTAAAGATTACAGTATCGAAACTATGCGGATCTGTAAGAAGAATATCAACGGTTGAAATGAAAAACAAATGTTCCTTCATTTTTTTTCTATGAAGTCAAGCTATTCTTAAATATAGTTGTGTTAACCTTTGAGTACTAGTATCTAAACTTGGTACACATTAGTTACATCTTCAGTGAGTCTCTTTGAAGTTTCTTCCTATGTGATTATGTTTTGAGCTAATATAAGTTCATTACAGCTCTTTCAGTCTTTCACAACCTACATAATATCAAAAAGATAGTAGACATTGATTAATAGGTACATTTATATCACTTAGTACTAACCGAATTTTACCTTCAGTTGTTATGTTTAGATTAGTAAATCGCTGAAATTTTTTATCCATATGTTTTCCAGATTTCGTGTGCGAACATGATCACTCTCTTTTTAAAATCTACATATAAACTAAACAATTTTGTAAAAAAGTCTTCATATAAGTTTTGCTATGGGATTTTCTGGTTATAAAAGGTTTATAGCATTATCAATAGTATAATTAATAACGTCTTGGCGGAACCTTTTTCCATGTTTGGATGGATTCATTTTTTTAAAGAATGTTTTGTTTGTATCTATCAAATTTAAAGTGCAATGAAGTTATTATGTGAAAATAATGATTATTATTTTGATTGGGCCGTATGTCCGAAGATCACTTAAATTGTAACTCCCTTCGTGGCCCGTTGAAAAGAATACAGAAAACAAATCCACCCCATAACTTCCATCATCTTTCCAAACTGCCCCATAATAAACAAATTGTTAGTTCTGAGATTCTTTTGGTTTACGTAGGTTTATGTGTAGTTGAATTAGAGACAAGCAATGTAGAATCGTTGTGGTTTTACACTGTTGTATGATGGTTTAGTACGTTGATCATATATAATGACCGATCACAGGCTTGATTGTTTGGAGTTAGGACTTTCGGGTTCCAAAAGTCTAAAAGAGACTACAATATAAGGAAGCTGTTAACTTTGAAAGTTAATTATGAATTGATAATCATTGCTAAGCTTAGTTTCCATTAATCTAACGTAATCAAAATGTTCATTCCTTTGATAATTCGTTCATGCAAACCACCTTACGTTATAGAGTGAAAAAAAAAAACAAATGACAATTTTATTTATTTCATTCATGTTACATAATATAAATCTTACACTTGAATAATTATAACGTAACCATCAACCACAAAATGCCAATCACAAGCTTATTGTATCAAACTAATTATTATTAAGCAACCAAATCATTAAATTAAACCAAACCACACGTGCATGTTGTGCTTTAATTCACTTTCTTAGTTGATCGCAGAGCAAACCCTACGAATCTCCCCATCTGATCCTGTCTTAACTTCTATAAGACTCATCTTGACCATCGAGTTCCCGAACTCTGTTCCGAACCTCAAGGGTGGTCGGCGTAAGCCTAAGAAGCGTTCTATGATGGCTCGAGTCTCGGTGTCATTCCACAAGACGAGATCGGATTGGAGAACCACGCGGCTTGACCTCACTTTACTTAGGAACGATGTGTCAAAGCTGCCAGCGCTACCTTCGTCTAAGTCGACTCGGGCTGATGCGTCTCCGGTTTGAGGGCAACTAGCCTGAACCAATGGTACAAAACTTGGATCGATTGATGGGTCGGGTTGTCCTGTGCCGTTGAAGTTGAAGAATCTGCCTCTTACCAAACCGCAACCAGCTGTTCCTATTGTGTGCCCGCCTAGTGAAACCAAAACTCGTTAAATTAGCATGAGCTAGTTGGAATTTGAATGCGTCCAAATCAACATGAAATTTATTTACGATTTGATACGTACCAAATGTTTTATAACGATTCAGATCAACTTGTTAATTATGAAGTGACTTATATCTTGGTACATTCGTTCGATCGAACGAGTATAGATTTTTCTAAAAGCTTACACGGTATAATATATCTTTTACGATAAGGAAAACCTTTTATATAAGATCAAAAAAAAATTCGTAAACTAATGAATTTTGAAACTATATAAATATGGATCTAAGAGATTTAAAATTATTTATTCACATAATTTAAATATATGCATTTGTCTCAATCATGTTTTTTCTCTAAGTATTTTTGCTTTGTCAGTGTCAATTCATGTTTGTTGGCAACAGAACTGCATTAAAAATTGAATGTAATGACAACATACCAACAAGGGTTACGAGATCTAGCGTGTTGAGAGTTTTAGCAGCAAAGTCTCGCTTCTGCTTGTCCACGGCATCGTTTGGTCCGGGTAAGATCACGTCCGAGGCTTGCGAAATTCGGCCGTCTAGACGTCCCAATGGCACTCGCCAGCCTTGTCCACCAGTCTGCATCACCCAAGTTTCAATACGTTAGATATTTATATATTTATACGTGCGTGTAACTATTTAAACCAAAATAACTAATTTAAAAATGTGTTACCAAAACAACGGCCTCACGAGCAGCAAGGGTAAGGATATCAGCACAAGAAACCATTCCAGGACACTCAGCCTCAAGCCTAGTCTTAGCCTCTTCAATAGCTTCAAACCCTCTCAATGAACGGTTTGGACCAGCGGTTCTCTCCGTGTTGTTACCAGCGAGAAGAACCGAACCATCGCAGCCACGGACAAAGCAATCGTGAAAATGCATACGCAAAATCCCGGGTGCATTAGCCGGGTTAGACTGGACATGTTTGCGAACCACCGATGCCACAATGGACTCAACGTTTCGGCATCCATTTCCATAGAACCCGACACGCGGTCTCTGACCAACACGACGGCTCGAGCCACTGTTTCCTTGTGCAGCTACTGCTGCAATCAATACTAAAAACGTTACTAGAATGAATAGTAGATTATAACCACGACCCATTTTGTGTTTCTGATAATACTAATCAAGAAAGTGTTTGAGTTTTGTTAGAGTTGTTATTGTTTGCTGTGTGTGCTGTGTTTTGAGTTTCGGATTAAAGGGTTGTATATATAGGCCAGAAAGTCTTGGGAATAAGAATTCTGACGAGCAAGTTCGGCACACGACGCCGGAATTTATGGGAATTATATTAGTATTATAAGTTGATATAGTTAATCATTAAATAACAGTTAGTTGCATTATGATGTAGACGAGTCGGTCCATTGAACAATACATATTTTCATTGTTCTCTTGTATCCTTGTGAGCGAAGCTATCTTCGTTATAATCAGATGATATGTAGCTAAGTAAAGAACTCGGTTAGTGTTTTTTCTGATTCATTTAGTGAGATTTGCAAATTTTGTAGCTGATTAATGGATTTACAATTAACCTAAAATGTGACTTTTGTTATTAAAGAACAACTAATTTATTGAAAAATATAAACGAATTGGCTTAAAATGCAAATCTCCTAGACCCGTTGGTACTACAGTGAGATGTTTTATTTGGGTCAGTGCAAATAATATATAGATTAGCTCGATCAATTGTGTGAGGATAATATTGGATTTAAATCTTTTTTGGGTCAGAAGTTCAAAACATTTCTGTAGTTAAAAGGATAATGAAATCATATACTAGGCATAGTTGACCTTTTAAAATGATTAATTTTGTCTGGTATGTTAGTTTTAAAATAATATTCGCGTAATTTTGGATTAGCACGTATACTATTAAGAGTGTGATGAAGAATTAAAAATTTAAAAGTATTCACCGCCATGGAATCTTTGAACTATCGGACAAGAGGCTTGTGCATGAGGAAGGTGCAAAACAAAGAGGATAGGGTTAACGTTGGCTTTAGTTAGTTAACCACTTCCATTTAAATAAAGTCATTACGAGGATAGGGTTAACGTTGGCTTTAGTTAGTTAATCACTTCCATTTAAATAAAGTAATTACGAGTAATACCATTACATTATATCTCTATTATTAAAAGATAAATACCAATATAAATTGCCCCTTAGTTTTCAAAGTTATTTACATTTGAATGCCACTGAAATAATAAATTTACCTACCTTTTAGTATTTTTGTCTTTTATAGTTTAATTAATGTATTTTCCTAAAATAAAATATAACAAATTATGTTTATTTATTTAAAAAATATTTTCTATAATCTGGATAAACAATAAATTATACTTAATCAATATCAAAAATGTAACAAGATTTTATTATTACGGGGTGGTTATTTTTTATTTTGGTATATTAACTATGTCCAAAAAACATAAAAGTGTTATAAAAATACATAATATAAACCACAAAATTTTAAATAATATATTGAATTATTTAATCGTATAAATTAAATATAAAAATAGATAACCATTTTATTTTACACTAAAATTTTGATCCATAAAAAATACATTTGCACGAACACAAGAGTTATATTTTAAAAATAGGGTTGTAACAGTTGACGGATCAAAAAATAAAATAAAATTATTCATTATAAATTCTAAAATGATTGTGTTTAGAAATATATTAAATAATTATTTAATATATATATATATATATATATATATATATATAAATTTTAAAAACATATATTACCATTTATATAAGATAAATATTATTTTTTGCAAACCAAAAATGAATATCCGCGCGGATGCGCAGATCAAGCTCTAGTCATTATATTAAACTGACAGCCGGCTGCATTTATATAGGTAGATTTTCTGCTGACGAAATTCCTTTTTTGTTGCTGATGAAAAAACGTGTTTGGCCGTTATATTACAAGTTGTATAGATATTTAATTTGTATTTTTAATGAAGTTGTGGTCTTTGATTTGCTTTTATATCAACAGAGTATTTTTCTAAAATATATATTTTATTTAATTGAAAAACGTAAGAAATTAACTTGAATTTGAATATGTTAATGTCGGTCGCAATATCAGACTTTTTTATTTAAATCATTCAAGCAAACCGCATTTGGACTATCTTCGGAACTGTACTCTATATATTAGAGCATACACTATTCATATTTACAAACCTTTTTTTAACTGGGCTTATTTACAAAACTTCCGATTCCAATTTTTTTTATTTTTCTTGTTATTTTAAGATTTGAACTTTACAATTTCTCACAATGGTATATATAATTAGATTAGAAAAGTTTTACACATATTATTTTAAATAGTTTGAAACACTAAATATCATTTTTGAAAAGCCTTTTTTTCAGAAAAAAAAACATTATATATCATTTTCAAAATATAGTTTAACCTATCATTCAAATTCACCAATTGTTTGTATTATTTACTAATCGTTAATTTGGACTATCTTCGGAACTGTACTCTATATATTAGCATACACTATTCATATTTACAAACCTTTTTTTTTAACTGGGCTTATTTACAAAACTTCCGATTCCAATTTTTTTTTAATTTCTCTTGTTATTTTAAGATTTGAACTTTAAAATTTCTCACAATGGTATATATAGTTAGATTAGAAAAATTTTACACATATTATTTTAAATAGTTTGGAACATTATATATCATTTTTAAAATATAGTTTAACCTATCATTCAAATTCACCAATTGTTTGTATTATTTTCTAATCATTAATAAATCTTTATAATAAATTAAGTATTCAGGATAATAAAATAAAATAATACAACTTTATATATTTAATAATGATCGTTGATGTAATTAAAGATAATATCTGTATGTAAAAAGAAGATATTTGTAAGTTATGAACTAAAAGACCACTAGTTATGGTAAGTCAGTTGGTTTAAGCGCATGTATTGGTGACGTTGGGTTTTTGATTCAAAATCCGGTAAAAAATACTTTATGCTATAAATGGTATCAGTAAAGACTGGTTTCGGGTTGTGGAAGCGATTATGATCTAAGGTCCAAACTCCCTGTAATTAACAGGTAAGGAAAGAAGTTATGGACTATGTTAAATGTAATACGTTGAGGATGAATAAGTGTTGATTTTTTTTTTTTCTTGAGAAAATATAAGTGTTGAATTTATGAATGGAATAAAAAACCGACTATACTGTTGTGCATACTTTTTCAAAGGATAATCAAATGGGAGAGCAAGATAACGATGCTTAGACTTGGTCCCTTTCAACAAAAGAATTTACTGACCACACAATAGTGTTAGTCACAGACTCATAACATTTACAAAATGTATACAAATGAGTATTTTCACCCAAAAATGTATACAATTAGAAATATTTTGTTTGATGATTTGAAAAAATATGATGTCATATTTTAACATGCTGAAAATAACTCCACTGAACGATTTAGGCGTTCCCGATAGTAAATTTCAAACAAATCACCCAAATTCAGACAGAAAGATAACAAAATTTTAAATAAACTGAGTTTGAATTCACATCAACACAATTCATGCTACATGGATATATGAAACAATGTTTTAGGTTTCATTTGAATATTTAGAGAAAGAGTTAGATTGCATCTCTTTTTATGAATTAGTTTGGGTTCTTTTATGAATCTGAAATACAATATAAAAAATTCTTACCAAATAGATAATTCTGTTATAATAATTTCAACTTGATAAGAAATTACAGTTATTTAAGAATTTATTAATGAGAAAAAAAAATTCGACAAAAGTATGAAAATCTTAACAACGTTTATAATATTTAGTTGTGAAATAAAAAGAATGAAAAATTATACTGAAAACAGATAGCTAAATTATTATTTGTAAGATCATTGACTCGCTTTTTATTTTATTTATTGTCAAAGTCCACAGCAATGTTATTATTATTTCACTAATCATTTCCACCAATGATTAGATTCATTTTTGAACAGTGTATTCAAACTGATTCTTTGAGCCTTTATTGACTTTCACAATTTTTTTATTTCGTTTGTGGAAGTCATATTCAACTCCCTTTACAATTTTATTACTCAAATGTTATAAATTAAGCTTCGTTTTATTTTTTTGTTAACGGCAAGTATGCTCCGTTATTTCAAAATAATTTTTGCATACGAATTGTACTATATACTTTTTATATAGAAGACGATAAAACATAAATAAGCAAAGATAATTATACATAGCTTAGTTTTATTTTAAACACTTGTTACATTCGACACTTATATAATCAAGCATAAAATCGAATGATCATAGAAGATGTGCGGACTCTCGGGATCATTCCATATTTCCACAGCATACTATATATTATCGACCTTTTTAGGCCGCATTGATTCTGACTCCTAAAAGAACTTTTAAGATATTATATCAAAACTAAACTAGTGTAAATAATACGCATTTTTGTATAATTGTCTTGATATGATTATACTAATACATTAAGAACATCATAATCGTCCACCGAA
The DNA here is from genome assembly GCF_000309985.2 of Brassica rapa. Lineage (NCBI taxonomy): Eukaryota > Viridiplantae > Streptophyta > Magnoliopsida > Brassicales > Brassicaceae > Brassica > Brassica rapa. The sequence goes on from NC_024796.2 coordinate 30,635,230, forward strand.
GATTTATGGATCTATGGTTACATTGCTTAATTAACAGTCACTATGCGTTAATTTAAACGCAACGCAAGAGAATGAATCACTAAAATTAAATATTATGAATATTTGGCTACGAGAGTGGTACAGCTCTATCTGTCTTGTTAGCTAATGTTTGTTTACGGAATAATACTACGTATTTTTACGTTCTGTCAGTAAAATATTTGTTCATAAACTCTTACAATACCGTAATAAAAACAATCAATTGCATTTGAAGATGTATAAATTAAAAAAAAAAAAACAGGAGCATATAGATAAGACGATTTTTTTTGCCATTTTCTCTGGTAATTACTTCAAAACTACAGCTTCCAATTTTACCCCAGAAAAAACTACATCTTCCACGACAGTCGTCACTGGTCAACATCAATTATTCAATCACTTGCATAATTATTGATGACACAATTATTGTTTAAAAGAAGTTACCCAAAAAAGTATTCTTTCTGGATAATCTTCTCAATTACCATTGTCCTTTCTAGTCTTGAAATCTTACTAAAAACATAGGAGTAAAAGGAATTTCTTGTTTGGTTAGTCGATAGAGATTTTTTTTTTTTTGAAAAAAGGGCTTTTTAATTTAAAACATATTACTAACATAGTTATCTTTGAAAATAAGTTAACTGATTTGTTTTGCTTCCTAAGTAAAATGTATTATAGATTAAATGAACTTTTATCAAAAAATGGTCGAAATCAAATTATAATGTTTAAAGCCGTATACTATACTTCATGAGCATGACTTTAGAACTGCTCTGGTATATTACTATTTAATCGGTAAAGCTAATACTATATGGCTCTGTCGATTAATTATGTTTTATTGTATCAATTGCCAGTTTACTAATGTTGGTACAAATCAAGAGAAGTACTAATCAAAATTAGAAAATATTTACCAAGATATTTATGATAAAATATTAGGTTAAAGATAATAAGTACTCCTATTCATAATAAACTGTTGCCACAAAATAATAGGAAATAAATTCACGGAGTAGCTCATAGCAATTTGATTGAAACACATGAACGCATGGTTTTTTGGATATTTTGGAATTCTGTTTTTCAAGAATTTCATAATTTCTAGCGACTTCTATATTTTAGATGATAAAAATACTAGTGATTATATATATATATATATTTTAGGGGTGGTGGTGGAGATATGCAATTTCGATAGACTCTGTGACTCGATTGGATTGTGGCGTTCTTTAAATTATTATCAAAAATAATTGGACAGGAAACTGTAGAATATAAATGGAATCGTTGAAATAATTGACCTTTTACACGGAAAAATGTTTTGGAGTTTTTAGTTTCAAATCAAAATATTGAGTTGACGACACAAGACGCGTGAAGCAGCCAACCAAGCCATCTTACCGTTTATTTTTAAAATAAATTGCTAGGACTAAAATAGAATTACAGTCATATGCAAAATCACTGTTACATATAGAAAAAGTTAACACACACATACGAGTTTTGAAAATCCAATTATCTAAAATAATCCCGTTCTTCTCCAAGTCACTTTTATTGAACATGGTGATAAGCATCAGTTCAAAAATGTAATAAATGATTAGAAGTGTGAAAAGAATTGCTTGCTCGGTCTTATCTCAATACAGCTAATACATTCACTTAATATATGTCAAACTTAATACGCGTACATATACCATACTAAGTTATTAATTATAATAACCTATATAGGATTGACAAAGTTTATCAAAACATCTGCATGGGAAAAATGTCAGTGACAAAGATGAAGATAAGCCAAAACTGCCCGATCATATACATGATTTAAATTTAACCTCTCTTCTTTGGCTCTTTTTGTTGTTGTTATTGCATTGACTTATTATGCTTTAGTATTTACCTTAGTGAATGAATTCATAAAGTTAAACGTCTTTTGTTAGCAAAAACAGTATTCTCTATTTATTTTATTTTCAACCATACATATATATAACCTAAATCAGAAATCCTTGACTGGTTAACACGAGACTTTAACGAATCATTTGATATTATGCACGGGTTTTATTTCTGACTATTGTATATGTATGTGCACCAGTACCACCGTAAATGTAATGATATTTTATACAAATTTCTAACAGCCGTGCACAAAATTGCATCAAAGCAACCACGGCAGAAGTTATGCGTATGCATCGATGTGGAGTACCAAGACCGCATAAATTTTGAATGCAACAAATAATTGGGGTTTAAAATTATAGAGATCGTGGAAATTTGACCAACAAATATGTTTTGTAAATTTATAAGAGACTAGAATATTTGACCAGATTTAATGATAGTTTTTTTTTAAAAAAAAATTAATGATAGTTGATTATTTCTTTTTCTCCCAACAACATTTTTATACATAATTAAGTTTGGATAGTAACACAAAAGGGACATTCAAAATTTTCTTATAATATTTATGAGAATACATAGTTAAGAACGCATCATTCTGAAATATATATATACATCGAATGTGACTATACATTCAATACAAATGCCATTTCGTAGTAGTCCAAAATTCTGTTTAATTCAGCTCATTTTTTCTTTACCGTTAGCCTTTTACTTCTCCAAATATAAGAGGACACTAGATTTCCACCCGCACAACCGTGCAGGTATATATTTTCACATTTATATATATAGATATTTGTTTTACATAATTATTATATATTTTTAATGTTACTGACATATTTAAATGTTTGTATAATTATGCCAAATATAATAATTTTATAGTTTTCATGCTGTAAATTAAAATCATCACATATATATGTTGCTTATTATATATTTGTCTTATTGAATTTGTGTTTGATTACTAAACTAAATTTTTTAATGCATGAAACAACATATATGAAACACAATTTTGTATTTAATTTATTATAATCATGATCCGTAATTCAAATCGCAATATTTTTAAGTAATGTTTATTAATTTTATATAATAAATTACTGTATATTAAAAAGTTTAAGATAAGTTAAATTTTTATACATGTATTATATTGTTTACTAATATTAACCCGTTCTACCAACATATTATATTTTTATCATAAATATTTTATATTAATGAAAATAAAATATGTTAACTTATCAATTTAAAATAATTTTATCATATTTTGTTTAATATAACATTTTTATTTTAAAATGATAGATATTATTATAAAATTGATAAAATAGGATATAATCTTATTCTTTTAGTAACATTTCATTACTAATTGCAAAATTAGTTGAAAATATTTATATTCAATTTATGACAATTAAGATCTTATTATAATCTTTTTCAAGAAATTTGTTAAAAAAATTTTTTTTTTAAATTAAAAGATATAAAAGATATTCTGATTAAAGTAGTTAAAAATATTATGTATATTAGCATTAGTGATATACATTTAATATAAAATTTAAATGATGGTCCAAATAAAAATATCATTCATCAAAAAATCATGATTTTTATTTTATTAGAAAACAAATTTAAAAAAAGTAAAATTAAAATAAATATTTATTTCTAACAAAATCTTTAAAAATTATTAGTAAATTTATTTGTGAAATTAATTAATTTCATTTTATTTAAATTTTCGTTTATAAACAAAAACTATATTTAATTTTAATTTCTAATTATATTTTATGATAAATTAAATTAAAACTAACTTATTTTTGAAAGTAAATTTAAAAATATTCTAAGAAGATTTTAAAAAGATTTTGTTAGAATATTTTAAATATATTCATTTGTATTTCAAATAAAAAGATAAATATAATAAAAGATATAATAATGAACTTATGTTAAATGTGATATTTTCTAGGAATGGTCCAAACTAAATAAAATCACACATGAAAAGAAATCATGACTTCTGTTTTAATATATAAGATGTAATCAAAAGAGACGCAATCTATTGAAGTAAGTTTCATAAGCTTAGCGAAGTTTGAAAAAGAGGTCCATGAACATTACCATCGGAAGTCTACTCGTTGTTAACATAAATTATAAAATATAAGAAGATAAAATAGATTCAAACTCATTCTATTATTCTTTTCTCTAAAAGACATTTTAATAATATTACCAAGTAAAAACAAAAGAAATCGAATGCGGACATCTTATAGTGCCCACTTTTTCATCAATCCACTTTAGGTTTAATTATGTCGTTTTCTATTAATTTATTTATTATGAAACCAGCCACACTCGAAACAAGTACTTATCCAGCTATGAACTTTTATCATAAGATTCATACCACTGAGTTTAATCGTTTAATTAATTAATTGCGGAGCAAACCCTACGAATTTCACCGTTAGCCCCGGTAAGCACACCAATATTACTCATCCTGACCATAGCCCTAGCAAACTCAGCGTTGAATGTGCTTCTTGGACTCATCAACTGTTGCACAATGGGTCTAGTTGCTGGATCGGACCAGAGGACTTGATCGGATTGGAGGACTCCACGGCCACGGCTTAGGTTGTTGTAGTATGAGGTGTCGAAAGTGGTACCACTTCCAGTGTCGAGATCAACACGTACCGATGCATCGCCGTTTTGGGGACATTGTGTCTGAAGCTGCGCCAACAATGTCGGGTCAATGGTTGTATCCGCTGGGCCTGTAGTACTGTTGTATAGCCTGTTCCTGAATGCACCGCAACCTGCTTGTCCTATCGTGTGTCCTCCTGTTAATAACATGATGTAACTTATTTAGTATATTTTGTTAATAAAAGCTGCGAATTAAAAAAAAAGGTTTGCGAATTTATTTTTTCCTATATTTTCCGATTAAGGTTTCATTATTTATATTTTCAGAGAAAATTGGTTTAAAAGGAGTCGGTTAAAAAGTAGTTTGAAGTATTCAACGAACACTGTTGAACACATGAAAGAGTTTTTTAACATTAAGGATGCAATTGGATTACAAGATTTTGAAATGAAATTGTTTGGAATAATTTATTCCTACAGATTCCAATTTTTTTTTACTATTTGAATGGAACAAAAAACAAATCTTATTCCAATGATCCCTTTTGGAATGTCTGAAAAAAATAGAATGTACTTATAAAACATTCATGATTAAAAAAGCTCATGAATAAGTCGAATGAGTGGAATGTAATTCAATTTTTTTTATTCCATAACTTCTTTTATTCCATTCATCTACGTTCCATTTTTTTTTAATTTCATTCATTCATGATATTCTTTAAATTGGTAACCAGTTACATCTCAAATTATCGAATTAATGGTAATTTATACGTCTTGTATTGCGTAAATGTAAAGTACTAACCGACGAGGACGACGAGTTCGCGTGTACTCAGTCTCACAGCGGAGAACTTCTGTTGTTGAACGGCAACGGAGTCACCGGCCCCAGGGAGATTGTTAGCGTTCGAAGCCAAAGAAACGCGACCATCTCTACGTCCTGTTGGTACTTGCCAACTAATTCCTCTTGTCTACATGCAAATTCACCCATGCACGTAAAAACGTTACTTACACGTTACAAATAAATAAATAAAAAATGCATGCAACGGTACTAAAACTAAGTAAAACTTACGAGGACGACAGAGTCACGAGCGGCTAAAGCTAAAATATCAGCACAAGAGACGACTCCAGGGCACGCAGCTTCGAGCTGTGTTTTGGCGTTTTCAATGACGTCAAATCCACGGAGGTTGACGTTCGAACGGGCTGTTTGCTCGGTGTTAGCTCCCGAGATAAGGATCGAACCATCACAGCCTAGGACGAAGCAGTCGTGGAAATGCATTCTTAGTATCCCGGGTGCGATTCTCGGGTTAGAGTTGAATCCAGCTGTCACGGCGTTTCGGACAATGGTTTCGGCGGTAGGACAAGTGGTCGAGTAAAACCCAACCCTCGTGGCTTGTCCATGGACCGAGATGACTACATAGCTGAGGAAGGTAACCAATAAGCATACTGATCTAACCAAACCCATCTTGAATATTTTATTTTTTTTAGGGTTTTAGAAGATCTAAGTGTGTTTTTTAGTTGTAGTGAGTTGAGTTAGTATTAGAATATAGTACTATTTATAGAGGGAGAATGGCGTGTGAGTCAACTAAGCCGGCTATAGTCTTTGTATGGATTAAATGAAACGACGTGTTTTTGAGAGATTCAGTCTCCGAAAGCGCGTGTTGTATTGGTCAGTGCAATGTGAGCTGGTCGGGTCGTTGACTTTAAATGCATTCGGTTATGGATTTGTTCTTTTGATCATCGTTAACTTGATTGATTGAATATGTAGTGATAGGAATACTGTTTACGTAGGAGTATTTTGTTTTGTAACATCGTGTAGGAGTTTTGTTTTGTTAAGGTCTACTTATTTTTAGAAAATAAATATGTAATTAGAGATGAGAGCAAGTTGTTTGGATTATAAGTATACATCCATTTCTAGAACGCAGATTTAAATTAGAGGATTGGAACCCTATATTTCTTAGCAAAATGAACCAGTCTGCCAAGTGGAGTCCAATACGAAAATATCCAAAGGGTTTCCATTTTCATTGAAACAATAAATAATGTGAGACCTTTTCGTTAAAAGACATAATAACTTAAGTTATGTGAGACCTTTTCGTTAAAAGACATAATAACTTAAGTTATGTGAGACCTTTGTGTAACGTAAGACTTTCATATTGGTTATGTATTGTAGAACTTGTAGGTTTTGGAAATACACAATTTAGGTTATACTATATGTTTTAGCTAGTTATTAATATTTGTTCTTCACGTTGATTTTATTAGTTTTGAAATTAAGAAAGAATTGTTTTAGGAAGATGAAAATTTTAGATTATGTATAGTATACTGACCTTATATAACCAAATAAAGAAACAAAGATCGGGATCATGACCATGATGTTTCAAACTATTATTGTTTTACGTTTGTATTTACATACTAATTAAGCTCATTACGATTATCATCTAAAATGTTGAACATGCAAACTTCAATATGTAAAATACAAAATGCAACTTGTGTATCTTTCCCGAGCAATCTGTGGGCATAAAGTTTTACCAATACATGTGATAATGTTTCGAGAAGCTGACTTTTGAGCAAAATCATCAGTAAGATAAGTCGATAACCGACTGAAGAATCTGGCAATTAGTGAGACAGGTTTGGAAGTATCTTCCGGTTAAACTATCTCCGACTTCCATATCCAACAAATTATCTTCCTTATCTTCCGGAATCTATATCTTTCGTTGATCTCATGCGTTTGAAGTTTCAATGAACACAGACGATCGTGTATTAATATATTTTGAAATTACTAGTAATATTTTTCTAGGTGGGTTACATTGGTTAGTAACATATTTTGATCGAAGAGAAGTTTGACTTTATTTTGTGCGCGGGGTAAATGTTGCAGGCTTTCATTCAGCCAATCTATCAAGAAAACTGACTTTCGTTTTTGAGAAAAGAAGAAGATATTGGTTCAATATGCGTCATGTTCCATGCATGTTAGTTCTATTGTAAATGATGTATTGTATACACTTCTTTTGTTAAAAGTTTCGCATATAAGCAAAATATAACAAAAAAATTAAAATAACTGAAATTACTTGCTTTAAGAAAAAAAGAGGAAGAGAAAGATTAGAGATCTAGATATAGAGGAGTGAGCTAGTGTGGGCAAATCAAATTTAGTGGGCACGGCAGAATATTATACCCCAAGATTAATCAAAAAGAGATCCAACAGAAATTTTCAGTTTAATTAGTTTGAAATTTTGTTGGGAAATTTTTTTTTAGAGCAAAAAAATGATAACTATGTCCCTTTAGACTAATCTCATATATTTTATGTCTCATTAGGTTAATTATTTTCAAAATGACAATAATACCCTTAAAATTGTAATTTTTAAATATAATAAATAATGAATTCATTTTTTTGTTTTTTTTTCAATAGTTTTTTTTTTTAAATATGAAAGTGAATATTCCCAAATATTTTGTTTCCATATTTTTAGGAACTGATTTCTTATCCGTTGAATACAACTAATCTGTAAAAATCGGTTTCTACAGGTTTTTAGAATTATAGTAATGTGTAGATTTTTATTTCTACATGTTTTAGATTTATAGTAAATCTGTAGAAGTCGGTTTCTACGTGTTTTAGACTTATAATAATGTGTAGATTTTGATTTCTAAAGATCTTAGATCGGTAGGTTAAGCGTGGAATGTGTATTCTAAATATTTTTAGAATATTCTTATTTACGTAGATCACATATTCTAAACATTGTAGATTCAATGAAAAAAGTGGATTTTGTTTTCTACTTCGTAGAATGTCATTTCTACTTTGTTTAGAACATAATCTGAAATTTATGACTTAAACTTTTTTTAGAACTGAAAAAAATACCACTAAGTTCATATAGGTATTTTATCAATAGTTATCATTTTTCCAAAAAAAATTGTTTGTAAAACTATTTATTAAATTTATTTTCAAAAATATTAAAGGGTATTATAGACAAAACTTGCACAAAATAGATATTAGTTTAAAAAGACATAGTTATCATTTTTTTGCTCTAAAAAAACAATTTTCCCAATTTTGTTTTAAATTGTTCTAATTAAAACTAATTTAACAAAGAAAAATACATATTTATATATTTGAACATGGTTCAACTTTCCAGTGGATTTGTACTTTGAGATGTACTCGATCACGCTCCAGCTGATCAGTGTCATGTCAAAAGACGTCGGGAAGTTGGATTTGATCATAACGTCTCCCCCATTGAAATATCCTCCTAAGATTGAAGTTAAGATTCGCTGGCCAAATCCCATCTTGCATACAATATTATATTTGTCCTAAACTAGTGATTTGTTTATGGTAAATGTAATTTTGTTTCATAAGGTTATATTTGTCTTAAGTGCACGATAAGGTGGTCATTACAATAAATAATAATTAATTGACCGATTTTACATTTGATTACGAAGGTGGTCATTTGGTTATATATATTTATATAGTTTTTTTTGGATTACAATTTGTATTATCTATTAAACATTCGGACACAATTAAGTGGAGAGTCAACAAAATTCTACAAATACAAGACAATAAATTATATAAGTAGATGTAGAAAGAACTCTAAGATGATAACTAATTGGAGCAAGATTCGAATGTGTCAAAACAAGATTTACAGTAACGCCAAAAAACTTGAAAATTAGTCACTTGGAAATGTGACGTTAACATAATTGAACATCGTCAGAAACGGAATTAGTTGCATCTTCAGACCTCAAACGGACCATTATGCAATATAGCAAATCGGTTATGGAAATGGGTAAACTCTTCAAAATTAGATCAGGAGGGAAAACGCTTATAACTCTGTTTTAACTCAACTCACAAAGTAAAATATTTCATAAGTTCAACTCATTTATAAAGTATAATTCAATATGATAAAAGTCAAAAGTATCGTTATCTTAGTAGAGTTTTCATGATTAGTTGAGAGAGAGGTAATACTACCACATTTTTCTCCGTTTTACACGGAGAAGAAGTCTACTACATCGCCTTCTGGCTCCACTGTCATTACACCATTTTGACTAAAACGACAATCTTTTCAATTAGGAGTGCAATTAACTTATAAACCATGTGAATACTACCCTGTCCGATGAAAGTTTAGCTACATCTATCAGTCTATCAGATAGATGCCTAGGTCTTCCAAATATACTTTTTATTAAGGTATAATAATGTCTGGAACTTGGAGACGCTATGCGATGAAGTTAAGATATAATGAAAACAATATATGTTGTTTCAAATGGACAGACAATATCCGATTATAACAAAGTTCTGACACAAGAGTTTTTCCATATCTTTTCCTCCCTCTCTCTACTTCTCGTTGTTGCCGGGAAGTCATTCGCCCTGAGCAGCTCCTCCTCCATCTGTAATAGTAATAATAGAGTAACCAGATGGATCAACAAGTCATTAAATCGCTTTGAATATGATAAGAGGAAGAAATGAAATTACCTTCACCGGATGGAGCACATGGAGACTTCCTGTAACGTGTCTGCTGCTGCGTTGGCTGCAGAAGTGGGGACAAGATCTAAGATTAGAAACAACCCTCAGAAAGGAAAAGAACAGCTGAAACGTGTGTTCAAGCTCACTTACCTGTAACTTGGGACGAAGAGCTTCAAGAGGTCCCTTTGGTTTGGCAACACCTTGCTGTTTTACAAGACAATAATCATTAACACATTATAGAGAGAGATTATCTTTGATCAAAGTTATACCTTTCCAAGAGCCCAATCAGCTGAGTCAAAGTAAGCTCGCTCATGATCCTGATATAAAACAAAACACCTTAGAGAAACACACAAAACAATCTCTTTAAAAGTATAGATAAATTAAAACCTACCTTGGAAATGAGAGGTGGTTTCTTTGGCATGAGCCCTCCATACTTGCTCTTTACAGCAGCCTCCTACCACACAAATGCAAATCAAAGAAAGAGTTAGATCACCCGGCGTTTGAACATTATCTAGTAGTGAGTGAGAGAGTATAGACACAAACCTCCTGCTGTGGTGATGGCATTGACTTTTCTGCTTCATTAGCTTTCAAATCCTCTACGCTAGACATTATGATCTCTTAACAACACCACCAAAACCCCAGAAAATGCTGCAACAATGTATAATAACACACAATGATTACTTTAAAAGCAAAAGGAAGATAATTTTTGTATCAATGCTTCCTAGTTTGATACTAGGGCTTTGAATGGTGACTAAGGCCACGAAGACGAACATTAACTTCTTTACCATTCCTATAAATTTACACCATTTGTAACGAATATTTTTTTCCTTTCCATTCATTCTCATTCCTCTAAAGAGAATAATAGAACAAACATTATTCCTCACCAAACTTGGGAAGAAACAACAATCATTCCTATTATTTTATTCTTTTACATTTTTTTTCCTATTCGTTCTCAGTGTTCCTATTTTGGTTACCAGTTTGGTCCGACGTAAATGATCTGTTCTGAAAAGTGTATAGTTAATGCTCAACAACACTCAATATTCAAGAAATCGCTAGACGGTAACAAGGAGGATTACTGATTAGGTGGCTCCTAGACCGATTTTTCGATTTTTTTTAAAAATCATTCCGTTTATGTCTGATTTGCTGCCGCCTATACCGTTTTTTAGAACACTGACAACGCTAATGAGAGTAACTATGAACAACCTGTATAAACTATATATGATTGAGTTTCTTAATCAAAGCATCATCCACATTCTCCAGGGATCAGAAGAAGCTTAAGAGTTTGATGGATTCTCAATTCTCCAGATTGGAATCAAAATCAACCATGTGATAGTGAGTCAGATCTCCACAATGCTCAAAGAGTTTCAACTAATCGGAGCTAATTCGATCAGATCACCAAGAGAATCAGATACAATCAACCCCGATCGAAAAATAAAATTTCGAATCAGAGAGAGCTAACACCAAAACAATTCCCCTAACGATAACTACTCAGATTCGATGTTAGAGATTATTATCTGATAATCTCAAACGAATTAAACGAAATGGAGAAGCGAAGGCTAACCAGGAGGAAGGATTCGTGATGGCTCTTGGGGGCGTTTCTTTCTTCTTCTTCTTTGTTGTCAAAGAGATCTTTAGAAATTGAAATGTAAAGAGATGATCGAAGAGAGGAATAACGATACGGGGAGATAAGGGTAACTTGGTAATTACAATCAAACAGACCGGGCCGCTTTCAAATGGCCCAGTTCAATTCGATTTCTCAACTATGGCCCAAATCAATTATATTTAAGAAAATTTCAATTGAACTGGAAAAAAATGTGTTCCATATTTTCTTAGTGCAGAGGAAGGAAAAGGAAAAGGAAAAGGAAAAGGAAAAAGAAAAATAAACATCTTATAATACATATATTTATATATAATCAGTTTCAAGTTAACATATATATTAATAAAATTTGTGAAAGTTGATTTGTATGATTAAAATGAAATGAAATTACCTAATTTTTTTTAAAAAATAAGAAACTATATATAACTTGAAGCAACTTAGAATTCCAATCATAGTTTTCTATTTGATGTGACGCGAATAATAAGCATGTAAGCTCAACAAAGAATATAATGATAAAATATTATAGAAATCTAATAAAATGGAATATTATTTGGGTGAATCCGATTCTGATAAAAAAATTCCTGGAGAGATAAGCCAGCGAACAACATACATGTTCCTAGAATCAAAGAAATGAAAATTATATGTGGCCACCATATCTTTCATGAAATTCTATTTGTAATTAATAAATTTTTATTATGTAAAAAATAAGCATCAATTTGTAATTAAAAAGTTTGTTTTATGTAAAAAAATAAAGCAAGATAAGGCCCAAATACAAATACGATCCAATCGGTTATCGACAGAGAATTACAGTCCACGGGGAAGTTCACCGTCATTATATACACGGAGCGCATGCATGTATGTAAAACTAAACTACGACTTGAACAGAAACAAAAAAAAAACTAACAAAGAAAAAAAACTAAAAGCGCGTTTATATAAATGGAAGAGAATTTGTACTCCCTACACACAACATATATCCTATTTGCACTCCATACTCTATTTCCCCCCAATTTTTTTCCCAATAGTTAAATTAATTAAATAAATGAAAACGGAAACTCAAATATAAGACAGCTGTTCGGTCATATATAACCATCGAAATAAAAGTTTTGTAACCACACAAAAAAAATAGAAGAATGGAAAAGCTGTCGTCATCCGCCGTAGTTCCTCAGCTTCTCCGCAACGTAATCATCGCCGTCTTAGTTTTCGCCGACGAATCTCTCCTCCAAATCTCCGCAAACTCCAAGCTCCTCGAGAAGCTCCGCCTGTTCCTCGTCGCATGCTTCCTCTTCTTCCTACGCTCGATTCCTTCCGTCGTCTCCTTCGCAAACACCAATCCGACGAGAGGCTACACCTTCCCGGAGAAGAAGAAGAAGCTCGAGATCGGAGACTGCGCGTCGGAATCTGGAATCGGTAGAGCGATATGGCAGCTGCTGTCGGCGATGAACGACATCCCGGTGAATTCTAGAAAGTACGAAGTCGTTAGGTCCTTGGCGGAGAGACTAATCGACGAGAATCACGGACAGAACTCGTTGGCTTTGTTTGACTTGAACCGCAGGGTTTTAAACGCGTCGTTTCGTAGAACTCTAGGCCGGTTAGAGGCGGCGGTTGAGAAGAACCGGAGCGGACCGGTACGAAGTGGGTTAAACCGGGTGGTGAGAGCTGCGGTTAGAGCGGTTGGAGATGGGTTTAATAGTTGGGGTGGGGAGGAGACGGTGGATCAGTCGGCGGAAACGGCGGAGAAGCTGGCGGCGGAGCTGCTTTGGTTGGCGGAGAAGATGTCGGTTTATGGATTCGTTGATGAAGCGGTTGAGAGATGGGCTTCGGCTTCGAACTTGGCTTGGCTTGCGCTTTGGTCTGAACCGAGACTTCAATGTTCTATGGTCCAAATTTCAGGTAATTATTATTACTGTCTTTTTTTTTAGATTTGCTGTCTGAAATCCCAAGTCGTTAATTATTCAGTTTTCGTAATATTAAAAAAAATCGTAAATATGGTAAAAAGAATAATATCTTACCCATTTCAGAAAATAAAAATACTAAGAAACAAGATGATACTCTTTTTAATTCGGAATATTCTTTTTTTGGGGTAATATATTTGACTTTCCAGAAATTAATATATTGATCACATTACATTGTATCGTACTTTAACGGTCGAAGTAGGGGCCCACAAAACGCTAACTTGTTCTGATGGTTTGGATCATTGACTTTTCTTTTATGGGTGTTATCTATGTGAAGCCTTGCTGTTTAAGGAAGCCGCAGGAGGAGAAGAGAAATGGGGAGAGATAAAGAAGAAGATGCTTACTTCGTGGCTTCCTTTGCTGTGTCGTGCCAGCAACGGAGCGGATAAACCGGTTTTGAGAAGTGCGGAAAGAGCCGAGCTAGAGAAAGTGTTGGAGAAGATGATATCAGAGCTGGAGGAAGAGGAGCAAGAACAAGTTCTATCACTTTGGCTTCACCATTACACAGCCTGCTCTTCCTCTGACTGGCCTGACCTCAATGGCTCGTATGTTCGTTGGTGTCATTCTTCTCGCCAGCTTTTGCTTTTGGACTGTGAAGATTCACAAACCAAAAGCCTAACTAATTAGATTTATCATGTGTAGTTTGCTCAAGATTTCAATACCACTTGTTGTTCGTAGATAAGGAAAACGTATGATACTTTTATGTGCATTGGAAATAGACTACATAGTTTTATTATGCTCAAGCAAACTTTAGTAAGGAGCAATATCCAAATAAATAAAAACATGCACCACAACCATTCTTTTATATGATTCAGCTAGTGTTCTCGACTTTGTTTCACTCCATTTTCCTCTTTTCCAAGTGAATTATATGGGGACATGACTGCATTAGTTTTTTTAAAGTATTTGTGTAGTTTCATCAATCTGTTAAAAAGATTTATAAACTGCATAGCTTAGGAAAATCTTGCATATTAGATATGTGTAAAGTTGATAAAGCATCTACAGGAAAACAACTAGTCACGTGTTGATAAAGCATCTACTTGTATAGCAAAACAGAGAATCCGTTTCTCTATTTTATTGAATCACTCTGTTTGAGAGTTTCCATTCCCTACGTACTGGGGATTATTATTACTTGGTTGCATGAGTTAGACCAAGTCACATGTCGTTGATTTCTATTAGTATTCACTTGACTTGAAAATCCAAAAATCAAACAAAACACAGAGGGAAGCATATGATTTTTCTTAACGATAAATGAATTGGTTTTGAATATTCACGAGTATTCAGCTATTTTAAGAATAGTCTCTAACAAAATTTAGGCAACTTACTTACGGATCAACTGCCCTTGGATACAAGCATGTAATAGTCACCATCAAGAGTATTATCAGAGTATTCAAAATACTAAAGTATGTCATACTAAATTCACTATTTATTTCTAGAAACATATCTATCATAACACAATCATTATTAAACGAAAGTCATATTAAAAATACATCGTGTGGAACTGCTTAGAACTTAGATAAGAACATCAGTTATATGGAAAGAACGTAAAACATTATTCTTAGCGAAAATGAAAGTAAAACATACAAAACGAAACAAGATTCTTTTTTTAACTATTTTTTATTTAGCAAAAGAATTTACATTTTCATATTATTCAAAGGAAAGATTTATACATTACAAAAAGCACCAACCTTCTGTTTCTTCCATCTAATGGCAGCTTCGAGAATCTTGAGGTTAGAAGCCTCCAACTCTTCAGGGAAGAGATAATCAGTGTACTCAACATACTCTACCGAACCGTCTTCTCCAGTTATTGCCTTTCTCTTCTTGAGCTTCTTAGGGAGCTTTGACTTTACAATGCTAACATCCCCGAGCATACCAAAACTCATCTCCATATTTAGCCACTCCTCTAACAACGTTGATCTTTCTTCCTTCATCTCCGGTATAACTTCTTTGTAATACACGTAGGCTCGGTCAAAAACCGCTCTAGTGCGTCTGATGCACTCTTGTTTGCGTTCAATACCATCTTCTTCCTCATCTTCATCTTGTTCACCAGCTTCAAACTTTGCAAAACTAACCCACACCTTGTAGTGCTTCGTACGTTCCAAGAGTCGCTCATACAAAGCACGCGTCCTCTCTACATCCCCTTGTGACATCTCAAAGTCAATGTAACCTTTCCATAACACCTCAGGCAAGTCAAGTGTAGTCTGAGATACCGCAAGCTCGAATATACCTCTTGCTCTTTCCGTTTCCTCGAGTGAAATCTCAAACTCAGCATACTTGCACCACACGTAGCAATTATCAGGAGACCATTCGAGATACTTCTCGTATAGTCTCCGACATCTATCAATCTCTCCCAACTCAAGTTCTATCTCGATATACTTCTTGAAGATCTTGTCCTTGTTTGTAGCTTTCCCAATCCCGTTCCCTAGAATCTTCCGACAACCCTTGAGATTCAACTGCCTGATCTCAAACTGTGCAGCCAACAGCCATATTTTTGCGAAAGAAAACCTTGCGTGTGGGACAAGCTTCAGACATTCTCTGTATACTTGTCTCGCACGATCCACATCCTCAGCTTCAATCTCTTCATACAACGCATAGTTAATCCACAGATAAATGTATCTTCTCCAGTAACATTTCTCATTAGCCGGTGGAACGTTAGCAACAGCCCTCTCGTAAACTTCTCTGACCCTTTCCTTGTCTCCCACGGAAGAAGCCACCTCTTCCTCTAACCTAACGTAATCAAACCACGCATCATAGTTCAGAGGGCTCTTCCTCACTTGCTCCTCGTACTCAAACCTTCTCCTCCCGACAATGACGTCATCGATCCCTTCCTTGTCCCCGTGCTGTTTCTCAAACGCTACAAACTTTTTGTACAGCTCCTCTCCTCTTCCGACACGATCGAGACCAAACTTGTAGATAACCCTAGCTCGTTCAACTTCGTTGCAACGCTCTTCAAACTCAGCAAAGGCTACAAAGAGCTCTTCATCGTCTCCAAGATTATTCACGGCGCGTTCGTACACGTCCCTCGCACGTGCGACTTCACCTCCCTTAACCTCAAACTTTGCGTATTGAATGTAAGAAGAAGGTTTGGGGTGGCAAAGAACAAACCTCTCGTAGACATCTCTCGCACGTGCGGTTTCTTGATAACGAAGCTCGAAGAGTCGAAGTTGATGAACGAGAGCCAGCCTTGTTGATCAGGTAACCACTTCATCCACCGCTCGAATATCTCTCTAGCTCCGGTGATGTTCCCAAGCATCTCCTCCATGTGTATGTACTTGTACCAAAGCTGGTCCACGCGCGGGAGAAGCGCGACGGCTCGGTCCCAAACGTTTCTAGCTGAGTTGACAAACATGTTCCTCATCTCAAACTCTGCGTACTTGACCCAAACCGCATGGTTACGATAATCTGCTTGCAAGGCACGTTCCCACACGCTTCTAGCACGTGCGTAATCTTTTTGAGACTCTTCCCAACGCGCGTAGTTTAACCATACTTGTGTAGATGGTCCTGGGCGGCGGATACGGTCCTCAAAGTCCTTACGAAGGCGGAGTCTGTAGTCGGAAAGCTCTGTTGGATCGGTGATGTTCTGATGAGGTGGCAGGATCTGAGACTCTTGTCTCTCTCGAGCTTCTCTTAGGAGCTGCTCGGCGGTGATTTGGAGCGGTGCTGGAGTCTTGTTCTTGACTCGGGTTGGTCTTGGTAGCTTCACTTGTGTGATGTCTTTAGCGAAAGAAGCCATCGTGTTTTGTTTTTCTTTATTCTTCTTTGAAGTTTTCTGATATAAGAAACAAAGAGTGAATGAAGAAGAAAGAGATCGAACTATCTTCTTATATAGACAATCATGTGAATGATTATTTCCATTTATAATTTGATTTTGGTTGAGAAAAAAGGAAAAACGTATTCGCGCGTTGTTTGTTATTTCCTTTTTTTAAATGCTTTTCCCTTTAGAAATTGGAAATAATAATAGCCCGTTGATAAAAGTCATTAAATATATAATCCTACACCCAATAGGGAGTTTAAACTTTTGGGGTCAATTTTGTTATCTTTATGGGTCTCGGCCCATTCAGTATATTTGCTGAAAGCGGAGGGGCTTCACCATTACACAAGTTGCTCTTCCTCTGCTGGCCTAAACCTGACCTCAACTGCTCTTGTGTTCATTGGTGTCATTCTTCTCGCCAGCTTGGCTCTTAAACTGTGAAGATCCACAAACAAAAACCCTAATTAGATATGTGATATGGGGGTTTCTCAAGATTCCAACATCACATGTTGTTGGTAGGAGGTAAAGAAAACACATTATAATTTGTGTGCACTGAAAATAGTCTATATAGTTTATTATGATCAAGCTAAACCAAAAATATATATATGCAACACCAACCATTCTATTCAAATGATTCAGCTAGTGTTCTTGACTTGACTTTGTTGCAATCCCTTTTCTACTTTCGAAAAGAATATATATGGGGACATGTCGTACATTTAGATGACTTTGGTATATTATGCGTGTAGATTAATCAATTTTCAAAAAGAAAAAGTGAAAATAGAATCAACTTGCAAGCAAATTCACAAGGAAGCGATATTGATTGTATATATGTGATAGAGATCAGTCCGATAATTTTTTTCTTTGAGAGAATCATATTCCGTTTGATTTTTTCCAAACATTGTTTCCGAATTTATTCACGTAACATGTGGTAGCGTAATTGAATATATAATTACGTGGACGAATACACGTTCCACATTTCTTATTTTCAATGCGAATATATACAACAACGTTGTAATCTTTCTATAAAACCTCATCACTTGAGTGCATTTGATGTAATAAATTAAACACAAAAACAAAACCTCAACTCATGTCTAGCCAGAGAGAAGTACGATGCCGTTGCGGTAGATGGATGTGGGCTCCACCGGGCGCCGGTGCTATCCAATGCTCAACTTGCCATACCGTAACGCAGCTCCACTCGCTCGTTGATGCACTGCGTGGTGCGCACCGCATGATTTATGGGCTTCAACAGCTACGTAGACAATATCAACAACCGCCACAGATGATGATGGCTCAACGTTCACCACCACAGATGATGGTGGCTCAACGGTCACCACCACAGATGATGGTGGCTCAACGGTCACCACCACAGATGATGGTGGCCCAACTGTCACCACCACCACCGCCTAGGTTGCTCGAGGCTCTTCCCTCGCCGTTTGGGAAGAAGAGAGCGGTTCTATGCGGCGTGAACTATAGAGGGAAAAGCTATAGCTTGAAAGGTTGCATTAGTGATGCAAAGTCCATGAGATGTTTCTTGGTTCAGCATATGGGTTTCCCTGTTGAATCTATTCTCATGCTCACAGGTTCGTTTCTTTTTTCACTTTTCTAAAGCCACTTTTATTTCCCTAAAAGTTCATGATGATAAGTCTGAGGACCAACTCAATAACTTCATGGACCCTTAAACAAAAGAAAAAAATTTAGACCCGATATTTGTTTAAATTTATAATAATTTTAATTTTTTTTATAAACAATACTTTTTATAATATTGGTGATGAAAAAAATACATTCACAGAAAATAGTTTTGTGAGGTCTTTTTCATTATTTGTGTATAAAAATATATCTTTATGAAATAGCTAAACTCTCTTAAGTATCAAATAAAATAGTTTTTAGGTTCTTTCATTATATTTTTGAAAAATATCCCTTTTATAAAAAAATTGAACTTTTAACTATTAAGATGCTCATATGGTTGCACCGCTTGTCCCCTATTTAAACGGGCACTGATGAGTGTTTGCTGTTGTTGCAGAAGATGAAGCCTGTCCGCAGAAAATACCAACTAAAAGAAACATGAGAAAGGCGATGAGATGGTTAGTTGAAGGAAACAGAGCAAGAGACTCACTTTTCTTCCACTACTCTGGTCATGGAGCTCAGCAAAAGGACTACGATGGAGATGAAATCGACGGTCAAGATGAAGCCTTGATCCCTTTAGACCATGAGACAGAAGGAAAAATCATCGATGACGAGATTAACGAGATACTCGTGAGGCCATTAGTCCATGGAGCTAAGCTTCACGCTGTGATAGACGCATGTAACAGTGGGACTGTCCTTGATTTACCCTTCGTTTGTAGGATGGAGACCAATGGTTCTTATGACTGGGAGCATCAAGGATTTGGGAGAATTTACAAAGGAACAGATGGTGGAGGAGCCTTCTGTTTCAGTGCTTGTGATGATGATGAAGCCAGTGGTTACACTCCTGTATGTTTTCAAAGACTTCTTCTTTTTTTTCTTTTTTTTTTTTTTGGTCAAACTTTTCAAAGACTTCTAACATCATATCATAATACTAATATATATCTGTATATTATCTTTTTTGAATACCAAGAGATTGGGACCGAATCACGTAACCCCCTAGGTCCAAAACCACTGTACATAATATTAGTTTCATCACAGCGGTCATTCGACAATAGCCAACATGTTTTCCATTTGAGTTAACGACCTGTGGTTCCATCTATATATTGTTAACTAGATCATTGTCCTTGTTGTAGGTGTTCACGGGGAAGAACGCAGGAGCCATGACTTATAGCTTCATAAATGCGGTGAAAACAGCTGGACCAGCACCAACGTATGGTCAGCTGCTTAACCTTATGTGTTCTGCGATACTCGAGGCCCAGTCTCGACTCACCTACACAGACTCCGATGAGTCCTCGGTATGTGATTAAACTTGTATCATTCACAAACTTGCATTGTTGTGAATGACTGAACATTTTTTCCTTTGCTTGCAGGAGCCACTACTAACATCATCAGAGAAATTCAACATATACGCGACAAAGTTTGCGCTCTGAAGGCAAAAATACAAATCCCTTAATCTGCAAATAACTCGGAACGTTGTCCACATTTACACCTACCTTCTATATGTCTGAAGCAAACTTGTGAAAGCTTCGAAAACCTCTTCTTTGTATTATGAAGCTATGATTAGTAATATATAAGGGAATAACTGATTCATTATATTCACTGAATACAAAATGAAGGTGTATAGAGAAGAATCTAATAGTTATGAGCTTCAGTATATTAGGCCCATTATGTGCCAACTTCTCTTTCTTTCTTTTTAATAGACTGGCATATTATTGAACCTCTCGATATCTGTAGACATGAATTAGACGCATGCTAGACAATAGATTGCTTTTTTTAATCGAACTATTGCCTAACTTTTGTAAATTACGTCGCAGAGGATAGGGAAGATTCCAGGAAAGTGGACTCTTAGTCTTGGGGATAACGTATAATACATGCTAATTAAGAATGGTCGTATACTAAGACTAGTACATGTAGTTTGTAAGGGGTTGGTCTAGTGACCAAATCAACACGAAAAACTGGTCGGTCGATCCACGGCAGGATAACCTCTATGTTCGTAACAATATCTGATTGATTATTAAAAAATTAGCATATCTATTATTAAATATATCAACTTGATAACTTTGTTGGTTGTTAATTATTTTCTTCTCCATAGGACTTTATTATGCAGGTATAGACGGATAGACCCATATCGTAATGATACCACGACAATACTGTCACTAAATTTTTATAATATAATAAATATGTTATATTCTTGTTTTTTTTTTCTGTTTGGTTTAAAACTTTAAATCCTTGTCTGCGTAAAACACACCACAGTATAATATATATTCACCATGGTTACGTGCGTTTAGCTAGGTTTGGATTATTTCCGTAATAAGATGCCCGAGAAAATCTTTGGTTTGAATTTTGTTGGTTAAGAGTACGAGAGTTTATCTAAAATTAATACGAGTCGGATGGTCCATGTTTTCTTATATGCTACATTGAATTTCATTTTACAAAAAAAAAACGAAAAATTCATTTTATAATTTGTTTGGTTACTTATAATATCCGCTACATCCAAATAAGCTGAGGCTGTCAGGTGAGTGATATGAAAGACAAAAAATGTTAAGGACTTTTACAATCGTTTGAAATTGTTCATATAAATCCAAATTCAGTTATGAAACTATAATGTTTAATTATTGCTTTGTTATTTTTCGCTATTGAGCATGCCATTAACGTATGAAGCAAGTAAATAATTGATTTCCCCAGTTGGCATACATAACACTTACCATGACTGTTGACCAGAAAAAAACTGACCATGATTTTAGTCCAATAAATTATACTATTAGTCATCTAAATATTATGGTATATTATTATTACTCGATCGACATCATAAACAAAACAAATCCATGTTTTATAATACAAACTATACCTTACTTCTTATTGCATGTCATAAAATTAATACCCTTAATTAATCAAAATATATACTCTTTAATACAAAAAATCATATATAGGTTAGCCATAATGTGTAATTTAATAGGTTTGTGTCGATAAAAGTCAAATACCTAGTTTTAACATCATTAGGACTTCTCCAATAGGTCTCTATATTTCACTCTAAAATAGAGTAACTTTATTATAGAGTTGAATTTGCTCCAATGGTTCATTTTATAATAGAATTACTCTATAATAGAGTGAAATATAAAGCAATTTTGTTTTTTTACTCTAAATATAGAGTAAAAAAGTAAGATTACTATATATTTTACTTTATTATAGAGTGAACTATTAGAGCAAATCTAACTTTATAATAGAGTTAATCTATTTTAGAATGAAATATAGAATAAATTTTAGTATGCCATTGGAGATGATCTTATCTACTTATACTTTGTTATGGTTCGTTCCGTAAACCTTCACTGCTTTTGATGATACTGATCATGTTATACAATTGGATTTTTTTCTATTACGTAAAAGAATAAAAGGAAAATATTAAAAGACACGATTAGCGAAAGTGGGTCGGTCGACCAACAAAACTCCCTCCCCTAAAGTCAAAAGTTAGGAACTAGAGGGGAATGTGCGTTTTTAACACTTGTAAATTTTTTGTAGAATCATGTAAAATAAGCAATAATTATAGATCGAGTCGGCCAACTTTGTTGACTAATTCCCCATATATACGGCATGCATGGTCCCTTATTAAAAACTTAAATCGAATTAGCTTTGCTTACATGCACCAGGTAGACATCAATATTAACAAACTCGTTTTATTTATGATCTAGCAACTAGTGGTCTAGTAGGCTACGTTACGGGTCAAATTATTTTCCAAATTCATGAAAGTTGAACTCCTTAACTTTGTTGTAGATTTGACAATGTAGATCAATTGCAATAAATGAGTGTGTAAGGTATAGGTCACGACATCACGTCCAGAAACAGAGACGCCCTACTGAGAGATGTTTCAGACAAGCTGATATAAAAATAATTAGGACAACATCAATATCTCGGAAAATAGTACACGTACAACACAAGATCGTGTTCGAAAGAATGACGTTGCACGATATGTTCACCGTTTTATTTTTGTGTGTGGCTTTCCGTGCCGACTACTCAATCTCCCATCCGCACGTGAGACTCCTTTGCCTTCTCTTTTACACCTTTTCACTTATTTAAATCTTTTCCTTTTCCATTACTTCTTTGATTAGATTGATTAGATATTTCGTTCTTGTTTGTTTCCATTCTATTAATAGTTTTGTCGTAAGAGCACGTTCAACGCTGTCTCTTAAGTGCGTATAAAACGCTTAAAAACGATTAAAAGAAATAAAAAGAAGACAAAACCCGAAGCCACGTCCCTTAATTAGGGGCGCTATAATACCGTATGTTACGGGCACGTGTCACATAATAATTGGAAAAGGCAATGGTGGAGACGCGTCTTCGTTTCATCTTCGTTCTTTTCTCTGTTTTGGTTTCTCCGTCTCGACGACGAGAAAGGCGATTCATGTGGCTCTCGGTGGCGATACGGCGACATCTCAAACGGTGGGTCTCATCGACGCAGGGAAGCCACGATCTGACCATTGGTGTCTCTCAGACACGCAGATAAACGCTGCCGAGTGTTAATCTTGGTTTTGGTTGTTGATCAAAAGGTAAAAATCTTTTCACTTGATTCTGTTTTAAATTAAGCATGTCTTAATCTTTGTTTTGGTTGTTGATTTGGTTTTTAATTTGTTTCTGTGTTTCAGTCGGTCCATGTCTGGATCAAGACGCACGATCCAGGTTCAAGAGGAAGATAAACGGCGTCTGTTGGTCAGGCTTATGAAACGGTACGCCTTTGTTCATTTGGTTATGTCTTTGAGTCTTCCAATTATCCATGATCCCTTTTGTTCATTCATTTTCTAATTTTTTTTTCTTTCTGTCTTTGAGTCGGGAGATTGATGGATGAAGACGCGTGATCCAGGTCAAAACAAAGGCGTACTCTTGTTGATAGAGGTAAACATTAATCTCGTTCTGTCCAATAGAGTAAAGCATTGTCTTAGGTGATTGTTAGGTAAAGCATTGAAATGAATTGAGGCCTCTGTGGTAAATGCGTTGGTTAGGTTTGCGTTGTGTTTAGGTAATAAATAGGAGGCTTTGTGTAGTTAATAAACATTTATCTTTGCTCTCTCCAAGACGCATGGTGGTTGTGAATTGTGATCAATGCGTTGCTTCCCCTTTCTCCTCATTCTTCTATTAAACGCTTCCCCTTTCTCCTCTTTTGATAGATAGAAATAGTGTAGTGTAATTAATATGTTAGGAATATGTCAACTCGGTTTAATAAATATAGATGGTGGTTGTGAATTGTGATCAATGCGTTGCTTCCCCTTTCTCCTCATTCTTCTATTAAACGCTTCCCCTTTCTCCTCTTTTCTTCACTTCTCAATTCGTTGCTTCTGTTCTTTTATCTTCTCTCTTCTTTGATCAACAGAAATGGATTACAATCCGTTTACGCAGTCATCAAACTTTGTTGGACTACTTACTAGCCAACAAAGTATTTCCTTTGGTTCATCTCAAGTTCCAACTCCAGTCTCTGAGGATGTTGGTGAGCGTCGGGAACGAAAGAAGTGGACGCCCAGTGATGATATTCTGCTGATCAGCTCGTGGCTCAACACGAGCAAAGATCCAATTGTTGGCAACGAGCAAAGGTCAGGCACATTCTGGACGAGAATTGCAGCGTACTATGCCGCTAGTCAGAAGGTTGCTGGCTGCGAAGAGAGAGAGGCTGGTCACTGTAAACAACGCTGGCATAGGATCAACGACTTGGTCTGCAAATTCTGTGGCTCCTACGAAGCTGCTAAAAGAGAGAAGACTAGTGGCTGCAATGAGAATGATGTGCTCAAAAAAGCACATGAAATATTCTACAATAACTATAACAAGAAATTTAATCTCGAGCACGCTTGGAAAGAGCTGAGGAACGACCAGAAGTGGAGTGACCAATCTTCTGCAAAAAACGAGGGAAACTCTAGCAAGAGGAAGGGTGATGATGGTGGAGAAACATCGAACTCCCAAGGTACTGAACCCAAGCGTCCCGCGGGTGTTAAGGCGTCAAAGGCCTCTGGGAAGAAGAATATGGTGGAGGAGAAAGCGCTTAAAGAGTTTGAAAGTATGTGGGCTATTAAACAACAGGACTTGGCCGCCAAGGATAAGTTGTCGAGGATGAGACTACTTGAATCTCTGGTTTCAAAAAAGGAGCCTTTAGCCGAGTATGAAGAAGCCTTAAAGAAGAAGATCATCAGTGACATTATGTTTAATTAGCGTAGGTGTAGTTATGTTTCTTGTTCTTGTTAGAAAATGCTTCTTATTCTTGTTAAGCCTGATTATTGTTCTTGTTTAACTCTCTGTTTCAGGTCAGGACAGTGTGAAAAGATGGAGCAATGGGAGTGGAATAATCACGGAGTCTCTGTGGTCTTGCGGTCTTGGCGTCTTGTGTCACGGAGTGAAAGTGTAGTAGGTCTTGCGGTCTTGGAGTCTTGTGGTCTTGAAGTCTTGTTGTCTTGGAGTCTAGTGGTCTTGGAGTGTTGTAGTACTTGTAGTACTTGTGTCACGGAGTAAAAGTTTCTAGTGGAGTCTAGTAGTCTTGTAGTGTTGTTGTAGTCTTCTACTACTTGTGTCACGTGTCTTGTATCAGACTTTGGTCCCAATCTCTATATATTAAGTCATGTTGCGTTAATGTTTTATTCACAATCTCTCTATCTCACTCTCTCACTTTCGAACCAAGGTTGCAAATATCACAAACCAATCTCATTCTCTGTCTCTTTCTATACCAATCTCACTCTCTGTTTCTCAGCAATCTCATTCTCTCGTTCTCACTAATCACCTTAAACCAAACACATTATCTCGTTCTCACCGATCACCTTAAACCAAACACTATAACCAAAACCTTAAACCAAACACATTCTCTCGTTCTCACCAAAAACCTTAAACCAAACACTATAACTCGTTCTCACCATTCCCATTAAACCAAACACATTCACTGCCAAAAAAAAATTAACCAATTCCTAATCTCTCGTCCTCACCAAACAAAACTCAAAAAATGGCATCTTCTTCTAATAACACATTTGATGGATCAATTGATGATACTTTTGATCAACAATTTGATCAACATTTTGATCAACAATTTGATCAATATTTTGATCAAACGTTTGAAAATTTTCCCACCAATCATGGTAATCAAGAAAGCGAGAAAAAAAAGAAGAAAAAAAGAATTTATATCGAAAGGAATCGTGAAGAAGGTGATAGACGTTTGTGGGATGATTATTTCAGCGAAACCCCAACATATCCTCATAATCTATTCCGACGACGCTTTCGAATGAACAAGGGATTGTTCATGCGTATCGTTAATCGACTCTCCAATGAAGTTGAATTCTTTCAACAAAAGAGAGATGCTCTCGGCAGGCTTAGTCTCTCTCCACTTCAAAAGAGTACAGCAGCCATTCGTGTTTTGGCATATGGTAATGCGGCTGATGGGGTCGACGAATACCTCCGTCTCGGTGCATCTACTACTCTCTCATGTTTGGAAAATTTTGTGGACGGAATAATTTCTTTATTCAGCGAAGAGTACCTAAGAAGACCAACACCTGCCGATCTTCAACGTCTACTTGATATTGGTGAGTACCGTGGCTTTCCCGGGATGATAGGAAGCATTGATTGTATGCATTGGGAATGGAAGAATTGTCCCACCGCTTGGAAAGGGCAATATTCTCGGGGTTCGGGCAAACCAACAATTGTTTTAGAGGCGGTTGCTTCATATGATCTCTGGATATGGCATGCGTTTTTCGGACCGCCAGGTACGTTAAATGATATCAATGTTC
The DNA here is from genome assembly GCF_000309985.2 of Brassica rapa. Taxonomy (NCBI): domain Eukaryota; kingdom Viridiplantae; phylum Streptophyta; class Magnoliopsida; order Brassicales; family Brassicaceae; genus Brassica; species Brassica rapa. Next base: position 30,661,745 of record NC_024796.2, read on the forward strand.
TTGATCGCTCACCTGTTTTTGATGACGTAATCCAAGGTCAAGCTCCGCAAGTGACATACTATGTCAATGGAAGAGAGTATCGTATGGGTTACTATCTCACCGATGGTATTTATCCGAAATGGTCAACATTTATCCAATCAATTCCATTACCACAAAGTCCGCAAGCAGTTTTATTTGCTCAACAACAAGAAGCTGCCCGAAAAGATGTCGAGCGTGCTTTTGGAGTCCTGCAAGCTCGCTTTGCCATTGTTAAAAATCCAGCACTTTTTTGGGATAAAGCTAAAATTGGAAAGATTATGAGAGCTTGTATCATACTCCATAATATGATAGTAGAGGATGAAAGAGATGGATACTCTCTATTTAACGTTACAGAGTTCCAAGAAGCAGAAGATAACGGGAGTTCACATGTCGATCTTTCGTATTCTACAAATATGCCATCAAATATCAGCAATATGATGGATGCTCGAAGAAGAATTCGTGATAGACAATTGCATCAACAATTGAAAGATGATTTGGTTGAACATATATGGCAAAAATTCGGACAAAGCAACAACTAAGCTGTGATGCTTCTCTCAAATTATCCCACTTTATTTGAATAATGTTTGTTTCATGTTTTATTTACAAATCAATGTTTAAAATGTTATCTTTTAATATGTTTTGTTTAATTTTTTTTTTTTATAAATATTAATTTTTAATTTCTAAGAATCTTTATTTAAGAGACTAGCATTGGAACACATTAAATGCTGTCGTCTCTTAACCAGATCTCTTAGTACACAATCCTACTATATAAAAGGGACTAAATTCAAGGCTTTTGGGACTATCCACCTCAGCCAAAATATTCTCATCCAAAAAAAATTAGAAATAAATGTCATTTAAATTTAGAAGATAATTAACTAACATATGACTTTTGATATTTCTAGAAATTTCAAATTTGTAATTGCTAATTTATTAATATAATCATATATCTATATTGAATTATGTTCTATTTTAATCATTAGACTTCAAGAGTAAATAAATTATTAATTTATAATATATATAGTTTATAACTTTATATTGTAGTTATAAATAAAGAGAAAATAACCGGGGAGGGTGAAGAAGCTCATGTAAAATTATATAATTAAAATGGTAAAATGGTGAATATGATAAGATGAATCTAAGAAAATTTGTTGTACAAATTATGGTGTTTTCTTCGTCCCACTATAATGATTTAAAATAAAATATATATTCACATAAATAAGTCAATATTTGTTGTTTTTTTTGGTAAGATGTTAAGATTATTATTTTCTAAAAGGTTACACTATTGTTTTTAAACAACTTATTACAACAATGAAACAAAATTAACCAACAACAACTCAAGGTAAAAAAAGCCTTAAGGAAGTCTTATACAAGAAAGATAAAAAGAAGTAGAGAAGAGGAGAAAGAAGAACTTGCCACGTGAGAAAAGAGACGGTCACGCATCATACGGTCGAGAAAGGCAAGGATGACTGATGAAGGTGAGGAGACAGTTGTGAACACACGAGCATTACGCTCTTTCCACAGCAGGTAGATGGCTGACTGAAAGTAGAACTTGATGACTGGAGTAGCATGCGCATCTGCGTTGACGCGAGGTTGATTGATCCAGGCTGCAACAGAGTGTAAGGAGGAGAAATCCAAACTTCAGCAGCAAAAGGCTCCCATATCAAGCAAGAGAAAAAACACTCAAAGAAGAGATGATGGTGAGTCTCTATTTCCAGATTACAAAGGACGCACGTTCCTGAGACATTTAACCCCCAACGCCTCAAGCGATCCTTGGTTGGCAGTCTTCTCCGCAAAGCCATTCATGATATAAACGCATTACGTGGAATATGTTCCTTGAACCAAATAGTCTTGTGCCAATATTTGTGGTTGATAGTGTTTATATTATTTTCTGACATTAGTATCCATATTTTTTAGTAAACTGATTCAAAGAGATTAGTTTGTGGTGCTAACGAAACGAGGATTATAGTGTTTACTTTGGAAAAATTAATAGGTTGAATGATAGATGGCGTGCACGCTTTTTCACATGGAAGTCTGCACATATATTAAAATTGTAAGATTTGAATCATAGAGAAAATATAGTGTATATGACTGAAGTTGGGCCATTCCGAAACTAAAGATGGCTAAAATTCTTCTTTGTCAAAATGCATAGATGTGAATCTTATATGAATAGAGTTCTCCATTGCTTATAGCAGTGTAATAAACTCCGTGTGTAAAGGAGAAAAAATGTTATATAAGTGAAAACAAAAATTATGATTTTTTTTCTTGTGCCTATAGGCTATTCGCAATTTGAAGAAGAAAGAACATATTGTGTGAAAATCTTTGACTCGGTCAAATTTTATCCAGTTGTTTATAAAACTGTTGTTATCTGATTCATGTAATTTTTCAGTGTTGATTTAAAAGCCCAAAAACCCCATCTATACTGACTTTTTGATATTTTTTCTGTGATTTGAATTTAAAAAGAGATAAAACTTTCGATAAGTTATGTAAACTCAGAACAAGTATTTAGCTTTAGAAAGCATTTATATGTTTCAAACTTATAAAATATACATATATAATGTTTAAAATTATGCATATAAATCCTGTGTAAAATGTGCATGAATATGTTTCTCTTCTTTAATGTGTTAATCGTACTATATATAACATTATTTTAAAATTTTAAAAAGTTTATGTCACATACAAAAAACCATCAATAAAAAATATAATTCTCCATCTACAACAAGAAAAATAAAAAATTATAAACATATAAATTAAAATTAAAAAAAACTAATATTGGAAAAACAAGAAGTTAATGTAAAAGAAAAAGACTGACAAATATTATTATAAATAAAATAAATTTATAAGACACAATCCGCGCGAAGCGCGGAAAAAAATCTCTAGTTACTATTAAATATTAGTTATGATACTCATAATGGGTTTTTGGGTTGTACATGCTCTAAATGTGGTGTGATTTTCATTCACTCCTCGTTAGCCTTTTATGAAAATATTGTAATACTGTGAAATTATATCTAAAACTCGTGACACCGGTTTATAGGTTAGATGTATTTTATCTTATCCAGCGACATAAACAGGATATCTTGACATGATGAGATAAGAAAATGTACTGGTCCTTGTAAATTTGGACCGCATGTCGGCCAAAAAATCGTTTTGACTGATATATTAAGCTCAACTTTTTTTGTACCCGCAAATTTAAAACGCTCAAATATTTGTTATAACGCCATCAAAACAGTGATCATTATTCAAAATTTAACTTATATGTGATATTTCCACTCGACTCAATTAAAATAGAAATAAGCCAAGCTAAAAAAACAAATGGTGACATCAGAAGAAGGAAAATCAAAATGATGAATAAAGGGTGGTCATGATCCTATGAGTCCCATTAATATTTATATATATACACTTGATATTTGTTGCTTCTACAGTTTACTATTCATTTTTCACATACAGCAAGAGTAAAATTTTAAACGTGTCAAAATAAATCGTTGAGGTAGCACTCAGCAGATCTAATAAGTGGATTGCCTCGAATCATATTAACCCTGGGTTACTCTCGAGTACTGACAAGTAGATAACGCCAAAGAAAATGATGTAAAAGGCCAATAATGGACTGTAATAAAGGTGTGGTTCAGTACTCATCGTGAAGGCGTATCTAATATCTTCTTTCCCCAGCTACACGACTAATTTACTCAAGTGCACCGTATTTTTCTTGTACACGTAAACTATTTATAAGTCTACATAGTTGTACAATTGTATAGTATTTTATACACTGTGCGTAGGTAAATACGTATGGCTCGTGTGGTGGTCCCCGCAGAAACCAAAGGTAGAGCCGTGTGGAGGGACCTCCCCCAAGTAAAACGATAACCACACGGTATCAGATCCCTTGTCACTTTCTTGAATTCAGTGGCGCCCTTTAACTCTAAAGGAACCTCCCCTAAATAGATACAGAACTAATATTCATTTGTTTTTAATAAAAAGTTGATTTAATCTTTTTGATTGTGTTTCAAAAAAAAAAAAAAAAAATCTTTTTGATTATTGACTAGGCTTCGAAACGCGTAATGACTTCTTCTTCTAGTACAGCCAAACAAGTATGGTGTCTATGTATTTGCTGCGTATAAGATCGTAAAGCCCGTCTTTGGGTCAAGTCGATGGAACCTATACTTTAAGTGAATATTTTCTTAACTTTTCTTGACAGAATTTCAGATTTGAAGATTCAAATTATCATGTTTATAATATTTCCATTTTAACGAAGCGGCCATTCTTTCTTTAGCCTTTGAAATTTCGGAACCAATACAAACCATGACCCATGATGTCATTATACTTTTACCAAAAAAATGATGTCATTATACTGAAAAATAGCTAAAGCTTTTAATAGTGATATTAAACTTAGTTGTTGGCTGCTGATCCATAAGAAATTGTTGGCATATGATTTGCTTAAAGAAAAACCAGTGAATAATATACGAATTCGTTCATTTTAATTCATCTGTACTTAACACTATTATATAGAAAGGTAAGGGTGGATGAGACTGATGCTGGTTAAATAACATAATGATATATAATTTTTTTGCAATTTTTTAAATAGAAGTTTTAGTTTTTATCCATTTCTTATACTTTTTTTTCGTCAACACAATTCTATTGATTTATACAAGGAGTTCATGATCTTTTTATTTTTGAACAGAGGAGGAGTTCATGATCTAAACTCTGGTTTTTGACTATATACAAGTTGAATGAATGTATGTATCAAAATCAGATAAGCTACATCCACTTTTTAAAACAACTAGTTGATGTAATTTATAGCCACCTTTTAATACTAGTTTTTGAGCTAGCTGTATTTTATACTAAGTTCCTTGCATTTGAATTTAGAATGGGCTTTTGCATTAAAACTATACTCGATTTGTATTCATAAACTTCAAAAAAAGTTTTAATAGCTATGACTTTTGAGTCTACGACAGCTCGAACATAGAAAATTAAAAAACTATGAAATGTACCTATCCAATTTAATTTATTTTTCAAGATTCATATATGTATATATTTACATATTTAATTGTATTACATTGTCTATACTCATTAAAACTTTACGCAAATGCGCATGGACGAGCATGTCTCTCCGCATGGCGTAAGATTTAAGTTTAAAACTTCTATAAAATAACAGACTAATAACAAAATTATCGGCTAAGCATCACTTAAATTTAATACACGTTATGGAGACTACCACGTCACATTTGAGCACCTTCCAGGCTGTCAAAGACTCCTATCACCCATTCAAATCATTCCACGTGGCACTTTCGGACAGTGACACCTATGCTACAACAGCTGTCTCACTCGTCTACATTGGTATAAATACCTCCGTATCACACTTCATTCTATAAACCTCAAATAAAACCTCTGTTCTATCTCTTACAATAACCAACTTCTCAAATGGCTTATAATTACCGTTTTGCCTTTTTCCTCACCGTCCTCACCGCCCTCGCCGGGATCTCCTCCGCCGCGTTGGTCAAGGAGCAGCCGCTTGTTCTGAAATACCACAACGGCGCTCTCTTGAAAGGAAACATCAACGTCAATCTCGTTTGGTACGGGAAGTTCACTCCCACCCAACGGTCCGTGATCGTCGACTTCATCCGCTCGCTCAACTCCAAAGAAGCCACAACCTCCGCCGCTCCCTCCGTCGCCTCGTGGTGGAAGACGACGGAGAAATACAAAGGCGGAGCTTCGACTCTCGTCGTCGGGAAACAGCTCCTCCTCGAGAACTACCCCCTCGGAAAATCTCTCAAGAATCCTAACCTCCGTGCTCTATCCACCAAACTTAACGGCGGTCTCCGTTCGATAACCGTCGTCTTAACGGCGAAAGACGTTTCCGTCGAGGGGTTCTGTATGAACCGGTGCGGGTCCCACGGATCGTCCGTCTCGACTTCGCGCCGCGCGGCTAACGGCGAGGCTTACGTCTGGGTCGGAAACGCCGAGACGATGTGCCCAGGGTACTGCGCGTGGCCGTTTCACCAGCCCATTTACGGCCCACAAGGGCCGCCGTTAGTTGCGCCTAACGGTGACGTTGGAGTCGACGGGATGATTATAAACCTGGCTACGCTTCTAGCTAACACCGTCACGAATCCGTTTAAGAACGGGTATTACCAGGGCCCACCAACTGCTCCACTTGAAGCTGTCTCCGCTTGTACCGGCATGTTCGGGTCGGGTTCTTACCCGGGTTACGCGGGTCTAGTGCTGGTTGACAAAACTACCGGGTCTAGTTACAACGCTCGTGGACTCGCCGGGAGGAAATATCTATTGCCGGCGATGTGGGATCCACAGACGTCGACTTGCAAGACTCTGGTTTGATCCAAGGGATGTGAGTATGACACGTGTCATGTTCTGGAAGGAATGAGGAGATCTAGATGACATCTATAGTCAAAACAAGTTGTAACTCGCGCTTGTATAATATATGCTTTCGGGTTTGGACTGTGGATAAGAGTCTTTGCTTTTGTCGTTTTGTTGTGACGTGTAAATTATGTTTCTTGAATGTGAAGATATATGAATAGTATAAAATAAAATGATTTTGTTTCTGTTGACAAAAAAAATGATTTTGTTTCTACTGCTTTTTATAAAAGTTAATGCACTTATTAAAGATAATGAACTATAATGATTGAAGCTTATAATACAAATTTTATACATTTAAAGGCATCTAGCTTTTATATTAGTGGGTAGTATAAGATAATCATAATTTTATTGTTTATATTAAATTCGATGATAAAAGTAGATAACACTACAAAGAAAGATGAGTATAAAATATAAATTGCTCTCGGTGATGTTGGGGCCAAAGAGACCAAATCGATTGCTTAATAAAATACTCGTTTCTTCCTACTTTTTTTTCATGTCAGCCATAGTGTGCTTAAAATGCTTCCTCGCAATTGTGTTTTGCTTTTACAGATCCCTCATTATTTGTATCATTGTATGACTATGATTAAAACTAAGTTAACAAAGATAAGGTCTGTAATAACACCAGAATTCATTGTGTCAGAGGTTCTGTGGAACAAAATTATTTATATTGTATGTAGTTTTAGGATACGGAGAAATTGAGAAGTTTTTAAAAATGATATAAGAACATAATTATATGATGACAAAAAAAAAAGAATATAATTATATATGTTATAAAGGAAAAAGAAATTATCAGAAAAAAAGAGGGAAGGAAATGATCAGAAAACGAGGAAAACATTGTTTAGGATGCTAAACCTCAAACACGATGGTCAGTGGGTTCTAAACCTCTTCGACATTTATCATATGTTTGTGCAGGATGCAACTATGTATTAAAACAATATTTTTATATTTCTAAATTTTTTATCTAAATCTATGTGCTAACCCATATGAAAATATTGAGTTTTTCGGTAAATCGTCCTTATATTGAAGCTTATGATCTTTAGTGTTGTTTTAAAATTTCTAAACACATTTTATATTTGTATTAATTTATATTAAACTCTATTTCATGGAAAATGGACATTGTTTTAATATTTTATCAATAAATTTAGTAAAACTTCATAACACTCCATAAACATGTAGTTTAACCACAATAAAATCGCTATTCTTTAGAGAAACGGAGACAACAAAGGTTCCAAACCTCTTTGAAATTCATCATATATGTGTGCAGGATACAACTATGAATTAAAACAATATTTTTTGATTTTTTTTCAAAATCTATGTGTTAACCCCTACGAAAATAATGAGTTTTGGGTAAATGGTCTATATACTGAAGATTATGATCTTTAGTGTTGTTTTAAATTTCTAAACATATTTTATATTTGTATTAATGTATATTAAACTCTATTTCATGGAACATGGGCATCGTTTTAATTTTTTATCAATTAATTTTGTAAATTTCATAATACTCCCTAAATTGGTAGATTAACCACAATAGAATTGTTATTCTTTGGAAAAACGGATACAAAAAAAGTTCCAAACCTCTTTGACATTGATAATATGTGTGTGCAGGATGCAACTATGAATTAAAACAATATTGTCATATTATTTGAATTTTTCTCAAAATCTATGTGTTCCCTACGAAAATATTGAGTTTTTCTGTAAATGCTCTATATACTGAAGCCAATGATCTTTAGTGTTGTTTTAAAATTTCTAAACACATTCTATATTTGTATTAATGTGTATTAAACTCTATTTCATGGTACATGAGCATCATTTTATTTTTTTTATCAATTAAATTAGTAAACCTTCATAACACTCCCTAAACATGTAGATTAACCACAATAAAATCGCTATTCTTTAGAGAAACGGAGACAACAAAGGTTCTTAACCTCTTTGAAATTCATCATATATGTGTGCAGGATGCAACTATGAATTAAAACAATATTTTCATATTTTTTGAATTTTTCTCAAAATCTATGTGTTAACCCCTACGAAAATATTGAGTTTTGGGTAAATGGTCTATATACTGAAGCTTATGATCGTTAGTGTTGTTTTAAATTTCTAAACAAATTTTATATTTGTATTAATGTATATCAAACTCTATTTTATCGAACATTAGCATCGTTTTAATTTTTTATCAATTAATTTTGTAAACTTCATAATACTTCCTAAATTGGTAGATTAACCACGATAGAATTGTTATTCTTTGGAGAAACGGAGACAATAAAGGTTCCAAACCTCTTTGACATTCATCATATGTTTGTGCAGGATGCAACTATGCATTAAAACAATATTTTCATATTTTTAAATTTTCTATCCAAATCTATGTGCTAACCCTTACGAAAATATTGAGTTTTTCGGTAAATCGTCCATATATTGAAGTTTATGATCTTTAGTATTGTTTTAAAATTTCTAAACACATTTTATATTTGTATTAATTTATATTAAACTCTCTTTCATGGTACATGAGCATTGTTTTATTTTTTTATCAATTAATTTAGTAAAACTTCATAACACTCCCTAAACAGGTAGATTAACCACAATAAAATCGCTATTCTTTAGAGAAACGGAGACAACAAAGGTTCCAAACCTCTTTGAAATTCACTATATATGTGTGCAGGATGCAACTATGAATTAAAGCAATATTTTTATATTTTTGAATTTTTCTCAAAATCTATGTGTTAACCCCTACGAAAATATTGAGTTTTGGGTAAATGGTCTATATACTGAAGCTTATGATCTTTAGTTTTGTTTTAAATTTCTAAACATATTTTCTATTTGCATTAATGTATATTAAACTCTATTTCATGGAACATGGGCATCGTTTTAATTTTTTATAAATTAATTTTGTAAAATTCATAATACTCCCTAAATTGGTAGATTAACCACAATAGAATTGTTATTCTTTGGAGAAACGGAGACAACAAAGGTTCCAAACCTCTTTCACATTCATAATATTTGTGTGCAGGATACAACTATGAATTAAAGAAATATTGTCATATTTTTTGAATTTTTCTGAAAATCTATGTGCTAACCCCTACGAAAATATTGAGTTTTTCGGTAAATGCTCTATATACTGAAGCCAATGATCTTTAGTGTTGTATTAAAATTTCTAAACACATTATATATTTGTATTAATGTGTATTAAACTCTATTTCATGGTACATGAGAATCGTTTTATTTTTTTATCAATTAAATTAGAAAACCTTCATAACACTCCCTAAACAGGTAGATTAACCACAATAAAATCGCTATTCTTTAGAGAAACGGAGACAACAAAGGTTCCAAACCTCTTTGAAATTCATCATATATGTGTGCAGGATGCAACTATGAATTAAAACAATATTTTCATATTTTTTGAATTTTTCTCAAAATCTATGTGTTAACCCCTACGAAAATATTGAGTGTTGGGTAAATGGTATACATACTGAAGCTTATGATCTTTAGTGTTGTTTTAAATTTCTAAACATATTTCATATTTGTATTAATGTATATTAAACTCTATTTTTTGGAGAAACAGAGAAAACAAAGGTTTCAAACCTCTTTGACATTCATAATATGTGTGAACAGGATGCAACTATGAATTAAAGCAATATTGTCATATTTTTTGAATTTTTCTCAAAATCTATGTGTTAACCTGCTTTGAGTGTCCTTTCTGTGCTCTGTTTTAAGCTGGAAAGAGTGCTTTCCCGATTCGATGGTTAAGCTCCGGAGATCCTCTTTTCTCTGGTTTCGGTAGGATGAATTTCATTTTATGTTTGACGCATCGCATATAGTTAGCCTGACTAAGGCATCGATATTAAAAGAAGTAATGTCAGCTCTCATGAAGGTAAGCACATTTTTTTTTATTAGACGATTCTAAGGGTACGGGACACCTCCTCCAGTCTATTAGGCGAGGTATGTTCTCTTGGCCTGAGAGTTGGTTCAACCCCAACGAGAAACATCCTTTCTAGTGTGTTCAATCCCACCTTTCATCAACTGTTGTTTCTCTGTCCCCCCCTACGAAAATATTGAGTTTTTCGGTAAATGGTCTATATATTGAAGCCAATGATCTTTAGTGTTGTTTTAAAATTTCTAAACACATTTTATATTTGTATTAATTTATATTAAGCTCTCTTTCATGGTACATGAGCATTGTTTTAATTTTTTATCAATTAATTTGTAAAACTTCATAACACTCATTAAACAGGTAGATTAACCACAATAAAATCGTTATTCTTTAGAGAAACGGAGACAACAAAGGTTCCAAACCTCTTTGAAATTCATCATATATGTGTGCAGGATGCAACTATGAATTAAAACAATATTTTCATATTTTTTGAATTTTTCTCAAAATCTATGTGTTAACCCCTACGAAAATATTGAGTTTTGGGTAAATGGACTATATACTACAGCTTATGATCTTTAGTGTTGTTTTAAATTTCTAAACATATTTTATATTTGTATTAATGTATATTAAACCCTATTTCATGGAACATGGACATCATTTTAATTTTTTTATCAGTTAATTTTGTAAAACTTCATAATACTCCCTAAATTGGTAGATTAACCACGATAAAATCGCTATTCCCTACAAAAATGGAGAGAACAAAATTTCCAAACCTCTTTGACATTCATCATATGTTTGTGCAGGATGCAACTATGCATTAAAACAATATTTTCATATTTTTAAATTTTTTATCCAAATCTATGTGCTAACCCCTACGAAAATATTGAGTTTTTCGGTAAATCGTCCTTATATTGAAGCTTATGATCTTTAGTGTTGTTTTAAAATTTCTAAACACATTTTATATTTGTATTAATTTATATTAAACTCTATTTCATGGAAAATGGGCATTGTTTTAATATTTTATCAATAAATTTAGTAAAACTTCATAACACTCCATAAACATGTAGTTTAACCACAATAAAATCGCTATTCTTTAGAGAAACGGAGACAACAATGGTTCCAAACCTCTTTGAAATTCATCATATATGTGTGCAGGATACAACTATGAATTAAAGCAATATTTTTATATTTTTGAATTTTTCTCAAAATCTATGTGTTAACCCCTACGAAAATATTGAGTTTTGGGTAAATGGTCTATATACTGAAGCTTATGATCTTTAGTTTTGTTTTAAATTTCTAAACATATTTTCTATTTGCATTAATGTATATTAAACTCTATTTCATGGAACATGGGCATCGTTTTAATTTTTTATAAATTAATTTTGTAAAATTCATAATACTCCCTAAATTGGTAGATTAACCACAATAGAATTGTTATTCTTTGGAGAAACGGAGACAACAAAGGTTCCAAACCTCTTTCACATTCATAATATTTGTGTGCAGGATACAATTATGAATTAAAGAAATATTGTCATATTTTTTGAATTTTTCTCAAAATCTATGTGCTAACCCCTACGAAAATATTGAGTTTTTCGGTAAATGCTCTATATACTGAAGCCAATGATCTTTAGTGTTGTTTTAAAATTTCTAAACACATTATATATTTGTATTAATGTGTATTAAACTCTATTTCATGGTACATGAGAATCGTTTTATTTTTTTATCAATTAAATTAGAAAACCTTCATAACACTCCCTAAACAGGTAGATTTACCACAATAAAATCGCTATTCTTTAGAGAAACGGAGACAAAAAAGGTTCCAAACCTCTTTAAAATTCATCATATATGTGTGCAGGATGCAACTATGAATTAAAACAATATTTTCATATTTTTTGAATTTTTCTCAAAATCTATGTGTTAACCCCTACAAAAATATTGAGTGTTGGGTAAATGGTATACATACTGAAGCTTATGATCTTTAGTGTTGTTTTAAATTTCTAAACATATTTTATATTTGTATTAATGTATATTAAACTCTATTTCATGGAACATGGGCATCGTTTTAATTTTTTATCAATTAATTTTGTAAACTTTATAATACTCTCTAAATTGGTAGATTAACCACGATAGAATTGTTATTTTTTGGAGAAACAGAGAAAACAAAGGTTTCAAACCTCTTTGACATTTATAATATGTGTGAACAGGATGCAACTATGAATTAAAGCAATATTGTCATATTTTTTGAATTTTTCTCAAAATCTGTGTTAACCCCTACGAAAATATTGAGTTTTTCGGTAAATGGTCTATATATTGAAGCCAATGATCTTTAGTGTTGTTTTAAAATTTCTAAACACATTTTATATTTGTATTAATTTATATTAAGCTCTCTTTCATGGTACATGAGCATTGTTTTATTTTTTTATCAATTAATTTAGTAAAACTTCATAACACTCATTAAACAGGTAGATTAACCACAATAAAATCGTTATTCTTTAGAGAAACGGAGACAACAAAGGTTCCAAACCTCTTTGAAATTCATCATATATGTGTGCAGGATGCAACTATGAATTAAAACAATATTTTCATATTTTTTGAATTTTTCTCAAAATCTATGTGTTAACCCCTATGAAAATATTGAGTTTTGGGTAAATGGACTATATACTACAGCTTATGATCTTTAGTGTTGTTTTAAATTTCTAAACATATTTTATATTTGTATTAATGTATATTAAACCCTATTTCATGGAACATGGACATCATTTTAATTTTTTTATCAGTTAATTTTGTAAAACTTCATAATACTCCCTAAATTGGTAGATTAACCATGATAAAAGCGCTATTCCTTACAAAAATAGAGAGAACAAAGGTTCCAAACCTCTTTGACATTCATCATATGTTTGTGCAGGATGCAACTATGCATTAAAACAATATTTTCATATTTTTAATTTTTTTATCCAAATCTATGTGCTAACCCCTACGAAAATATTGAGTTTTTCGGTAAATCGTCCATATATTGAAGCTTATGATCTTGAGTGTTGTTTTAAAATTTCTAAACATATTTTATATTTGTATTAATTTATATTATACTCTCTTTCATGGTACATAAGCATTGTTTTAATATTTTATCAATTAATTTAGTAAAACTTCATAAAACTCCCTAAACAAATAGATTAACCACAATAAAATCGCTAATCTTTAGAGAAACGGAGACAACAAAGTTACCAAAACTCTTTGAAATTCATCATATATGTGTGCAGGATGCAACTATGAATTAAAACAATATTTTCATATTTTTTGATTTTTTTTCAAAATCTATGTGTTAACCCCTACGAAAATATTGAGTTTTGGGTAATGGACTATATACTGAAGCTTATGATCTTTAGTGTTGTTTTAAATTTCTAAACATATTTTATATTTGTATTAATGTATATTAAACTCTATTTCATGGAACATGGACATCGTTTTAATTTTTTATCAATTAACTTTGTAAATTTCATAATACTCACTAAATTGGTAGATTAACCACAATAAAATTGTTATTCTTTGGAGAAACGGAGACAACAAAGGTTCCAAACCTCTTTGACATTGATAATATATGTGTGCAGGATGCAACTATGAATTAAAGCAATATTGTCATATTTTTTGAATTTTTCTCAAAATCTATGTGTTAACCCCTACGAAAATATTAATTTTTTCTGTAAATGCTCTATATACTGAAGCCAATGATCTTTAGTGTTGTTTTAAAAATTCTAAACACATTCTATATTTGTATTAATGTGTATTAAACTCTATTTCATGGTACATGAGCATCATTTTATTTTTTTATCAATTAAATTAGAAAACCTTCATAACACTCCCTAAACAGGTAGATTAACCACAATAAAATCGCTATTCTTTAGAGAAACAGAGACAACTAAGGTTCCAAACCTCTTTGAAATTCATCATATATGTGTGCAGGATGCAAATATGAATTAAAGCAATATTGTCATATTTTTTGAATTTTTCTCAAAATCTATGTGTTAACCCCTACGAAAATATTGAGTTTTGGGTAAATGGTCTATATACTAAAGCTTATGATTTTTAGTGTTGTTTTAAATTTCTAAACATATTTTTTATTTGTATTAATTTATATTAAATTTTCTTTCATGGTACATGAGCATTGTTTTAATTTTTTTATCAATTAATTTAGTAAAACTTCTTAATACTCCCTAAACCGGTAGATTAACCACAATAAAATTGCTATTCCTTAGAGAAACAGAGACAACTAAGGTTCCAAACCTCTTTGAAATTCATCATATATGTGTGCAGGATGCAAATATGAATTAAAGCAATATTGTCATATTTTTTGAATTTTTCTCAAAATCTATGTGTTAACCCCTACGAAAATATTGAGTTTTGGGTAAATGGTCTATATACTAAAGCTTATGATTTTTAGTGTTGTTTTAAATTTCTAAACATATTTTTTATTTGTATTAATTTATATTAAATTTTCTTTCATGGTACATGAGCATTGTTTTAATTTTTTTATCAATTAATTTAGTAAAACTTCTTAATACTCCCTAAACCGGTAGATTAACCACAATAAAATTGCTATTCCTTAGAGAAACAGAGACAACAAAGGTTCCAAACCTCTTTGAAATTCATCATATATGTGTGCAAGATGCAAATATCAATTAAAACAATATTTTCATATTTTTTGAATTTTTCTCAAAATCTATGTGTCCCCTACGAAAATATTAAATTTTTGGTAAATGGTTTATATACTGAAGCTTATGATCTTTCGTTTTATTTTAAAATTTCTAAACAAATTTTATATTGGATTAATGTATATTAAACTCTATTTCATGGAACATGGGCATCGTTTTAATTTTTATCAATTAATTTAGTAAAACTTCATAATACTCCATAAATTGGTAGATTAACCACGATAGAATTGCTATTTTCTACAGAAACGAAGATAACAAAGGTTCCAAACCTCTTTGACATTCATCATATGTTTGTGCAGCATGCAACTATGCGTTAAAACAATATTTTCATATTTTAAATTTTTTATCCAAATTTATGTGCTAACCCCTACGAAAATATTGAGTTTTTCGGTAAATCGTCCATATATTTAAGCTTATGATCTTTAGTGTTGTTTTAAAATTTCTAAACACATTTTACATTTGTATTAATATATATTAAACTCTCTTTCATTGAACATGGGCATCGTTTTAATTTTTTATCAATTAATTTAGTAAAATTTCATAACACTCTCTAAACAGGTAGATTAACCACAATAAAATCGCTATTCTTTAGAGAAACAGAGACAACAAAGGTTCCAAGCCTCTTTGACATTCATCATAAGTTTGGGCATGATCCAAATATGCATTAAAACAATATTTTCATATTTTTAAATTTTTTTATCAAAATCTATGTGCTAACCCCTACGAAAATATTGAGTTTTTCGGTAAATGGTCTATATATTGAAGCCAATGATTTTTAGTGTTGTTTTAAAATTTCTAAATACATTTTATATTTGTATTAATTTATATTAAACTCTCTTTCATGGTACATGAGCATTGTTTTAAATTTTTATCAATTAATTTAGTAAAACTTCATAATACTCCATAAGTCGGTAGATTAACCATAATAAAATCGCTATTCTTTAGAGAAACGGAGACAACTAAGGTTCCAAACCTCTTTAACATTCACCATATGTGTGTGCAGGATGCAACTATGAATTAAAACAATATTGTCATATTTTTTAAATTTTTCTCAAAATCTATGTGTTAATCCCTACAAAAATATTAAATTTCCGGTAAATGGTTTATATACTGAAGCTTATGATCTTTAGTGTTGTTTTAAAATTTCTAAACACATTTTATATTTGTATTAATGTATATTAAACTCTCCTTCATGGAACATGGGCATCGTTTTAATTTTTTATCAATTAATTTAGTAAAATTTCATAACACTCCCTAAACAGCTAGATTAACCACAATAAAATCGCTATTCTTTAGAGAAACAGAGACAACAAAGGTTCCAAGCCTCTTTGACATTCATCATAAGTTTGGGCATGATCCAAATATGCATTAAAACATTATTTTCATATTTTTAAATTTTTTATCAAAATCTATGTGCTAACCCCTACGAAAATATTGAGTTTTTCGGTAAATGGTATATATATTAAAGCCTATGATCTTTAGTCTTGTTTTAAAATTTCTAAACACATTTTATATTTGTATTAATTTATATTAAACTCTCTTTCATGGTACATGAGCATTGCTTTAATTTATTATCAATTAATTTAGTAAAACTTCATAATACTCCCTAAATTGATAGATTAACCATGATTAAATCGCTATTCATTAGGGAAACGGAGACAACAAAGGTTCCAAACCTCTTTGACATTCATCATATGTGTCTGCAGGACGAAACTATGAATTAAAACAATATTGTCATATTTTTTGAATTTTTCTCAAAATCTATGTGTTAACCCCTACAAAAATATTGCGTTTTCGGTAAATAGTCTATATACTAAAGCTTATGATCTTTAGTGTTGTTTTAAATTTCTAAACATATTTTATATTTGTATTAATGTATATTAAACCCTATTTCATGGAACATGGACATCGTTTTAATTTTTTATCAGTTAATTTAGTAAAACTTCATAATACTCCCTAAATTGGTAGATTAACCACGATAAAATCGCTATTCCCTACAGAAATGGAGAGAACAAAGGTTCCAAACCTCTTTGACATTCATCATATGTTTGTGCAGGATGCAACTATGCATTAAAACAATGTTGTCATATTTTTTTATTTTTTTTCAAAATCTACGTTTTAACCCCTTTGAAAATATTGTGTTTTTCGGTAAATGGTTTATATATTAAAGTCTATGATCTTTAGTGTTGTTTTAAAATTTCTAAACACATTTTATATTTGTATTAATTTATATTAAACTCTCTTTCATGGCATATCAGCATTGTTTTAATTTTTTATCAATTAATTTAGTAAAACTTCATAATAGTCCCTAAACTGGTAGATTAACCACAATAAAATCGCTATCCTTTAGAGAAACGGATACAACAAAGGCTCCAAACCTCTTTGTCACTCATCATATATGTGTGCAGGATGCAACTATGAATTAAAACAATATTGAAATATTTTTTGAATTTTTCTCAAAATCTATGTGTTAACCCCTACGAAAATATTGAGTTTTCGGTAAATGGTCTATATACTGAAGCTTATGATATTTAGTGTTGTTTTAAATTTCTAAACAGATTTTATATTTGTATTAATGTATATTAAACTCTATTTCATGGAACATGGGCATCGTTTTAATTTTTTATCAATTAATTTAGTAAAAATTCATAATACTCCCTAAATTAATAGATTAACCACGATAAAATCGCTATTCTATAGAGAAACGGAGACAACAACGGTTCCAAACCTCTTTGACATTCATCATATGTGTGTGCAGGATGCAACTATGAATTAAAAAAATATTGTCATATTTTTTGAATTTTTCTCAAAATCTATGTGCTAACCTTTACGAAAATATTGAGTTTTTCGATAAATGGTCTGTATATTGAAGCCTATGATCTTTAGTGTTGTTTTAAATTTTCTAAACACATTTTATATTTGTATTAATGTATATTAAACTCTCTTTCATAGTGCATGAGTATTGTTTTAATTTTTTATCAATTAATTTAGTAAAACTTCATAATACTCCCTAAGCTTGTAGATTAACCACAATAAAATCACTATTCTTTAGAGAAACGGAGACAACAAAGGTTCCAAACCTCTTTGACATTCATCATATGTGTGCGCAGGATGCAACTATGAATTAAAACAATATTGTCATATTTTTTGAAATTTTCTCTAAATCTATATACTGAGTTTTCGGTAAATGGTCTATATACTGAAGTTTATGATCTTTAGTGTTGTTTTAAATTTCTAAACATATTTTATATTTGTATTAATGTATATTAAACTCTATTTCATGGAACATGGGCATCGTTTAAATTTTTTATCAATTAATTTAATAAAACTTCATAATACTCCCTAATTTGGTAGATTAACCACGATAGAATCGCTATGCTCTACACAAACAGAGAGAACAAAGGTTCCAAACCTCTTTGACATTCATCATATTTTGTGCAGGTTGAAACTATGCATAAAAACAATATTTTCATATTTTAAATTTTCTTTATCAAAATCTATGTGCTAACCCTTACGAAAATATTAAGTTTTTCGGTAAATGGTCTATGTATTGAAGCCTTTGATCTTTAGTGTTGTTTTAAAATTTCTAAACACATTTTATATTTGTATTATTTATATTAAACTCTCTTTCATGGTACATGAGCATTGTTTAATTTCTTATCAATTAATTTAGTAAAACTTCATAATAGTCCCTAAACTGGTAGATTAACCACAATAAAATCGCTATTCTTTAGAGAAACGGATACAACAAAGGTTCCAAACCTCTTTGACACTCATCATATATGTGCGCAGGATGCAACTATGAATTAAAACAATATTATCATATTTTTTGAATTTTTCTCAAAATCTATGTGTAACCCCTACAAAAATATTGAGTTTTCGGTAAATGGTCTATATACTAAAGCTTATGATCTTTAATGTTATTTTAAATTTCTAAACATATTTTATATTTGTATTAATGTATATTAAACTCTATTTCATGGAACATAGGCATCGTTTTTATTTTTTATCAATTAATTTAGTAAAACTTCATATTACTCCCTAAATTGGTAGATTAACCACGATAAAATTGCTATTCTCTACAGAAATGGGGACAACAAAGGTTCCAAACCTCTTTGACATTCATCATATGTTTGTGCAGGATGCAACTATGCATTAAAACAATATTGTCATATTTTTGAAATTTTCTCAAAATCTATGTGCTAACCCCTACGAAAATGTTGAGTATTTCGATAAATGGTCTATATATTGAAGCCTATGATCTTTATTGTTGTTTTAAATTTTCTAAACACATTTTATATTTGTATTAATATATATTAAACTTTCTTTCATGGTACATGAGCATTATTTTAATTTTTTATCAATTAATGTAGTAAAACTTCATAATACTCCCTAAGCCGGTAGATTAACCACGATAGAATTGTTATTCTCTACAGAAACGGAGACAACAAAGGTTACAAACCTCTTTGACATTCATCATATGTTTGTGCAGGATGCAACTATGCATTAAAACAATATTTTCATATTTTTAAAATTTTTATCAAAATGTATGTGCTAACTCCTACGAAAATATTGAGTTTTTTCGGTAAATGGTCTATAAATTGAAGCCTATGATCTTTAGTGTTGTTTTAAAATTTCTAAACACATTTTATATTTGTATTAATTTATATTAAACTCTCTTTCATGGTACACGAACATTGTTTTAATTTTTTATCAATTAATTTAGTAACACTTCATAATACTCCCTAAGTCGGTAGATTAACCACAATAAAATCACTATTCTTTAAAGAAACGGAGACAACAAAGGTTCCAAACCTCTTTGACATTACTCTTAATAATATGTGGGTGCAGGATGCAACTATGAATTAAAACAATATTGTCATATTTTTTGAATTTGTTTCAAAATCTATGTGTCCCTACGGAAATATTGCGTTTTTGGTAAATGGTTTATATACTAAAGCTTAGTGTTGTTTTAAATTTCTAAACAAATTTTATATTTATATTAATGTATATTAAACTCTATTTCATGGAACATGGGCATCATTTTAATTTTTTATCAATTAATTTAGTAAAACTTCATAATACTCCCTAAATTTGTAGATTAACCACGATAGAATCGCTATTCTCTACACAAACGGAGAGAACAAAGGTTTCAAACCTCTTTGACATTCATCATATGTTTTTACAGGTTGCAACTATGCATAAAAACAATATTTTCATATTTTTAAATTTTTTATCAAAATCTATGTGCTAACCCTTTCGAAAATATTGAGTTTTTCGGTAAATGGTCTATATATTGAAGCCTATGATCTTTAGTGTTGTTTTAAAATTTCTAAACACATTTTATATTTGTATTAATTTATATTAAACTCTCTTTCATGGTACATGAGCATTGTTTTAATTTCTTATCAATTAATTTAGTAAAACTTCATATTAGTCCCTAAACTGGTAGATTAACCACAATAAAATCGCTATTCTTTAGAGAAACGGATACAACAAAGGTTCCAAACCTCTTTGACACTCATCATATATATTTGCAGGATGCAACTATGAATTAAAATAATATTTTCATATTTTTTTATTTTTTCTCAAAATCTATGTGTAACCCCTACGAAAATATTGAGTTTTCAGTAAATGGTCTATATACTAATGCTTATGATCTTTAATGTTGTTTTAAATTTTTAAACATATTTTATATTTGTATTAATGTATATTACACTCTATTTCATAGAACATGGGCATCATTTTTATTTTTTTATCAATTAATTTAGTAAAACTTCATAATACTCCCTAAATTGGTAGATTAACCACGATAAAATCGTTATTCTCTAGAGAAATGGAAAGAACAAAGGTTCCAAACCTCTTTGACATTCATCATATGTTTGTGCAGGATGCAACTATGCATTAAAACAATATTTTCATATTGTTTGAAATTTTCTCAAAATCCATGTGCTAACCCCTACGAAAATATTGAGTTTTTCGATAAATGGTATATATATTGAAGCCTATGATCTTTAGTGTTGTTTTAAATTTTCTAAACACATTTTATATTTGTATTAATGTATATTAAACTCTCTTTCATGGTGCATGAGCATTGTTTTAATTTTTTATCAATTAATTTAGTAAAACTTCATAATACACCCTAAGCTTGTAGATTAACCACAATAAAATCGCTATTTTTTAGAGAAACAGAGACAACAAAGATTCCAAACCTCTTTGACATTTATCATATGTGTGCGCTGGATGCAACTATGAATTAAGACAATATTTTCATATTTTTTGAATTTTTCTCAAAATCTATGTGTAACCCCTACGAAAATATTGAGTTTTCAGTAAATGGTCTATATACTAATGCTTATGATCTTTAATGTTGTTTTAAATTTCTAAACATATTTTATATTTGTATTAATGTATATTAAACTCTATTTCATGGAACATGGGCATCATTTTTATTTTTTATCAATTAATTTAGTAAAACTTCATAATACTCCCTAAATTGGTAGATTAACCACGATAAAATCGTTATTCTCTAGAGAAGTGGAAAGAACAAAGGTTCCAAACCTCTTTGACATTCATCATATGTTTCTGCAGGATGCAACTATGCATTAAAACAATATTGTCATATTGTTTGAAATTTTCTCAAAATCTATGTGCTAACCCCTACGAAAATATTGAGTTTTTCGATAAATGGTCTATATATTGAAGCCTATGATCTTTAGTGTTGTTTTAAATTTCTAAACACATTTTATATTTGTATTAATGTATATTAATTTCTCTTTCATGGTGCATGAGCATTGTTCTAATTTTTTATCAATTAATTTAGTAAAACTTCATAATACTCCATAAGCTTGTAGATTAACCATAATAAAATCGCTATTTTTTAGAGAAACGGAGACAACAAAGGTTCCAAACCTCTTTGACATTCATCATATGTGTGCGCAGGATGCTACTATGAATTAAGACAATATTTTCATATTTTTTTAATTTTTCTCAAAATCTATGTGTTAACAACCCCTACGAAAATATTGAGTTTTCGGTAAATGGTCTATATACTAAAAGCTTATGATCTTTAGTGTTGTTTTAATTTTTTAACATAATTTATATTTGTATTAATGTATATTAAACTCTATTTCATGGAACATGGGCATCGTTTTAGTTTTTTATCAATTAATTTAGTAAAACTTCATAATACTTCCTAAATTGATAGATTAACCACGATAAAATCGCTATTCTCTACAGAAACGGAGACAACAAAGGTTCCAAACCTCTTTGAAATTCATAATATGTTTGTGCAGGATGAAACTATGCATTAAAACAATATTGTCATATCTTTAAAAAAATTCTCAAAATCTATGTGCTAACCCCTACGAAAATATTGAGTTTTTTCGGTAAATGGTCTATATACTGAAGCTATGATCTTTAGTGTTGTTTTAAAATTTCTAAACATATTTTATATTTGTATTAATGTATATTAAACTCTCTTTCATGGTGAATGAGCATTGTTTTAATTTTTTATCAATTAATTTAGTAAAACTTCATAATACTCCCTAAGTTTGTAGATTAACCACAATAAAATCGCTATTTTTTAGAGAAACGGAGACAACAAAGGTTCCAAACCTCTTTGACATTCATCACATGTGTGCTCAGGATTCAACTATGAATTAAGACAATATTTTCATATTTTTTGAATTTTTTCAAAATCTATGTGTGAAAATATTGAGTTTTCGGTAAATAGTCTATATACTGAAACTTATGATCTTTAGTGTTGTTTTAAATTTTTTAACATATTTTATATTTGTATTAATGTATATTAAACTCTATTTTTTGGAACATGGGTATCGTTTTAATTTTTTATCAATTAATTTAGTAAAACTTCATAATACTCCCTAAATTGATAGATTAACCACGATAAAATCTCTATTCTCTACAGAAACGGAGACAACAAAGGTTCCAAACCTCTTTGACATTCATAATATGTTTGTGCAGGATGAAACTATAATTAAAACAATATTGTCATATCTTTAAAAAAATTTCTCAAAATTTATGTGCTAACCCCTACAAAAATATTGAGTTTTTCGGTAAATGGTCTATATATTGAAGCCTATGATCTTTAGTGTTGTGCAGGATGCAACTATGTATAAAAACAATATTGTCATATTTTTTGAATTTTTCTCAAAATATATGTGCTAACAACCCCTACGAAAATATTGAGTTTTTCGGTAAATGGTCTATATATTGAAGCCTATGATCTTTAGTGTTGTTTTAAAATTTCTGAACTCACTTTATATTTGTATTAATGTGTATTAAACTCTATTTCATGGTACATGGGCATCGTTTTAATTTTTTATCAATTAATTTGGTAAAACTTTATAATACTCCCTAAATTGGGGGACTAACCACTATAAAATCATTATTCTTTAGAGAAACGGAGACAACAAATGTTCCAAACCTCTTTGACATTTATCATATGTTTGTGCAGGATGCAACTATGCATTAAAATAACATTTTTATATTTTTTTAATTTTTCTCAAAATCTATGTGTTAACATCTACGATAATATTGTGTTTTTCGGTAATGGTCTATATATATTTAGTGTTGTTTTAAAATTTCTAAACAAATTCTATATTTGTTTGGTTCTTTTTATTCTTGATTTTAGATTTATTGCGTTGAATTTTGTTCAGGAGATGATACGTAGAAGCTGCAACGCTCGAGATATATAGAATCTTTGGCCTAGCTTCATTGTTCAGTGTGTTTGTCTATTCGGTTTAGTAGAAATGTGAATGAAGAAGTTGGGTGACGAATATATAAAATTACAGTTCGGTTATGTACTTATGTTATTGCTTTCTTTTTGTTTTTTTGGACATCACTTATGTAATTGCTAAACTTCAGTTAAATTTGGATTAACAACAAGATATATCCGTACAATGTAGTCTGGCTTCTTCTAGTAGAGACCCAAGAACTTCCACCATAAAGATCCAACAGATCCCCAAATGACTGCTTGTAATAGAGCCATCACGAACCCTAGCCTAAACATGTCTTTCAGATCTACGTAGCCAGCTGCGAATCCAAACAAAAAAAAACAAAATAATAAGGGAATACTATATAAATGTTCATTGAGTAAGAAAAAAAATGAGACAAGAGAAAGAGAACAAACCTCCATAGTATAAAGCAGCTGGTCCACTACTATAATGAGCCAACGCACCAGAAAGATTGTTATTAAAGGCCAAACAAAGAGCCGCTAAAACCCCGGGAACACCAGCAGCTATCTGCATGGCCAAGAAAGCTGGATAGAGAGCACCTGCATGAGCCGTTTGGCTTGCGAACACGTAATGCAGCAGGAGATAAGAAGCCTGGAGGATAACAAACGAAGCAGGCCAAGTCAAGGAGAGTGTCTGCAGCAGTTTAGCCACACAATCCGACATCCAAGCAACGACCCCAAGGTTCGTTAGTTGTCCAGCCATACCGATCAAAACCGCAAACCAAGTTAGCGAGTCCCAAGCCGATTTGTCGCTTAGACAATCATTCCAGTTTATAACTCCCAATACTAGTAACGTTGATAGACCAATCATCGCGGAGACAACACTTGATACTCCTATTGCTTCTCCGAAAACCCAAAGAGAGACGGTGAAGGCCATTGCACCGAGCATGATCCATTCGTTTTTCGTGATGGGACCTAACCGTTCGAGCTTCTTTGCGGCAGCAGCAGGAGCTTCCGGTGTGTGTTTAAGCTCAGGAGGGTAAAGCTTGTAGATGATGAGAGGTGTACAAAGAAGTGATGCAAAGGCGGGAACACTCGCGGCTTTAAACCAAGAGACCCATGGGTTTGAGAGCACCACACCAACTTCTCTAGCTAGTTTCAGACATAGCAAGTTTTGTGCGGCTGATGTGAGGAGAAGCGCACCAGAAGTCCCTGCACACTGTCACAGAGTAACACAAACCTCATTAGTTAAAGTCATCAAGAGAGAGACATAGATTTTATCATTTTAGTAGTACTCGGCGTACTATTCGAAACCCAAAAACCAAATGGGAATTGAACCAACAAGCCTTGACAAACCGAAAATTACAAAAACCTGAGTGGTTCCTATTTTTTACATCCAAAAAACCAAAACCGAATCGAAAATAAAAAAAACGATCTGAGAATCAAACGGATACCTGAATATTCTAATATAAAAAAATTAATTATTTTATTTTTAATATCTATTAAAATAACTAATAAAAAATCTAAAAAGCCCTAACTACCCGAATTACCAAATATTTTTTGGTTTCTCCGATCGGGTTTTTAGGATATCTAGACTTTAAACCCGAACCAAACTCGAATTGTTCTAATTTGATTTCCCCTTCGAGTCTTATAAGAAAATAGAAACTTGACCGGAATATATCCGGAAAATGTCCGGTTCTTAAACGGGTCCTCACCACTCAACCAAATAAGCTGAAAACCGAATAACCCGAATTGACCTGAACCAAAAACCCGAATGCCCAGCACTAGATTTTACCTGCAGTTGTGTCTGAATCAGAAAAGCACCAAGCCTTCTCGAAGACGAGTCACCAGGTTTACTCCCGGCGGAGAGAGACAACGATTTAATCACCGGCAAGAAAACCCCACCGGCTCTAGCCATCGTAGACGGCATGATCAAACCCATAAACGTTTCACACAACACGAGACCGTACGATAGACCAAGAGTGCTTCTCCCTAGCCACTTCACGAAGTAGGTAGCGATCCTGTCGCCGAGACCCGTTTTAATGAACCCGCGAGCGAAGAAGAAGGAGATCGCGATAAGCCAGATGAGCTCGTTGGTGAAAGCGGCGAAAGCGGTTGAGAAAGAAAGCGTTCTGGTGACGATCGAAGCGGTTAGGCCGATGAAGGCCCATGCCCCGACGGGGAGTGGGCCGAGGACGAGGCCCGAGATGGTGAAGAGGAAGACTGAGAGGAGTTGCCATCCTTGTGGCGTCACTTGTTCGGGTCTAGGGATTAGGAATCTGACGATGAGGCCTATTGAGATGGAGACTGCGAGAGGTATCAGCTTAGCTCCTTGCGGAGGCTGTGGTGGAGAAGATTGAGGATTGTTCTGTATCTCCGGCGAGGACGAGGGGGAAGAAGCAGTGGCGCGGAGAGTGAGTCGAGGAGAGGATATGGAGAGTGATCGGACGGTTGGGGGTGAGGTGTAAAGGGAGATCGAAGGGTGAGGAAGTGATAATGATCTTGAAGATGAACGGCGGAGAGAGAGATAAGAGAGTGGTGAAGAAGCGGTGGTGGTTGAGAGAGTACGGAGAGCGAAACTCTCCATCGTTGTACTGTTAATTCTCAGTTCTCTCCGAGGGAGATTGAGTTTATTACTTTTTAATATCTATTTATTTTATAGTTTCTCCGTTTACAAGTACAGACGAATCTATCACCATGTCCGAACGACACATATGATAGTGATGTCTGTGGAGAAACTTACTTTTGAGTTATTATTGTTAAGTTAGACCTTCATGTTCCTCACTTATCTATTTCTGTCCCCATAGTTTTTTCTTTTAACACCCCCCCCCCCCCCAATCAACACTGCATCTTGTTACTTCACTTTCTCTACAGAACTCTTTGTATATTTGTGTGAGAAAGATTGTTTGATTCTCTAAGGTAAACGACATATTTTCATATCAAGTATAGTAAAAGGAGAACAAAAACACTCGGTACCATCTTTGCAAGCTTCAAAAAACATTTTCTGGTAAGCAGAGCCGTGCTCACCTTATCAATTTTGAGGCATTAGCTCCATGTCTCCTCTCACATTAGTACATTTTGGGGTCTCCATATTCATAAATCATATAATCAATATATGATAATATGATAAAAACTATAATTATCTCTTAATACTTTTCAATAATATAACTATTTCTGCTTAGTTGTTGTGAATATTAATTTCATTGTATATTTTTTATTTTGAATATCGAAAACATTTTCCTACATATAATTTGAGTTTGTATATACAATTTTCAGTTGTGACCAAAATATAACTTTTGCCATTAATTTTCATAAGATTAATTTTTTTTAAAAATAATTTTAAAATATAAGATAAAAAAAAATAATTTATTTTCTGGTTCGTATTTAAAAAAATTAATACGCATATTTGATATAAAATAAATTATTTTTGCCCTAGACCTCTGATAGCCTTCGCACGGCACTGCTGGTAGGTTCAATAATGCTCTTATTAGAGACTCAAAAACTTCCACCAGAATATTCCAGCTACTCCACAGATGATGGCATTAATCGTCACCATCATGAATCCAATCTTGAATACATCAGGCATTTCACCAAAAACATGAATGTTAAAGACCTTCCACATAAAGAGAGAGGGAGAGTTATGTTCATAAGCTCCATATTGGACAGCGGTCAAGCGCTGCTATAATGCATGGCCGGTCTTTGGCCAAGCCTAATGGAACATTCGATTTAGGTTCTCAAAATTTTTGAAATTTTTTATATGTACATAGACTTCTGAATTTGCAAAAAAAAAAAATTTAGATCCTTAATCTTTTGAAATCTTTACTAAATGGTTTAAGGCCTCCAAACTATGAGAACTAGCCATGAATGCAACAAAGCACCAAAAATATTGGTGTTGGAAGCTACAACAAGTGCGGCTAATAAAACACCTGATCTTATACTCACAGCTAAGAAATGCTGAGAAGAGAGCTCTTACATGACCGGTTTGGCTTGCAAAAAGATAGCGGATGAAGAAGTAAGCTGCTTGAAGAAGACCAAAGGCATCTGGCCAGCTCAAGTTGAGAGATTGGAGAGCTTTGGCTATACACAATCAGACATCCAGGTCACCACACTGAGGTTTGTGAGCTGTCTTTCAAAGCCCAACAAGACAGCAAACCAAGCTAATGTGTTCTGAGGAATTTGAATTAGATTGGTTTATGTTCTTTTAGTCTAATCTTTTTTTTTTCTGATTAGTAATTGTATTTGATTTTGTGAAACTGTGTAAAGAAGAAGCATTGAACTTTGAAAATCTGCTAATAAAATCATTTTATCTTACAAAATGTTAAACCATAATTAAAGTATCATTAACGATAAAATAGTAATTAATTAGTCATAACGGCCAAATTTTCTCCTTTTTCCATCACGCGTCATTACGACCACCACGTGTACGGTCGAGATTCTATAGTCACATCTGTCATAGAGCCGTTAGCGCCGTAGTCAAGGGACCGCGTTTTCTTTTTTCTTTTTTCTTTTTTCATCTTTCTCACTAGACTTGTCCCCACCTTACTGTACAATGAAATCTAAGCCGTTGAATTAAAGTTTCACCTTACATCTCAAAGCAGTAGACCCTACATTTCTCTCTATATAAACACTCGTCTCCCAGTTTCTTCAACATCACAAGCAATTAAAGCAAAACACTCTTAGAAACATAACAGCTGTCTGAATATCTCTCTCTTGTAATGGCATTCTCAAAATCTCTAGGGTTCATTCTTCTCGCCATTTTCTTCGTTTCCTTCACGGTGGCTCAATCTCCGGCTCCAGCTCCATCTAACGGCGGAGGAAGGAGGATCTCACCGGCGCATTCACCTAAGAAGGCGTTATCTCCTGCACAAGCTGTCTCTCCTTCTCCTCAAACCGCGTTGACTCCAAAATCATCTGCCTCTCCTCCATCGCCGCCTTCGGTGGATTCGCCTTTAGCTGATTCTCCTTCAGATTTGCCAGCTGTTTCTCCCTCCTCGATCTCTAACTCTCCTGCTCAAGCTCCCGCTCCTGTAAGCAGCGCCGTTTCGAACAGCTATGCGGTTTTTGGATCCGTCGCTGTTATGTTATCCGCCGTCGTTTTGGCTATGTAGGTTCGAGTACTGAAACGTTTTTAGATATTTAGTATTTATTTATTTAAGATATATATGGCTTTTGCAGAATGAGAGATGATTCTTTTATTTTTGTTCTTCTTTTTTAATTTTGATTTTATATCAGATTACTATATGTTTCTCCTTTTATTGATCCATCCAGATTAATATATGATTTTATCAAATTCAAACACTTTTATTCAATATATTCAAGATACTAATATGAGATCGATAAACTTTTATCACAAATTAATTTACAGTATATATATATATATATGATATATCTCAAAAGTGAAATAAAATTAATTTACAGTATACATATCTCAAAATGATCTGCAAGTTTGCAATTAAAAAAAAAATATACAGTCATAACAACAAACTAGATTTTGAACCGCACTTCGAAAGCGCGGATTTTATGGATTATATACGAAGTTGGATATAAGATAGTATTTTGAGTATATTGTGTATTATTATGTTATAAAATCGTATTATATCGAATACAGAAATTTGTTTAAAATTATATAACTTATGAATAAATTTATTCAAGATTTTTTATATAGACTCTTATGTAACTCTTTCTTAAGTATGAAAATTTTACCAAAATTTGATAAACGAACCAAACCAATACGAAATACAGGTTGAGGTTCAAAAATTGAGAAAAAGTACCTATTAGATTTTTTTGGACCTGCGGTCTCTGTTGGACTCTGGGTACCCAAAGTACCCAGAATATTTTATTCATATTATGTATATTTGAGTAATTCATATATGTTCTCGGTATAAAAAAATTATTGTAAAATTTGGATTCGCGTTTTCTATTATAGTTTCAGGTTTTGGGTAAAATTTCAAATTTTAAAATTATATATAAAATATTGGATATTTTTGGTTTTCGGGTAAGATTTTGGTCTTTTAGATATTTAGTTATTTCTGGTATTTGTTTAATTTTGGGTATTTTTCGTGTTTTGATTTTTTGAATTTTCAGATTCTTTAGAATTTTTTCTCCTAAATACTCGAACCGAGCTAGACTCGTTACGTAGCCAAATTACATAGTAAATTTTACAGATACTTGAATTATTGACTCAAACTGACCTGGAACTAAAAGGAACCGATCTGAACAAAAAATAAAATTCAAATACCTAGTTGGATATAAATGCCCAAGACCCAAAGAACTTGGACCTGAAAGAAACCGATTTATATTTGACCCGAAGATCCGAATGCCCAAATCTAACATTTCATTATATTTTTGTGCATTTTATAAAAGCTACATTTGTTCAGTTGGTGAAACTTAAGATTTATTTGAGAAGTTTTTGGCTAATTTAATAGTATAGATTTGTAGGTTTTTTATTGAGCAGTAAAAAAAAGATTTGTTGGGTTTTTAATAATTTTAAACTTATCTTAAATACTAAATTGTTATTTATCAATAAAATAAAATTAACATAATATATAATTTTTAAACTTATCTTAATTATGAAGTTAATGAGACATATTTAGAGAAGAGTATAATAAAGTACTGTACGTGATATTATATTTTTGTGAACCAAATTTATGTGGTCGTATATATATGGTATAATCCTTTCATTTACAAAAAAAATATGAGTCTAATAAATAAAAGTTTTGACTAAATGATTGTTAGAAAAATTTAAGGTAATATATTGTTTATCCAAATCAAAATAAAACCAAAATATCATTAGTTAATAAAAGGGTCCAAACAATCTTTTTAAGTAGATTTATTAAAACTCATTCCTTTTTAATAGTATTGATCTGTAATTTAATTAAGGAAAAGTATAACATGCCTCTTAATTAATTGAAATACAACATTTATATTTCTACTGATAAGCAAAGCTCAATGAGAAAATAGAGTAAAATATGGGCCTTATGTCCTTAATAGTAGCCCAATGGACATTTAGTTGAATAAAAACCACAAGATCACACACATACACAGTTACATTAACTCAACAGTTAATCATTTAACTTCAGAGAACCACTTCATAAAATCTATGTCTATCTAACGTTTCTTGAGGAACAAGACTCCTCAACAAAATGGACCAACTTCTAAAATTCGGAACAAAACCTTCTTCAACACCTTCCTCCAGAAGAAAACAAGCATCCTCAACAAAACCTCCTTTGCACAACCAACTCATCAAAGTGTTATACGTCACCGCATCAGGCCATATCCCTTCATCCCGAAGCTTCTCAAACATCGCCACACCATCACCAATCCTCCCAGCCCTGCACAGACCGTTTATCAAACTGTTAAACGTCACAATGTCCGGCGTGGTCCCCCTGTGAACCATCTCTCTCTGAAACTCAACCGCTTCCTCCACCTTCCCGTTCCTGCACAGCCCGTTTATAAGTATGTTGCAGGAGATGTTGCTCGGCACAACCCCGTCTCTCAACATCTTCTCGAACAAACTCCTCGCCTTATCAACCTCCCCGGCCCTGCACAGGCCTTCTATAAGACCATTATACGTTATCTCGTCAAGCGGAGAGCCCTGGAAAACCATCTCGCTAACCAGCTTACGAGCTTCTTTGATCTCCCCTCTTCTAAGAAACGCCTTGATCAATGTATTGTAAGTAACAGTGTTGGCAACTACACCTTCTGAGATCATGTCTCTGTGCAGCCACAAGGCGTGGTCGATCTCATCGACCTCGCAGAGTCCAGCTATCATCGTATTGAACGTATACGCGTCAGGCTTACACCCTTTACTCGGCATCTCTTTAAAAACATCGATGGCTTCCGTGACTCGATGCTCTTTACACAAAGCGGATATCAAACAGTTGTAACCAGCAGTGTTGAGTTTCAACCCGTCAGCAGACATGTCTCTCAGAACATCGAAGGCTTCATCTATCCGTCCTAACTTGCAGAAACCATCAAAGAAGATGGTATAAGAGAATATATTAGGCTTACATCCTCTAACCCCCATATCGCGAAAAACCTCTAAAGCTAAGCCTACAAGACCCTTCTTCAAGTATCCATATATCAACGAGTTAAACGTGCAGACATCAGGAACAAGACCATGAGAATCAGACAAAAGAGATTTAGCATCATCAAGCCTCCCCTGAGTCACAAACCCGTGAAAAAGAGTGTTGAAGATCACAATACTCGGCTTCGGAACTCTACTAAACAGATCTTTAGCAGCATCAACCCTCCCTATCTTACACAACCCATTCATCAAATAACCATACGTTATATCATCAGGAGCAAACCCTCTCATCAACATCCTATTCACCATCTTCGCCGCTTCATTAATCCTCTCAAACTTACAAAGCCCAAAGATAACATCGTTAAACGTCTCAGCGTCAGGCACACATCCCATCAAAAGCATCTCTTCAAGAAGCTGAAGCGCTTCGTTCACTCTACTACACTTCGATAAAGAATGTATAAGCGTCTGGTAGATAACCGAGTTGGGGACACACCCATGTTTCGTCATGTCTCTAAGTAAAGACAAACCCGAATCAATCTCGTTAATGGCACATAACGCTTTTATCACGACACCGAAAGTGAAAAGCGTCGGGGGGATTCTTCTGCTGAGCATATCGTCGAACACGTTGGCTGCAACTTTGTAACAACCTGCGGAGACCAGAATCTCTAGGACCACGTTGTAAGATCTGAAAGTGGGTGAGCAGGAGAAGACGCTCCGCATCTCCAGGAGCAGCCGAATGGTCTGCCCTGGGAGATTAGATCTGGCGTAGTCTCTCATGATGGAGATAAAGATCGATTCTTTGAAGCAGATTCCTTCGTCTTTCATCTGGAGGAGGAGCGTGTCGATGGCTTCGAACTGGGATTGGGATCCGAGCTTGCGGATTAGGGATTGGTAGGAGAGGAAGGTGTGGCGGTAGCCCGGTTGGGAGCCGGTTCGGGAGAAGAGGGCGAGGGAGGTGGGGACGTCGAGAGGGAGGGAGAGGAGGGTGGAGAGCTGCGAAGGTGTGATCTTGGGGAGGGAGGTTGAGAGGGAGGAGAGGTCGTAGGGTTTGAGAAGGTTCTCCCATTCGTTGGCTGAATCGGAGGAGGAGGCATCGTTTTGATCATCGCCGTTGCTGCTGCTAAGGTAACGGGAGGGTGGAGGGAGAGGGTGTGATCTTCTTCTGCTCAGGTGTAGAGCAAGCTTTGATCTCGCGAGCATAATACGAAACGCTACATTAATCAATCTCTGAAGAAATGGTTTTACGGTGAGAGAGAGGGAGATTCTATCTGGTTCCGACAAGACCTTTTTAAACCCTCTAAGAGGTTTCGAATATTTTTGTTTGTTTGTTTGTTTGGATCTTCTGTTGGGCTATAGTTCAAATAAAGAAAATATTAAGTTTCTGAGCCCAAACAAAGGAGATAAGCCTAAACAAAGGACATAGGCTCAGTGTTTTGGGTTCGATTCGGTTCGGGTGATTAGAATTTTTGGTACTATGTTTGTAAATTTCATTCAGGTTTTACTAATTTTTGGGTAGAGTTTAGTTTGTTGCTTTCTGAATTTGATTTGGATCAGAGTTATAACCAAAAAACAATAAAATCTTTTATAAAAAACTAATGAAACTGACAAAAAATACTTTAAAATATATAAATTATTCAAAAAATTAACTAAAGTTTAGTTATACATATTATCTAAACTAACTGAAAAGTATTTGAATTTTTTTTAAAAAGCCTACTTAAATATTTAAAATACTGCAAAATTATATATTCTAACTATAATTTACTTTAATATATATATAAAGATAAATAGATTTAACTCATTTTGGATATTTTTGAATTCTAGTTAAATTTTCGGCTCGGATCGGATTGTACCCAAAACTAAAATTACTTAATTAGTAGATTCCATTCGGATATTTTTTTTTATAACTGTTATGATCGTCCCAAAATTACTTTAACTCTTGGATTTCAGTCAGATCTTTTTTTATAACGGTTATGATCGGATTTTATTTTTTAGGTTTGGATTTGGTTCATGTTTTGGGTTTAGTTAAAAACGGCCATGCCTAGTGTTAATCAACCAGGTAGGATGGATCAACTCAAACTTCTGAGAGATTTCAAAATATTTCAAGTGTGCAACTTCGTATGTTCTTGACTTGATTCTTTAGAGAAAGAAAAGCTTTTCTTTTGGTCCCAATTTGTAATGTGATTGATTCTTTTTGTGTACCTAATATTAATCAAACAAAATACCAAACTTTATATCATTGGTATATTACAAAACCCAAAATCACAAAATCCAATCATCTTTTGACAATACATAAGACACATAAGAGAACATGAACAATGAACAGAAAGACTCAAAGACACATCAAAACATAGTAGCAAGTGAGGGAAAAAAATGAATGGTTTGCATTATTACAAAAGACACTAAAAAATTAATCAAATGAACATGACATCAATGGACCCACTTAGGTCACCATATGGACAAAAGAGAGTGTAGGTAGGTCAGAGATAACCTTAGGAGAGGGAGATTCATAGACCACGCGAGTATATGAGATAAAAAGACTTTGAATATTTGCCTTTATGATTTCACCATCCACACTAAACCCATCAATGACCAGAAAGAAAGTGACCTCATGTCTTCTTTTAACTTTCTGAAAATGCAGAAGCATGTATACCTAAAGCAATCCACTATATACACAGCTAAAAAGCTGGTGCAGAGGATAGGGACCCCCTAAGCCACTTCACACGTGAAAGAATCTTCAAAGCCTTATCTGTCTGGTGACTAGTGACTGGTGGTGAGAGGGAGGTTTCTTGTCTAGCAATGGTTTAAGTCTTGTTTCAGTAGCTTTAGGTAATCAATGGCTTCGTCTAGAAGTAAGAGAGCTTGGTTCCCTTTTGCACCAGGAACTATGCTCTCGAGTATCTTCAGAGCTGTGCGGATCTTGTCTTTTCTTGACTGCTCGTCGCTCAGACCAGAACCAGTGTCTTCTTGACTGATGTCTAGTAGCTTCTGCCTTTTACAAGGAGCATCTATTTCTTCTGATACCCCTTTGTTGCAAACTTGTTGATAAGGAGAGTGACCAGTGCTCATTACTTCATCATCGCTCTCGCAATCTTCTTCATCTGAATAGAGCAATGCATTGATCTCCTCAGTGTCTTCATGCATTTCAGACTCTTTTCCATAGTTCTCATCAAACTCCTCAGAGAGTTTAAATGGTTCTGCAGTTAGGGGAAAGGGACATTGTAATAGACGAGTTTGGTTTCCTGACTGATCTAATATCATGAGTCCTTTCTGTGCTCCTCCATGTGGAGTAGCAGCAGCGCACCAAGACCTCATGTCAGAGAGCGAGAATCGTTTCCCACAAGACTCCTTATCAAGGCTCCACTTGAATGGTGGTGGTGGCTGCAAACAGTGGGCCTGAAGCTCAGTTGCATCAGGGAGGAATCGAGCTGCCATATCCTCAAAGCAAGCTTTAGGAGGCAAATCCCATTGCCTGGTATCAAGAGGCATGCTCTTGGAGTTTTTAACTCAAAAGGTAACTTCAAAAGAGCACACACACACACACACTACAAAAGCCAAAAAGACAGAAGCAACAGATCAGCACAAGAAAGATAAACTGAACAATTATGTAAGGGAAAGTTTCATTGACGTACCGATTGTTTAAGTTGCTCAATCAGGTGAATGCAAATACTTGTTGTTACTTTCTCAAAGTAAGTTGTGCAAGAAAGAAGGAAGAAACAAAATATAGCTGAGAATCACAAAGCAACTACGTCACTGGTTTGAGTAGAAGTCTAAAGTATTCAGCCTGAAACAAAAAATGAAACCACACAATCACAAGTGTTAATAGACTATTATGTATTAAGTTTGATGAGAGAGTACTATTAATTATATATATGTGGTACAGACCTGGCAATTATCCATGGGTTGAAAGCATGCAATAACTCTAACTACAATGGTTGGTCTGTTAGCGTCTCCTGTCTCGTGTTTCAATGCTCGGAATCTTGTCTTGCCAGGTGACTGACACACCATCACTTTGAAAGAAACAAACTTCTTTTTTTTTTGTGGAAGGAAGGAAACAATAGAGAAGGGAGCTTGTTGTCTAGCTGATTCTTTGTTCACAATGGTACACATAGATATGTTGGGAACCCATTTTTAAAAAAAGAGAGAAGATAAATAAGAAAGAAGAGGACTTTAGACTATTGAGGGGTTTTTACAGAATGACACGGCGATAGAGATTCAAGCTCACAACTTTGCGGTATATAGTGAACCAACAACACATACTGTTTCTCTTTCTCCTCTTATTACACTAAAACTTGATCCTTATCATCATCCACTGCTTTGTATTCTCAATCTACTTTTTCGAATCTGTAAGGAAACATATGATCAAACACTATATGAGCTAAACACACAAGAACTGTAGAAGCAGCAGAGAATCAATCATAACCATCTAATACAATTGTACTTGTCAAGTTCACAGCTACACAAACCACATTGTTCTAAGCATGAAGGATTTAAACCGGTTTTAACCAATTACGAACAGAGGAAGAAAGATCGAATTTTGATACCTTAGGGAGGTGAAAGAGAGGAACTTTGATGTTGGGTCAGATCCAGAGAGAAGGATGAGAGTTTCTTTAGCTGAATGAATCAATGGAAAAGCGAAGAGGAGATAATAAGAGAGAAGATGAAAGTGACCAACGAGCAGAACAATAATGTTAGAAGCCACACGCAAGTGTTAAGTGGTAATAACAAGGCTTTATAAACATGTTTATTGACGCTTTTGTGCTTTTACCAAAACACCCTCACTTATGTGTACTAGTACGTAAGTGGCAACAATGGTAATATGATCAAAATCTCTAATCTGTAGTTTATTTCATTTCGGTTTGGTTTGATTTGTTCCGGTTTGAATTATGATTGGTTTAAGATAAAACAAATTAAAAACCAAATACTTAGCAAATCTTATTTTATATTTCTTATAAGAAAATATTGTTTTATATTTCTTATCTTCTCAAGGAAAATTAAATTCATTTCAGTTTGGTTTGATTTGTTCCGGTTTGAATTAGGTTTGGTTTAAGATAAAACAAATTAGTAAGCAAATACTTGTTTTTATGTTTCTGATCTTCTCAAGGAAACTGGTATTAACGCACATGTTACATATTTTGAAATGTAATAATACAATTCTGATTATACAAATAAAAAGAAATGTTACTTGGAAACTAATCTTGTAGTAATTAAAAGAATTGTTATTGGTGCTTCGCTCGGAAGAAATGGAGGCAAGGGGGACGAACGTGTATATACGTGATTATGGTATATATGATGACAAACTCTCGCGGTCCATAATTTCAGGTTTATCATCCATTTAGCATTAATTAATAATATTATTTTCTCTTAATAAAATACTTTGTTGATTGTTTGTTAAAGTAAAAGGTCCATACGTTTTCTCTTTTAATTTTTAGTGAAAGCTAAGTTAGTGAAAGTATGATCCAGCTTTTATATCCTGCTTTAATCAACTCTATATTCTAATACATTTGTTCAGGTGCGTGTTTGTGTGTTTCAAACACCCATTGTGATGGAAAACAGGATAAAATAGAACCACTTTTTTGGTTGTTTAATTTTGATTAACAAGTTAGCATCTAGCTTGATTATGCAACGCCAAAATTAGCTCAATACTTTTGTTTTATTTTTGTTAATATCATGTAGACTTTATTATTTTATATAAATATTGACATAAAAGTCTAGTAGTGGGTGAAAAGAAAAAGAAAATGAAAGAAAGAAAATGAATATGAAAAGGAAAAAAAGGAAAAGAAAAAGAAAAGGAGTCATAAGTTATGATTAAAGAAATGCACGGGAATGTTAAGTGCTTAATTACCCGCACGACTTCTCTCGTATTTTCTCCTTTTCTTCCTTTCTTGTTGTTAACTTTGTTCTCATTTGATTTGATATTGAGAATAGTAATTACTGTTTAGCAAGGGTTGAATTCAAAGTTTCATCATGGTTTCACATTATTATACCCAACTCAAAATCAAATTTTTGTTTGAGATAATTTCTTTCTTTTGATTATTATTATGGTATTTTTAGTGAACACATGGACTTCAACCAACTTGAAATTAAAATGTGTTATTACATATTGAACACTTGAACATTCATATGAACTGGGGTAACATTCTTAGCTCAGTGGTAGAGTGGCGTTATAGTACTTTTATTTTGTAAAAATAAGTTTGTTTTCAGCAAAAATAAAGAGATCTTTTATTTAAGATAAAACGTTTGTCCAAAGAGTTTACAAGAACACTGGCAAGTGACGTCACAAAGTTTTGTTTCAACAAGATCTCAGAAGCAACAAAGATAAAGGATTGCTACTTACTACCACTTACTAATTTAACATTTAAGTTTTTTTTCTGAGCTGGAAAGCATCATCACTGCACGCTGAGTACTTCAATTTCAAAGTCGAGAACCGAGTTAGGCTGGATTCCCCACGCTGGAAACCCACCAGCACCATATGCATAGTCCGGTGAGCACCGCATAAACAGAAGATGTTAAATAACACCATAAGATATTCCACACACACGAATGGCTTATACAGTTCTACTACAACAAGCTCAAAATGACTATCCTTAGAGACAATAACATGCTTTTAAGACAGACGCAAAGCTTTAGAATTCATGAAGCAAGCAAATATGTTTTTCATGACGACATCACAATAGTTAACAAGAAAAGACAAACACACATATCCATTTTATTAGCAACATTGTGTGTGAGATGATCTTTTTACCATTTCTCTATCAATTTCCTTGCAAAGCAGGCTTCCTCGCCTGAAACGTATACATCTTTTCCCAAGCGTTACCAAATATTGAAATATAGTTATAAAAACATTCAAACAGCCTTGAAAGCTAACTTCACATATCGTAAGTACGCACCAAAACATTAGAATTGCACTATTGCATAGCTGATTTTGAATTTGCAAGCCAGACCTGTAGCTATGTTCAAGAAGAACATTGTGTCAATAAGTAGGACACTGTCAAAATTTCAGGAACGTTTAGAGCCTAAATATTCTACTATCATATGAACAAATTTATGAATTAACAATGAAACAACCTTAACCCTTTAGAATAGTAACAGTTGAGCTAATATAATCTAAATAACGTGCACATAAGCATTGGTTGAATAGCTTCCCCATCTTCTTGATTTTGTAGACTCTCTTAACATTTGTAAGTATACCTACAGCAACTACAAAAAAAAATGAGTTCCTTATCGATCCAAGGGCTACAAGAACTTCGAATATAGCAATGTGTGCTGCCACATTACTTCCTCCTTTGCCAAATAGCATAAAGTTTGATATATAACAAAAGCATGTTGGTGGTTAAGATGCAAAAGATTATGTACCATGATGCAAAAAGACTGAAAGTTTTGGCATATACATCAACAGATTCGATTCCAACAACATGAAGACTAAAGCCTA
This sequence comes from Brassica rapa, assembly GCF_000309985.2. Lineage (NCBI taxonomy): Eukaryota > Viridiplantae > Streptophyta > Magnoliopsida > Brassicales > Brassicaceae > Brassica > Brassica rapa. The sequence continues at coordinate 30,700,850 of NC_024796.2, forward strand.
CAACGAACAGAACAGAACAGAACAGAACAGAACAGAACAGAACAGAACACAGTCAATCTAAAGCAAAAGAAGAAACAGTTTTGACTAAGTAGCCTTGATCTTATCATCACCAACAACAGAAAGAATGGGCAAGCTACTCAAAAACTCATCAAGCCCCTCAAAGAAGCCAATCCCTTCGATAATATTATCCACCTCCCTGTTGCTCTCCCTTCTCCCACTAACCCCACCACCCTCCTCCACGTCATTACTCAGCTCCACATTCAAATCCAACCTCCCCACGCTCTTACCTCCTCCAGCTCCACTTCTTTTCCTACTACCATTATTATGATGAACCGGTCTAGACACAACAACCGGTTCTTTCCCTTTCCCTTTACCAGTATCCACTGCCACCTCATCATCATCATCAGAGATCGCAACGTACACGTCATCATCATCATCCTCATCATCGTAAAAGACTCTCGGAGAAGCAGGTTCTTTCCTCTTCTTGGGGCACGCGATGAGAGGCGAGATAGGCGACCACCTGGTCCTCGTTGCTGGAGCTTGATTAAACTCACCGGAGAATCCTAACGGAAACACGCTCCACGAGCAGAAGTAAACATCTTCTTCTCCTTCAACGACGGCGGGAGGCTTCTGAATCCTCACGGCTTGAAACGCTCTTTTACAATCTCGACACTTCATCACGCACTCCTCGTAGTCCCTCGGGTACTCGAAGAGCACGAAGCAGTACGGACACGCCGTCCAGAAACTCCCTCCGAGTTGACTCGCTCCACCGAGTTGACTCGGCTGAAGCGCGCGGTCGTAGGACGATTTTCGAATCGGATCGGAGAGGACGCGCCAGGCGTCGGAGACGAGTTCGAAGGCCTTGTCGGCGAAGGGGAGGCGGTTGACGGAGGGGTTGAGGAGGAGAGCGAGCCTGCGGTACTGAGTCGCGACGTGCTCGGGGCTCTGAGTCAGGCGCCCGAGACGGAGGACGGAGTACCAGTCGGGGAGGTTGGAGACGGTTACGCGGATCTCTCCGGCGATGAGGATGTCGCAGATCGCGAGGATGTAGTCGGCGGCTTGGGCTCGGGTCGGGTCGGATTCGCAGGCGCGGATCGCGAAGGATTTGGCTCCGTGGAGGTCGGAGGACGCGAGTAGCTTCTCTGAGGTTACGAGCCACCGATCCGCCTCCGCTCTGTTACCGCCGCCTGCCATTATCTTCTCTCTGAGATTCGGAGATTTGAGATTTGGGTCGTCGATCTGAAATGTGTTGCAACGTTAAACCGTGATTTATCCGGTTTAGTTGGGTATTCTATGGGATACGGTTCAAACCGGGAGATTTTCTTTTTTTCGTAGAAGACCGGATTGGTTATTCTAACGTATCCCATCACTAATTCAACTAATTAATTCATGAAAATTCAGTGATATTGGAAATTTTATTTGATAAATTATTTGAAATTTATTGTTATTTTAAATTGTGAATCTTCGGAATTTTCTATTCATTCAGAGTGTTTTGGTAAAATTTCTTATTTGAAAGAAAATATAAATCCAATAGTTTTAGATGATGTTTTAAAATTGGTTAACCAGGATCATAGTAAATTCTCAATTTACCTAAGACATTTAAAAAACAAATGGTTTCAAAAATTAAATTGAATGCATCATCCTTTGTGTTTTATTTTTGTGCTACTCATCATCCTTAGTGTTATCAAGAACAAATATACTACATGATAAAAAAAAATTAAGTACACAGTGAAAAATTCATGTAAGCTTTTTATGGTACATTGACTCTTCTTACCATGCCATAAGAAACAAGTTTTAGCAAGTATAAAATTTGAGTTGTAAAGATGATGATGATCTAATTAAGAAAAAGTTTAATACCATTTTTTCGGGTCATTGTGCTTTTATAATTGCGAATTTTAATTAATTTATTTGTTTATAAATATCGATATAATACATTTTTGTAACACAGCAATGAAATATAAGATCATACAACCGGACAACCTTTAACAATCACACCTCTAGCGGTAGGACACCTAGCTAGATCACAATGTTCACCTTGTGTTCCCCACCAATCCAAACTCTTATCCTCCATCCCTACCGAGAAGTACAACAAAACCGCCATGAACGCTACACCAGCGTCCATCGCAGCTGAAAGCACGTAGTTATACCTTTGCCACCAACTTTTCCTGTACCGGAACACAAAAAGGTTGAATATCGTCCCGACCAAGATCCATGAGTTGTAGTTCACCGCGGTCGCTGGCGGCATCATCGCGGTTGCTCCTAGAAGAACCGGGAGGTTCACTAGCGGAATCCAAGAACGTTTCGGAAACGCTTTGTGGCATAACCACACTATCACCGGCCCTATTGCACCACCGAGGAAGAACCAGTTCATGGCTGCGTAGTTTCCTTGAGAGCCAAAGATTCGTTTTGGTCCGACCAGTCCCCAAATGACCGATGCATCGAAGAAAACACGGTCGCCCGGACATGTCCATGGACTGTTGGGTGGTAGAAGTTCTTCTTGACATATGTTGGTAATAGTGTTTAGTTGCCACCATGCAACAGTTATGTTAATTGTTCCAGCAAGAATTGTACCGATGAACTGAACCAAGAACATGGATCTTGGTGGGATCTTCATGTAATGACCAAGTTTGAAGTCATTTAAGAAAGAGACAGCTTGTGCCATACTCATGTATCCGTAGACTTTGAAGCATACATTTGCAATAGGTCTTCCCGGGTAGATGATTCCCATTGCATACTCCGTTATTATATTCAACCCCGGTGTCTGCAAATTAAAATGAATCGTGTTAAATTAACTCCTTTTAGGATACCAGATTCTTGATCAAAAAAAAAAAAAAATTAGGATACCAGATTCATCTCAACAGAAATCGAATCCATGATATTTTAGACTTTTACTAGGTAGTCTAAGAGTTTTAGCCAATAGATCAACTCCTCGCTAGTAAAATGAACATGTATCAATTGGTCAATATTGCTTACTTGGTTAGTTGTTGCGGTTATGATGCTGATGGGAAGTGTGAAGACGAAAGCCATGGCACTAGCAAACACAAGTCCCCACCAAGGCATTTGAACCTGATCGTTCAAGAAAATACATAACGCAAGAGAGATCAGAAGTGTTGCACCCAGCATTGAGTAGAACCACCATGAAGGTATGTCTTTATATCTCTTCATTAACCTAGTATGTACATCCTCTTTGCCTTTGTACGAAACTCGAAACCTCTCGGTAATTTCCCTGTTAATTACATATATTAGCAAAATATTATTTTGTTACAATGCTTATATAGATACTTTTAGTTACCTGCCGTAGAAGAGAGCTACATGAGTGAGTGTAGAAGCAATGGTAGCGAAACCAAGCCCATAAGTCATAGCAAAGAACGTGCTCAAGTTAATCCTTCCTTGTTGCTCATACTTAGCTAAATCGAGCTCAAACTTATCATTCACGATCGCAGGGATATTGTACGTCTGACCAACCGATGTGAACAAGTGCGATGAGAATATAGGGAACCTCGTAGCGTTGTAAGCATCAAATCCCCAATAAGATAAAGGCAACACGATGTAGATCAAAAGAACATAGCCGATGAAAACATTAGCGATGGCGAAAAAGGGGCTAATGAGTGGACTGAACAAGAAGGAAGCAACCGCGGTCCAGTCTAGTGTAAAGGCTCCAAGACCGAGACCTCTCATTCCTGAACCAATCTGTTGAGCAGTGACTGATCGTGGAAATGCCCAACATATCCATGATATGCTTGTGAGTGTCGTGAAGAGATAGCCAGGGACTATGTACCATCCGAAACTGCAGACTAATGCTATTACAAAGAATTTTGCTCTCGTCATCCTTTGCTCATCCTTCTCATGCAGTGCCCTACATGCAAGTTTTGTTTTCATTTAAAATTCGGTATTTATTTATGCCTACTAGTCAATGTGGACTCTCAACAAAGCAACTACATACTTTGCAATTTGCTGCAATATACGTGAAATGTATATTATATATATATATATATATATATATATAATATTTCTATCTACGACATCACTATATCATCAGCAAAACAATGATTAATTGAGTATCATTGAAACGATTACAAGAAACAAAAAAATAAAAATAATCGTGTTTAACGTACGAATACCAAGATTTTTTGATATCTTACTCGGATATTTACTTCTAATAATAAAATCTTGGTTTATGACAAATTATTATCTTGCTATCTATTAATTATAGGATTTGTAGATATATTAGATTGTTTCCTACTTGTAGGCAGATATCCAGTTAATGATATTTTTTATTCAATTCATATATAGTTGGGGTGGTGAATTATACACCATTCATTTTTAATAAATGATGTTTTTAATTTCTAATATAAATTTATTAATTTTTATGTTATGATCATATATATTGCACATTCTATTTTGTTGTTGGTTGATTTGTAATTTGGTGAATAATTTATGATGTTTGTGTTTAGAAAATATAAAAAACTATTCTTTTTGAAGGAGTGCTTATTTTAGTAAATTTACGTCGAAACTAGTCTTCTAAATGTCTAATTAGGTTATACTAATTTTCACATTTAATGGATTTGACTCTTTGCAGCAAAACCATTCTGCGACTTAAAAGACCCAAACGTGTATTTAAGCTGTCTACATTTTAGAAATTTTTATCCTAGGAGACACATTCTAAGTTGTCAATTACACTAAGAGACACATTGGACATAGAAGACACATTACCCGAACAAAATTACCAACATAACCTCTAACTAAAGGACATCTATGTAGACAAATAAAATAAATTAAAAATCAAAATATAACGTCACTTTATCTCTTTGGCGTCTGTTCCTCTTTCAAACAAAATCCCTAATCTGAGAAAATTGTGAAACGACGAAACTCTATCCCCTTTCTCTCGTGCGACAAATTTGTAATCTGAGAAAGATACTTTCGATGCCGCTCTAAATCTTCTTGATTCGTCTCTCTCGACATCGTATTATGGTATTCCACCTCTCGATTTCAGTATCTGTATCGTTCCTTGGCCCGACCGCCGCCGCGTAGTCTTCAAAGCTCTTGCTGATTAGTTCTTGATCTCGATCTCTGTTCTTCTCCGCCTCTTTTGATTCACAGACAAACTCCACATGGAAAGTTAGACCCCGCTTCTTAGATCAACTAGTTGACTCTGTTTTTTTCGGCCAAACCCTATGAAAGTGACGGTGGCTCTCTTGGTCAATGTGTGCGTGGATATTATTGATGTGGTCGGAAGAATTGTGGATGAAGATCTCGTAGTCAGTGGTTGTGTTGATGTTGTTGATGTGACCGGAAGAGTTGTGGATGGAGCTCTCGGTGGTGTATACGAAAGTGGTAATAGAGGGAGAGGAGATACTGGAGGTAGTGATTAATGGAGGTGATGATAGCTCTCTTGGTCAATGTGTGTGTGGATATTGTTGATGTGGTCGGAAGAGTTGTGGACGGGGTTATCATGGTCAGTGGTTGTGTTGATGTTGTTGATGTCGTAACGTGTGGATGTGATCGGTGTGTACGGCAGTTGTGTGGATGTGGTGGTTGTGGACAGTTGTGTGGATGTGGTGGCTGTGGACATGAGAGTAGAGGAGGGGGAGGGGGGGGAGGGTCAAGTGCGCAATGGGGTGGTCAGATGAGATATGGATAACAATGAAGATCTCACTTTTGTCTTCCATGTTCTGGGTATTTACAAGCTTTTTATAAGATGAAAGTTTCGTTTGTATTTTTTTCGTATTAACCAATTAGATTTTGTTCATATACATTTTTGTTTAGAAACCAAAAGAAAAATCTATCAGTGAAAGGGTTAAAGCCGTGTGGTTCACATGACATCACGCTACTCTCACAAATAAAAACTATACGTTAAAGAACAACATTTATTAAAGCCAAAACTATACGCCTTTTCTGAGTCATTAGATTTTGTTTCACAAAAAAAATCAACGGCCCAAACAAAAGATCCTAAAATCCATATACCTACTTTTACTTTTTCACCTTCTGCATTTATTCCAACCAGAGTGTTATCTAGTTTAGTTCCTTAAAGGGAACATTCTCTTTCAAAACTCACACGGAGCGCTTTAATGTCCAACGAAAAAACAGCTGTCCCAATATGTGCCTTATCTACACAATGTGTCTTCAAACGTTAACAAAAGAGAGAAAGTGTCCCTCAGTGTAAACGTCTCAACGTGTGTATGCTTTTCTACATAAGATCGAGAAATAAATGACTTATTTTCAAAATAGTAAAATATGTTATCATTATATATCAAACATGATCATCAAATGTGAAACTCAACTTGTGGACCACCAAGTGAATAGGTAAGTAAGGTCATACTTTACGTATACGTTAAAAGACCGCCATGTCTATCCGCTTTGACTCACGTGTATTCATACTTATTCACTGTATTTTGTTCTGCTTGCAAGTTGCAACCAACAAGCGTGGACCCATAAGTTTAGCTAGTGTACAACTAAAATTTTCCTATAAGATAATATTTGGGTATTTATAATAAATTATTTTATATGAGATGCTGTTTTTGGGGAAAAGAGTTGTAGATAAGCTTGTATTTCGATACACACATTATTACAAAGAATAAATCGTGTGTTTACTTTGTCTTTAAGATTTTGAAAAGTAATCGTAAAGTTGCTTTTCTCCCCAGATTGATGCTAATCTTAGTATCTTACCATATTATTATGTAGCTTTGTTACAAAAGGAGAAACAATTAGTTGTTAATTCAAGAATAGAATACTCACCGAAACAGTGACACTTGAACCAAAGTGCTAGGCCACCACATGTGAGCCGGTTCAACAACGTATTTCCTTAGTAAACCGGCCCATCCATATCCCAATACCTATCATTTTGTGACAAATATGAACATGAAGACGTAACTTTCTTCAACTTTACGTGATTTTTTTCAACTTGTTACTTATTTACTTACGTTTTTACTGAAGTCTTATTTGTTATAAAGATATATAACAACTTGAGAAGAAATGATTATGGTTAGGAATATAATACCTGTGTAGTGATGATGAGGAGCCAGCCAGCAATGAAAGAGATGTTTTTGCGATAGAAAGCTTTAATAATTGTGACGATACCAACCGCATAAGCCGACCCGGATCCGAACGCACTACCCGCATTAGCGAAAATCGAGATCAACACATGCTCCTTCATGTTAAACGGACCTGGGTTCAACGAGAACCGGGTTGACCCAAATCCCGGTATTCCAAACTGAGTTTTGGGAAGCACCTTGGCCAAGAAATGACCTATGGGGAGTGTAGCGACTTGAACCGTGATTTGAGTGATGACAAGCGGTTCTGTCCGGTACGAGAAGAATTGGTTAAGGAAAGAGAGGAGTGCACATGAGATTAGACCCAAGAACCACATCCTAAACGTCCAAACCGGTAGTGTATGGTCGTCGGTGTTTGTTACCGTTAAACGGACTTCTTCAATAGGTGAGACGTCGTCGTCGTAAGATTCGTCGGTGGTGGCCATTCTGGTGAAGAGGGAATCTACTTGGTGTTGTGTGTAAGTGAGAAAGAGATGAGAAAAAGAGAGAGCTGTAACGACTAGGAATCTTTATGTGAGACTGATAAGACCAAGGTGACCAACCTCTCTTTATAAAATAAAGATATTTATTTTTTTGTTTAAAATAAATAAAAGACGATTAATGCAGTTTGATTAGTCTAATAAGAATTACTGATTGGCTCTAATGAGTCAACGCATCGTTGTGATATGATGTTTAAGCAATGAAATTTAATATTGCAGTAGTGGCCGAAAAGGAGGAAAATTAAAATGTAGTTGATTCTTTGACGTATAAAGAAAATTTAAGTTTTAATTTATAAGCTGGATGATTATAATCAAACAAAAAAAAAGAAAGTATAAAGAGTTGAAGAAACATTTCTGATGTTGATAGTCTTCTTCTTTGCATATATTAGAATACGTCAATAAAACCAAGAATTGTCAAAGTCAAGCATTCACATTGTATTTGTCTACCATTAATTATGCTACATGTTTTAGGTTTATAAATTATTGTAAGAGCAAAAATATAAACACACAAATCAACTACAGTGTTTCACATTTTCTTTATTCTTATCTGATTTGCATAAATCTATATTTGCAATGACTTTCCATGTGATAAGTTTTTTTCTTTGCCAAATAAAAACCATCACACAATTACAGAAACAAATCATTATATAACCATAAACAAGCATGCAAGCTCTACACTGAAAATAAATGAAACAGACAAGTGATGAAGTGAATTATCTTTTTTTTTTTGGGTCAACAAGTGAATTATCTATGTGGCAATCTTTTATCTTTCCATCAGGAAAAGAATAATAATATGTATATTCACTGTTTACATTATATAATTGAAAAGAGCAGGCTAAAGAGAAAATTGTGATTTTACAAAAGGCCCAGCCCAACACTCTAATTAAGTCCAGATTAACCCAAAACTCTTACCCATGTAATTTACGTAACTTGAGTCTTCTGAACCGGTACATGAAGATTTTGGTTATCTATTTACATTGCTTGCTTCTTAAACCATAAACCCTTAAAGTCGCGGCTAGGTTCTGTATTTGCTTTCGTTCTTTTTTAAAGGTTTTTGTCCTTTTCACGACAAAGCAAAACTCGCGGCTTCTGTGTGTTTTCACCAATGGGTAGTAGTAACAAGAAGAGAACCAGCACCGATTTATCGGAGGAAGTGATGACAGTGTACTTAAAACTTAGCTCAAGCACTAGTGAATCCAAGCACTGCAGAGAGTAGCCAACAGCTTCTACAGCGGTATATATCATCCATAAAAAGATCTTCAAGAAGTCTCAGATAAAGGTGGATTTTCTTGAGGAAGTGTTTAGAAGGAGGGTGTGGCCAATAGCACGCAAGCTGTTTGGGTTTCTTGTGGAGAAGAGTTTGAATCCTAAGGTTGAGTTTCGTAGAGTGGAAGCTCTTGAGTTGATCTCTGAAGGTTTGAGGTCGTTGGTTAGTGTAAGCAAAGAGACGCGAGAAGAGTCGAAGAAGAGAATGAAGAGTCATTTGGGGAACTGAGTTGTTTGGTTAAAGAGCTTGTTGGAAATGTGCCTGAGAAGCAAGTAAGGCGAGCTAAGGTGCATAAGTTCTGTGGAAGGGTCTTCAGAATGGTCTCTTCGTTGAGACTCACCAAGTCTTTTCTCAAGGGTTTGGGACCAGATGGGCAAAGAGGTTGTGAAACTGATTTGTTTTTGAATCTCAAGAACACTAAGGATTAACAGGTCACAACGAGAGAGGCTGATCATCCGGTGAATACCCCATCTTCCTTTTTCATGTTCTATTTTTTAAAATATTTTTTGATGAATCTCTACATTACTTACCAAAAGATTGTTACATTGTGGTCTCTTTGTCCTCTTCAGATGTTTTGATTATTGATAATTCAGCGGTTTGTTTTCTATTTTTTAAAGCTATTGGTAATTCTTTGTTTCATGAATAATGTCATTTTGACTCTTTTTTTTTGTTACAGAGAAACTATCAATTTTGAATTTCAATGCAATTTGTATATATTTTTTATTTTTAATACTAATTGCAAAATATGTTTATTTTAGAAATAATTTTATTTCTCAAAAAATATTGGTTAAAAAATCTAATTATTAAAAATATTAATGTATTTCAATCATTTTTTAATTCGTGTGGAAAATGTCAAGTAACACTCTTCATACAACGGAGAGTTTTATATATCATAGATATGGATTGCAATGTTAATCCTCATACCATGTTTTGGAAATTATGCATTCAATAATATGATTATAGTACAATAATGGTTGTTGTGTTTTGTGTGTACAATGAATGCTCATTTGTATGTATCTTCATTCAATGACTAGTAAGTATCAGTTTTATATAACCCTTGTTTTATATCGGAACACTACTTATTGACTATAATAAGAATAAGAAAACATGACTATAATATTAACCATCAAAATCATAAATTAAATATAAGATAAACTTAATTATAATATTAATGACTAATTATCTGATCTTGTTTTTTCCTTACAGTTGTTGACACAGTGCTGAAGAGAAATGGTGCGGTCTGGCTCAGTGTGGATGAACTTGACATCCTTTTCCTGCATCAAGATCTTCCGGGTGGAAAATGTCAGATAACGCTCTTTTCATACAAATGAGAGAGTATTATATATTATATTCACTCCGTTTCAATTTAATTATCGTTGTAGAGTAAAATTTTTGTTTTAAAATAAGTGTCGTTTATAATTTTAATATAAAATTTATTGACTTTATATTCAAATCTATTTTTTTTATTGGTTAAAATGTGGTTAGATGTATTGGTAATGATGTTTTTATCTTGAAAATATGTAAAATTAATTTTTTTTAATCTGTGTGCCCGACTCTAAAACGATAAATAAAATGAAACGGAGAGAGTAAATATTATGGATCGCAGTGTTGCTTCTCATACAGTCATACCATGCTCCAAGAGCGATCGATCATGAAGTCTTTTTTTTTTCATATTTTGCCTAACTAGCAAACGAATCTTGGGATGCGGAAAATGTAGTTGTTGGGTGTGTACTGGTGTGATGGTCTTGGAAATTATGACAGGAAACCAAAGACATGTATGACACATGTTTTGGAAATTATGCATCAATGATATGATTATGATACAATAATGGTTGTCGTTTTGTTAAAGAATTTTTGGAGCTAATGGGTTGACAACAATGGCGATGAGTTAGTGAAGCTGTCTCTTTCTCTCCAAAGATTCTCAAAAGTTCAAACCTATATAACATCCTTTCACACAACACCTGTCCCTAAGTAAGGTTTGATAGTTTTATTTCCGTGTGGTACCATCCATGACATTTATCTACTAAAAAACCAATCAAACGAGATAACTTTTAAAAATCGTTGTTTCTCTAGTTCAATTATTGAGTTTTAGATGTTGATCTTCCACAAAATATGATTCATTTTTAGTATCAGTTCTCATGTAGAGCCGATGTTTTATATTGAATTTACAAGTCCATCCGAACAATACGTAATAATCTTGTTGACATATAGGCAAAAAGAAAAGAAAAAGTGCATGCACAAGAGACAAGGTTCATGAAAATAAGACAAGAAGTTATAGAAATTGCAGAATCAAGAACATTATAAAGTAGATTAAAACAAAAGGTAAATATTATTTATGAGACATTCAAATACCAAAGTAATCTCAATTACACTATATATGATGATGATGATGGAATTTGAAATGGTTTTAACAATAATCTGATTACCTCATCACACTGCTGAATCTGAACTCTGTGATGAAACTTTGGGTGACATGTTCATAACAACAGGCTTACCGTCTGGTCCGGTTCTCACTTCGCTCATACCATTCACAGGTAAACCAACTCCTCCATGGTACTGTGGAGGTGGTGCCTCCGTGTAGTAAACTTGTTTCCCCATTCCTCCAGCGTAATTCACCTGAGTATACGCCGTTGTATCTGGTACTCCCACCACTTGCCGTGGCGGTGGAACCGCAGAGTACTGCGGTTGAGGAGGAGGACCTGAGGTAAAAGGCGGAGGAGGTTGCTGTTGCTGTTGTGGTGGTGCCCTTGCTCCTACTTGTGGTTGAGCCACGTTGTAAGCAGGTTGGTGCTGTTCCCTGTAAGGGTAGTAGCCACTTTGGTTGCCTTGTCCTGGAGCTATTGGTCTCATGACGCTTTGAGGTTGTTGTGGCGCGTGGTATACAGTTCCCGGATGTGGAGTCAGAGTTGGAGCCGGGGCTGGAACCATGTATACCGGCTGCTCCGGTAATCCCATTCCCGGAGCGGTTGTTGGATACACGCCTCCTGGATTACAGTGGTTTCCTTGCCAGAAGTTCATTGGAGGCGCTTGTGTACTGTTTTGTGGAACCGCCGTCTGCGGCGGAGGCGGAGGTGCGTACGGCGGAGAGAAGATTAAACCGTCTTCACTCTTCCTTCTATAAACAGCTTCTTGTTGCTGTTCTTGATCCCTAACTTGCATCCTCTGGAACTCAAGCATTTGATTTTGCATCTCCGCCGCGTGATCCGGTTGAATCACCGGCGGTTGAGGCTCGAGCACCACCGGTGCCGCCGGTGGCGGCGGCGGAGCTACAACTTTCTCCGTCCCAAACAGAAAATCAGCACTATTCACCGGACCGGTTACGGTTTTCTCCGGTTCAGACCGGTTACGAAACGTATTCAACGCCTCAACGAACCGATCACGATCCGAGTGACTAGACCCCTCCGGTCCAAACCCACCGGAAGAAACCGGGAAGAGGAACAAACGCATCCTCGCCGGTTTAGACGACACACGAAGCAAGCGATCGTACTCATGCATCATGTGCTCAAGATCATCATCGTTAGTAACGGAGATCAACGCGTCAAGATCCTCTCCCGGAAGCTGATACTTAAACAAAACATCTCCAACGCCGCCGCACACGGCGGAGAGCTTGGAGGCCAAGACGGGGAATCTGATCCCGCGATCTACGGAGAGAATCTTGGTCTCTCCGTTAACGTAAGTGAGCTGGTTATCGTGAGGACGTGGCTGAATCTTGCCGCCGTAGCTGCACATGAACCTCACTTTGTAGCTCTGGTGGTTGTGATCATCCCATGGCGGAGGGTTATCGAAATCGATCTCGCGAGATCGAGGAGATGAGTCGGTTGAGTCGGGATAGGAGTTGTAAGAGAGTTTCTCCATCTATTAGTTAAAGTGTGTGTTCTGTCTTAAAATGATTTTTGTTATGGTTTTTGTTATATGATGGGTGAAACGGTGGTGGTGGTGTTGGAAAATGATAACATGATAGGACGTTGTGGTACGTGAACTTATTGCTCTATTACACGTGGTTTGTCAGAGTTTATGAGTTTAAGGAGTTGATGTGTGACTGTCTTGTGACGTTACTCATGGATTAATATGACTTTTTGGAACTCTATGCTGGGGTCCAGCTAACTAGTGTGTTTGATATTTCTACGCTGAAGAAGACCAGCTTTTCTTTTCAATAAAGAAGTTAATCACTACGTTGTATTTTATAAGCAAGTACTTAGTACGTACTATTTTAAGGTTTAATATTCTAAGTCATAAAGTAAGATTTGTAGAAGAAGATATGAAAAATCTAAATAATTAGGCCATTGTCCTTGATCTTTAGCGCCATCAGTCTTAGTTTTATTTTGTTAACAAGTACTACTAAGTTATTGGGTTCTTTTTTTTGGGTGAGTTAAAGTTTAGTTGAATTAGTTCTGTTTTTATATGGTTTATAGTTATCAGATTTTTATTCCCTTGATTTCAAATAAAAGAAACAGATTTAATTAAAAATAATTAACAAGAAAGATTGAAAATACTATTATTTATGAAGTGATTTTGCTTATTTGTCATGTTTTCCATGATTTTAGGTAATTTTGCTTACTTGTCATATTTTTATTAGGTTTTAGCTAAATCATTGATTTATTATTTGTTATTATCTGAGTCATTAATATATTAATTTAAAATTATCCTTAATGAATCTTGTATATAATTAAAAATGAATGATAATAATATTAAATTTCTATGTTATATTAAAAATGAATTTTAAACAATATTTTTACTGAATTTTATATATAATTAAAAATGATTTTTATTTTAAGAGTATAAAGTTTATATGTTATATGTTACATTAAATAATTGATTATAAAATAATATAATAGAATTATAAAAAATATGATTATTCTTATATATATTGCGTTGCTATATGAAAACAATATTTTATTATAAAAGTTAAAAAGTTAAGATAAAAAACAATTGATAATTAAATATAAGTCGAGCAAAAAAATTATATAAAGATTTTTTCTAAACTATTTCTAAGATATGAGTGTTTAAAAAAAAATTAACACAATAGTAAGTATATTTTTTAATAAAAAAAATATTTGACATATATAAATACTTTGATGTTTGATTTAACTATTTAAAACCATAAATAATAACTTATTATGTTGCTTTTAGATTAATAAAACATAAATTAATAAGTATTCATAAGAAGTTTATGCCCGCATGTGCGGGCAAAACACCTAGTTAAAAATAATTAACAAGAAAGATTGAAAATACTAAACCAAATCTTGTATCCTTAAAACTGATCTTTTTATTTCTTGTCAACATCAAAAATATAATTTGTAAAAGGGCCTAACACTCATCTTTTGTTTACTGATCTATGCATATCAATGGGGGATAAACTTTATACCTACCTAACAAAAGAAGATATTAACATTGTCACTGTGTATTCACCTTCTCACTTGTTTGTTCTTATTATACCATATATTGCCAACTTGTACCTTGTTATAAAAGTGGTTAAACTGTTGTAATTATTCTAACTTATATCAGACGTATCTCACCAGCATGCTGGAGGTGTTATCATGATGGTATACATAATTTCTTTTATCTTTGAATTAGCTTAGTTTTTCCTTATAAACATCATGGTCACAATCAAATGCAAAACATGTGTGAGAGAGTAATAATTAGGCCTTCTTCCAAGATTATGTACACTATTCATGTGAATACAATGTTGATATTTTAAAGTCAAAATTATTGTAGTTGGTCAAAAAAGAAGAAGTCAAAATTATTGTTTTAATATATTTTTGCATCCTATCACCAATGACTTCTTTAAATTAGAATATCCATCTGATACATGGGCTTAATAGTCGTAAATGATGTTGCTCGATCAAGTCGTGTCTCGTGATCTTTGGTTGATTATGTCAACCAACAATATTATGGCAAATATGCTTATAGCCTAACAGCCAATTAATTTTTCAGCCAAGAACTTTGCATTTCACTATTGATATACAACATTGTCGCACTATTTGATTCTTCTAGATAGCTGAAGATGCTTATGACTTATGAGCTCTGAATAAGTAAAAATCACAGTTGGTTATGTAGTAGAAATGGATATACATGGACTGGGGGAGGAAGTGTGAAAACAATACTTAGGGGGAGAAAATAGAATTTTACACAATAAAGGGGACCGTTATGTCAATTTGAGAATATCGTTAGACTTGTTCAGCATTTCGAGACAAAATCAATATACAAATCTAGTACAAGCAACCATTCAAGTTTCCAACAAACTTCACCGGTCATCCGCACGGCCTCTTCAAATCTGTGTCAGCTTCATTAACTAATCACCGCCAAATCAGATCAACGCTTCTCAGGTTCTTCTTTGACTTTTGCAATCTATATATCTTCCATAGCCATTCTTCTGATTCTGGTCTCTGAATCTTCTGACGTGTGATCTAACGTCTTAATTTAACGTCTTAATTTATTTCTTGTTTGATAAGATGGGTAAGTTTAAGGTCATGAAACCGGTGAACGAGGTTGATGTCTCTTGTGTCAAATATAAAGAAGAAGACATCAAAGGTTCGTTAATATTATAATGCTGATCTGGTTCTATACGTTACATGAGTTTCAGACACATGTCTTAACATGGTTTTTTGTAACGTTGCAGCCCCTCATTTGACTGGCTTCTTGTTCAAGTTGTTTGTTAAGATGCTTGAAGCACCACTTATAGGCTCATTGATTGTAGAGACATTGAAGAAGAACAATGGCATGACCCAGGTCTGTTTTTTTTATCAGACTCACTTTATGATAACTGAATAGTTACACATGTGCTTTTTCCTTGTTGCGACTTGCAGATTTTTCGCAACACAGTGATACCAGAAGAGCCCATGTTTAGACCTGTGTTCCCATCTCAAAGTATATTCTTATCTTACAAGTGGTTTTATCATTCATATGTTGTATACTTACACATGACTTGTTCTGAGATTTTGGGGGCTATATACAACTTAGCAATGATTTATATTTAAAAAATTTATACAAATTTGAAGGTTTATATATATGTAACTTAAAAAAAAAAACTTTGGAGGCTATGGGCTAATGCTTCACTAGCTTATGTTCAAGACAGGCTCTGTACTTACATGGAAAACTCTGTAATCATTACATAAACTTATCATTGTTTGAACTTAGAACTGGAGCTTGATGTTGTCCTTGTTGGAGAAGATGAAAGCCCTCTAAACAGATTAGAAACAGCCTTGAAGTGTCTTCCTCAGTATGATCCTTCTCTTAGCTTCCAAGCAGATTCAAGTTCATCCTTTCGTTACTGGAAGATACGTGATTACGCTTATGCTTATAGATCTAAGCTAACAACTCCATCTGTGGTTAGTCATCTTAATTTTCAAAAAAAATTCTGTTTTTATTTTGGTGCATATCAAAAAGCCTTGTTGCTGATTTGCTAGGTAGCAGAACAAATAATCTCAATCATAGAGGAGTTTAAGTATGACAAGTCTCCAACACCGTTTTTGATTAGCTTTGATGCCAGTGAAGTCAGAAAACAAGCTGAAGCTTCTACACATAGGTTTGAACAAGGTAATGTTGCAGACTAAGAGATCTATTTATTCTGGTATGTGTATTGATCATGTTGAATGTGAGTTGTGTAGGACATCCAATATCCATTTTAGATGGAGTTTTTATAACAATCAAGGATGATATTGACTGTTTACCGCATACCACAACGGGTAAGTAGTGTCATTCTTATGTTTCATTTAAAAGACTTAAAGATATAAGAGACCTTTTATAGGAGTTTTGCATCTATAGGTGGAACAACATGGCTACATGAAGAGCGTTCTGTAGAGAAGGACTCAGTGGTTGTTTCAAGACTTCGAAGTTGTGGTGCAATCTTACTTGGGAAGGCTAATATGCATGAGTTAGGAATGGGGACTTCAGGGAACAATTCAAATTATGGGTAAGCAACACAGCACAGAACAAAAATCTTACTTGTAAACTGTTTTGTTACTTCAGTGTGTTTCTTGCAGAACAACAAGAAACCCACATGCACCTGAAAGGTACACAGGCGGATCTTCTTCAGGTTCAGCAGCTATTGTAGCCTCTGGACTATGTCCAGCTGCTTTAGGAACAGATGGTGGAGGTATCATCAAAGTTATCTTGATTTTGTTTGATCTTTCGTTGTATGCTTTACTTGTGTCTGGAAATGCAGGTTCTGTTCGCATCCCTGCATCACTCTGTGGTGTAACTGGACTGAAAACAACATATGGTCGGACAGATATGACGGGGTAAGAGTTAAGAGAATCAAGATACTGAAACAGAACAACCATCTGAACTTATGTGTATGGTTTGTCATATCTACAGGTCACTATGTGCAGGTGGAACAGTGGAAGTTGTTAGTCCACTTGCTTCATCCCTAGAAGATACTCTATTGGTGTAAGTTTTTTTTTTCTTTCTTGACCCTAGGATTAGTCTAGTGAATGACCATATTGTTTCAATCTTTAAATCTTTGTAAAGCAGTCAACAATAGTGAGTGGAGGTGCAACACAAAAGTAAAACTATTCAAAGCAAAACACACATGTACCACCATTTCAGATGTTCGATTTTTGGATTAAACCTGGATTTTTTTTGGCTAATCTGCTTTTGTGTGTTACTCAGGTATGCAGTGATATTGGGCTCTTCATCTGCAGATAGACTTAACTTGAACCCGGTACGTTGTGTTCCTATGTAATCAACTGAACATGGCTAGTATTCTTGCAATGTGTTCCTTATGACTTGGTGTTTGAAATTATTCTGCAGACACCACCATGTCTTCCCAAGTTATTATCTCACAATGGAGGCAATGCTATTGGATCTCTAAGGCTAGGGAAATATACAACGGTGAGTTTTTGATTCAGAGTGAATATTTAGAAAATCTTCCAAATATCTTAATTATTTAGTCTATTATTTTTCTCGGGCATTCGAAGGCTAAATGAGATCTTTGCATTATGGTAGCTTCAGCTACATCAGTTTTATATCCATGCTAGTTTAACTGAGTTGGATTTTGCTACTTCAGTTGTATATAGTGCATTGTTTTTTTATTTAATGCAGTGGTTTAATGATGTTCATTCAAGTGACATCTCTGACAAATGTGAAGATATTCTTAAGCTCTTATCGAACAATCATGGTTGCCAAGTAAGCTGATCATTTGAATAAGGTTTATCTATCAATAATATAGTTTCATCTAAAACCTCTATATGGTGTACTATTGCAGGTAGTGGAAATAGTGGTTCCTGAACTGGAAGAAATGCGTGCAGCTCATGTTGTGTCGATTGGGTCTGCAACACTGTGTTCTCTTACTCCTTACTGTGAGGCTGGGTATGTCTTTAAGCTTTTGTTCTTATTTCAGTAGCTTTGGTCTAAATCATTCTCTTCATTGTCTTATGTTTCAGGAAAAATCCAAAGTTATCTTATGATACTCGTACTAGCTTTGCGATCTTCAAGTCATTCTCTGCTTCAGACTATATTGCTGCTCAGTGTCTTAGGTAAATTAAGTTTTATACAACCATTCTCTCTATAGTGGATGCTTGCTTGTATAAACTTCTTTGTTACAGGAGAAGGTTGATGGAGTATCACTTGGATATTTTCAAAAACGTTGATGTTATTGTGACGCCTACATGTGGGTACGTAAAAATATTCCATGCAACACAACATTTGCTTCCAAATGTCTTCAGATACGTTACTTCTATATGAATTCTGGAGACATGTTGTTTTGTACAAACAGTATGACGGCTCCTTTGATACCCCCTGAGGCTGTGAAAAATGGAGAAACCAATTTTCAAGTGGCAGGTTTGTCAGACAAAATACTTAAAACTTCTTCACTTTTGGTGTTACTTTCTCTGTCTTATTCAGGTGTATAAGAGTTTACAACTTCTGATATGAAGATTGCTTCTCATTTTTTTTTTCAGCTTATCTAATGCGGTTTGTTGTAGCTGCAAATCTCCTGGGCTTCCCTGCCATATCTGTCCCTGTAAGCAATGTTTTTATAGCAGTACACTTGGACCTATCATGTTTTCATTCTTGCAATAATCATTTTATCTTTACAACTAAACTCACGTGACAACAAAAACGTAGGTTGGGTATGATAAGGAAGGGATGCCAATAGGATTACAAATAATGGGAAGACCTTGGGCTGAAGCTACCGTCCTTGCTTTAGCTGCTGCTGTTGAGGTACACAAACACTCTCTTTCTCCTTCTCTATGTAATGGTCACTGAAACGGTGTCTTGTATATATATTGTGGTGTATCTCACTCAGGAGCTGGCTCCAGTTACCAAGAAACCTGCTATTTTTCACGATGTTCTCAATACCAACAGAATCCATAAGGAAAAGTGAAAAGGCAAAGAGTTTCTCTCTGAATGGGATATTTGTCTGTGGTTACATTTTGATTAATTGTGTTTATTTTTCAGGTTAAACATGATATATTTTATAAGATAAGTGGGGGTGTTCTTGTATTTACCTCGTACATTGACTATGACTCATTATTATAAATCTCAGTTATACAAGTGTGAATAAATGTTGCATCTCTAAGAAGATACCAGAAGGCACCATTTTTACCTTTTAACATTATCATCCATGAATTATCACTTGAAGTCTCAGTTAAGCAAAGATAAATCAAGTTTGTCACGAATTATCTTTAAGACTAATATGAAGAGTGGCATACAAGATGAATATACAACAATGTAACAGAACCAATCATTCACCTTTGGTCTTATTCTCTGCAACAGCATCACTATGAAGATCAAAATCCCCTTTGAGATCTTTCCCGGATAATCAGTCACTGAAACTTCTGATCCCAACATACTGCGCATTTAGACATGAAAAACATTACACTATAGTGAATGCTCTGTTTCTGGCCTATGTTAGTCCAAATCTACATCGAAAGGTTTATGCTTTGAGTTGTTGTGAACTAGTCAGAACCAGTTCTTGACTTGTGTTAAGTTTGCTGAGTTGTAGCATTGGTAGGTTGTTTTGAAAATAGTCAAGAGTCTTGTGAGGAACTTTAATTCATTGCAAATGTCATTAAAAAAAAGCTATCTTGGAGTATTTTGGGAATGCTCTGTTTTTGGCCAATGTTGGTTGTGAATCCCTTTGATCAATCCCTTGCCATAAAAGCTATCTTGGAGTATTTGGGAATGTTCTGTTTCTTGCCTATGTTGATTGTGAATCTCTTTGATCAGCCATTGATGCTAAGACCTAGACAGCTTGACTTTTGGTTTGATCCCAGGAACAACGGAGTGAACAAAGAAGCAGATGCTCATCCTGCTATCTTGTTAGGGAAACAGGACGCAGTGTCTATATGGGGACAAGGTTTGAACATGCAAAATGACAGAATAACTCATTATAAGGGTAGTGTAAATCAATTTATATGGGGACAAGGTTTGAAGAAGGAAGCATGCAAAATGCAATTATTTTTTATAACTAAAATGCAATTACTTGCACTAAACGTACACTAAAAATGACAGAATAACTCATTTTTCATAATATTCCTTTTGTACACATGTTTGATCATTATACGGGTAGTGTAAATCAATTTATTCTCAGCTCTTATTTAGATTTAGTTTGATGAAGAAATTGATTCTTATAAAAATAGAGAAGAACAGAGAGCAATAGAAAATAAATAATTGGTGCTACATAGATTGATAAATAAATTGATCCTTTTCTACAACAATGAATCGATCCTTTCTAAAAGTAGTTTCAGAGAAAAGTGGAGGTTAATATAAAATAAATAATTGGTGCAAATTTATAGTTTGGTGAATATATTAATCCTTTCTAAAAATAGATCGAGAAAAGAGGAAATCAATTTGAAAAAAAAAAACCATTCGTCGCCTCAAATTCAGTTCAATTTTGACTTTCTTAACATCTATATAAACCAAGTTCTCCTAGAAAGCATATACAGAAGAAAAAAACCTCAAAAAAACAAAAAAATAATATTAACAATAAGAATAAATATTTTCTTGTTTATATTAAGTATCTCCAAGGAAAAAATGGGAAGAATCTCATTAGCAGTATGTTTAGTGTTACTTGTTGCATTAAGCAATGTATATGAAACACAAGCTCAAGCTCAAGCTCAAGCTCAAGCTCAAGGGAAGACATTCTCCGTACTCGATTATTTGGCTCTCTTTCCCAAAACGGGCAAAGAGTTTGCGCCTTACGCTTCCAAAGGTTTACTAGATTTCGTAGGTGCCTTGGAGGGTAAGTCTCCCACGACCGTAGAGTTCAAGAACTTCTTCACAAATCTGAAAGGTTACATAACGAGTTGCTTTCAACCGGCACCACCCGGATCAGTCAAATCTGACCAGCTCTTCACGGCTATTTCTGCATTGAAGGGTTCCCAAACCGGAACATCAGTAAGTTTTCATTAGTTAAAAATGTTCTAAAATTCGGTTTTGGTGGGCTAAGCACCCGTCTAGGCGGCAAATCGATAATAACCGAAATGAATTTTCTAGATACTCTTTAAAAAAATAAAATAAAATCGTTATAAGCAATATCTAGACATTTGCTTAGGCACTAATCTTCTATAAAATGTCTAACTAATTACTAGCAATTTTTGAAAAAGATTGTGTGTGTATGTTTTATGTGATAGTTTGATTCATGGAGGTTGATAGAGGCCTTGGTTTCAATGGAGAAGCTTTCTACTGAGATGAAGACAAGCACTTCAAATGTAATGCCTGATCCACAATGGGATAGGTTGTCCGGGTCTATGTTCGAATGGGTCGGAAGGATTGGTCTATTTGTGAAGGCGGTCTCCGAGATAAATGGCAAACAAATCGAGCTAAAACAATTTGATATTGATTATACCGACCCTACATATGCATCTCTTTCTAAGCAATCTAGCGTTCGTCAATCAACATCACCGTTCTCGTTACCTTTCTATTTACGAAACATTCCCAAAACGGGCAAAGATGTTGAGCCATTCGCTTACACAGGCATGCAAACCTTCTTACTTGACCTAGAAACTAGGTGTCTTGCAAACAAAGATTTCAAGGAGTTCTTTGTTAAGCTGAATGACTACATGGCCAGCTTCAAGACTGTATCACCTGATACGTATTCAATAGAGAGCGATAATATTTCAACTCAAGCTATGCACCTATTCTTAGCTTTGTCTCCATTGGATGGTACCCAAGTTGGAAAATCAGTAAGTGTTCATTCCCTTAGACACTTCCCTTGATGATTCAAAAGTTTTAACCACTAGACGACCAACTCCACGTTCGTTAGTTATAGACTTTTTAAAAAAATATATGAGCATGTTATAGACTTCTTTACATTCTTTTGTTTTTAATGATAATAGGATCCGTGGAAGCTGGTTGATGGGTTGGTGACAATGGGAGATGCTTTGGTTGAGATAAAGAAGAGTGGTCCGGGTGCGATAACGTTTGAACAAAGTAAGGAACTGACATCGGCCATGGTGAAATGGGGTCGAGCAGTAGGTGAATTCGTGAAGGCAGCTTCTGCTAAGAAAGGAGTAACTATGGATATATCATTTGAAAACTATGCCAGCTCTAATGCTTCTCCTACTAAAGCAGCAGCTGGAAACGGTGGAAATGTCCCCACAGGACAATCAGCAAAGACTAAAGCTTAGTGTACTTCTTCAAGCAAGACGATTGAGATTTTTCATTTTTTTTCTTTCTTATTTTTATTATTCAAACAAGAAAAATTTGCAGAATGTGAGAGATGATTTGAATAAAATATATGTTTCAAACATCTCGTCCTAAAATGTATTAGGATATGATTATAAATTTTGTAAATTACATCATTATAAACTACATTTCAACAATTGTTATTTTTCCAAGTGAGCTGTTTCTTGATTTATGGTTGGGAATTAGCTTGGCCAAAAATCCAGAAACTGAGATCCAAACCGAAATTTTTGAATCCAAATCCGATCCAAAGTGTAAGAATATTTAAATAGATTCATTATTTCTACTAGTAATTTACCTGTTTAGCGGGTACCATCTCAGTTTTTGTTATTGATCCAAACAAGTAGAAATAATGAAATATACTAGTGAACTCCTAACTAAATATTGTATGATACGGTACATTATAACACCAAAGGTTTCGTGGTGTAGTTGGTTATCACGTCAGTCTAACACACTGAAGGTCTCCGGTTCGAACCCGGGCGAAGCCATAATCGTTTTTATTTACTCTATTAATTGTGAATCAATGATTTGTTTATTCACTAAACGTTCTCATTTCTTCCCTCTGTTAGATATAGTTTTCACGGACTCTCAGTTAGGTCGTTTACTTTCTTTATGCGTCTTTGTTCAGTCATGATCTCAGCAGGTGATCACCAGTCTTTGCAAACGGGACAGCAAAATGTGTCGGCAAATTCACTTGAATGGTAATTACATCCGCAACTTAGTAGAGCATAGACCGATTCATAGTAGACGATGTAAGGAAACTGTTAAGTCTAGTAAGATCATTTTACTCTAAGAACAGTCATATTTTGATTCCTGTTTCATCATCTCATGTAGTCTGGTATTGTCATTGTCTCATACGTTCACTGATGTTGATACCGGATTTGTCACACAATCCTTCCCACCAACAGAACAAGTTGATTAATGGTTCGGCAAATCTTGGTTTAGAAGAAACGGTGTGACGTTTGGACCGACTTAAGATCGAAGTGGTTAAAAGACTTGTTCAGAGATTATTGAATGAATCAAGATCATTATATTTAACTAAAAGATATACACATTCCAAGAATTAAGGAAGTCAAAGCTAAAATAAAGGAACACGTGCAACATCATACCGAGTTCGACGGTGGCGAGCTCCTCTTATAAAAGACAAAGACGTAGCTCTCGAGGGGGGTGGGGAGGCTATTTTCAGAGAGCTCTCATAAGAAAAAAGATACATAAATAAGAGAAGGTATAGTATTAGAAGAAGAAGGATAAACGACCATAATACTTATAATCACTTCCATGATTATCGAATCATTATGTTTCAATCTTATGGACCACAACGAGGAACCTAGATCATGCTTATGGCACGAGCTCGTAAATACGATGCCATTTACACAAAGCCAATGTCTCACACAAGACCAATGAAACCAGACGAACCCGGAGTCTCGCTCGAGACTGATGAAACCGACATCTCATTCGAGGTGATGAAATCGAACTACGTTAAGACTTGTCTCGTCGAGGGTACGTAGACAGCTCGGAATCGAGTTCAGTCACAGTCCTTCTCTCTCCCGATGTCTCTACGCTATTTGGCATACAAATATAGTTCATTTTTATCGACTCATACATGATTACATCGTTGTGTTCTGAGGATATTGTTGTCCATGTTATTTATTCCCTAATTGTTTTCATTTAAACACTACAAAATACTTAGTGTAAATTTTAGGATCTAAACTTAGGCTTCTAACTCTGAACTTTGTAGAAATAAATCATAACTGTTGTAAGGCAGCTATCAGCTAAGCAGCGTGCAGCAAAGTCGCCAGATGTAAAGTTAATGCCTAGTTAATTTATTTACATCAAGAAAAGTAAATGACAGAAAAAGTTAAGCCTTGAAAGGTAACATTTGCTTCTTTTTTTTACTTGATTAGAGTATTCTTACAATGTTTGGGTAACCTTATCTTAGATATAAAAAGAGAGAAAGTCACACTTACACACACGTTTTAGATTCGAATTGGATTGTAATATCTTTAATCTTTCTAAAATTGTCAAAAAATCTGTTCTCATGATTAGACATCAAAGACTTGAAGTTGCAACTGCACGTGTTATTTAATTACCTCATTCTTAGAAATTGCAACTGTTGTTTTAACTTCCTAGAAGCTTGAAAGTGATTCTTAATGGGACATCACTACTCAGGCCTTAGCACTAGAAGTCGTACGTGTTACATTTTTTCGACGCCAAAATCATATTGTAGCAGCATTTTGCTTGTGGACTTTGTCATATTATGCAGTCATCAGGTTTTGGTGGTTACTTTTCCTTTTCCAGATATTTAATTTTTCTCCTTTTAATTTTTGGGGTAAAACTATATGTTGGGATTTAGCAGATAAGAGAGAGTCTTGTCTCATGTTATATTTCCTTTTATCTTCATATGAATGCTTATTGTTTACAGTAGTGTAATAATTGGTAGGTCTTACCAGGAGTGGGAGTAGTCAAATCTTTTGGATACTTGATGAGATAAAAACAGAATGTTATTCATACTACTTCCACTAAAAAGCTTTTATGTGTTGCATTCGACTGAATCAGTACTTTGATATATCGGGGAAGACACCAAAGCTTTGTTGTTGCAGTTTCTTCTAATTGTATATTTTGAGGGTGTCTGAATTTGAAAATTGACATATAATATTTAAAGAAGACTATAATTGTTCGAAGACCAAACGGCGTTTTCTTTGGCTTCGAATGTTACGAATCACCATGTTCCGCACCGCAGTTAACAGTAACAAAAATCTCTACATATACCATATATCTATACGTTTTTATAACTGTTAAAATCGCACCACAGTTAAACCGCTTGTCATGCACCGTTCAAACCGCACAGTTATCATTCAGAGCCTTTATCTTTTCAAAGAACCTCTCAATTTGCCAAAAAGAAAAAAGAAGAAGGTTTTGTGGCAAACTCACAATTTTTTTTTTTTTTTGGAACACTGCAAACTCACAATTAAATGATTTTTTCTGGTGTAAAAAAAATGATTTTTTTTCTTTAACTTTCCCTACTTTCAACACATCTCTATCGCAATTTTATTCATTAATCCATTGTGTAGTCATCGCATGTATTACGAGAAGTAAAGAAACGATGGTCATGCACTCATGCTACAGATAAAGTTTTAAGAAGAAATTAAAGATAAGAACGAAGGCTTTTTACAAACAGTAATGATGTAAAAGAGATAGAACAAGAAGATGTGGGCATGTGAGTATAAAGACATGGACAAGTTTGACTTTGACCTTTGCCTAACTTCCATTTGTGTGATGGTTAGTTGGTTACGTCTACTGCACACAACAATTAGCCGAAACTATATTCAATCTCCTCTCCCCTAATCTCATCTACTATATATTAATTAAAAGTTTAATCCAATAATTTATAATAATTAGCATCGCTAATTAAGATTGAGTTGATTCATTGCTTACCATAGTTCAGTATTTCTCCATTATTAACACCACGTAGTCCATGTTAATCTTTTTTTGGTAAAGAATATTACGAATATTTTAGCAAAAAAAAAAAAAAGAATATTACTCGAAGACATTAACGCAATTTTTCATTTGTCATATTTGTTTAAATCCTAGTACTTTTTAAGTTTCTTTGCTTCTGCCTTATGTTAATTGAGTCATATCAATAAGAGCATCTCTAATTTTTCTATATTTTCTAAAAATAGAATCATTCTATTACAAAAGTATACACATCATTAAATGCATCTCTATGAAAGAGTTCATCTATTATAAAAGAAAATATAAAAATAAATTGGAAATAATCTAATTATTGGCTAATATTATACATATTATTAATTTGAGCTCAATAGCTTTTATTTGAAATCAAATTCTTTATGAAGTTGTAAAAATATAAAATGCTTTTTTGCAAGAGTGATAGTTTTGCTTTCCAAGTATTCTTGAATCCTAATGGGGTATTTTTCATTGTTATTTTTTTTTTAGTTTTATACTTTTATAGAAAAACTCCGATTGATATTCGAGATATGATCTTAGGATATCTCCATCCTCACTCCATTTTTTCCTCTAAAATAGAGTAAAAATGAATATGGAGTAAGAAATACTCCAATCCAACTTTATATCTCACTTCATAATGAAATTTACTCCATAAATGGAGTAATCTATTTTTTGTTTGTTCATCACTCTATGATGGAGTAGGAAATAGAGTAGGATTAAAACAATTTTACTTTATTTTTAATTTTGCTTCATTTTGGAAAAAAAATAAAGTTTTACATTGGAGATGATTTTAGTCCCATAGCGAGACTGGTACCACTAATCTATATGATCTAATTTGATTAGATCTTAGTCTATTACCATAAGAATAAGATTAATTTTCCTAATTTTTTGCGTCTTTCCGTTTTGGATCACTAAATACTACCCTTGGTTTTCAAATTTTCATATGTTTTAGTGCATTTTTATAAACGCAAACAATAAATAAATATAAAATAAATGATCTATTTTTTTTTTTGAACAACTAAATGATCTATTCTAATGAAATTATGAAAATGTATTTTATTGATAGTTAATGTGGAAAACTAAAGAAGACAAAGATCTATTGATCACGCGTGTGGCGTGGGCATGTGCGTGCGTAAGCGTAAGCAATAGATCATCACAAAGTCCAAAAAGTTAAAATAAAAATAAAAATATTAAGTCCACAGTTTTATTAGTATAAAAAATATTTAATTTGAAAACCTTGGTGAAATCTGAAGCAAGATTGAGGAGAGCACCCAAACACTCCTATTCATTAGGGTTGCCTACTGCTATGCTCTCCTTTTTCTAATTCGTCTAATGAATTGCTTAATAAGTTTCCGAAGTTACTAACAATATGAAATGCAAGTATATATATATAATTAGGATAATAAGCCGATTTTTTTTTTGAACGTCTGATTAATTATGCTATTACAACGATGAAAAATATTACATAGACGATTCTACAGCCGACAATTCTACCATCATATGAGAATGCACGTCCGACTGCATCGCTCCGAGCCGCCCTATGAGATCCATATTCGATGATACGCCCTTGCACTATGCTGAAGACCTCTTATAACCATTTTTCTCCATGATTTACATAATTTGCGTTTTTTAGGGTTTGAACCCCAGATCTCGTGGTGTAGAAGCATTAATGAACCCTTAGTCAAACCACTGGATTAAAGGGGTTTCCACTAAGCCGATTATTTAAAACAGATAAATAACATATAGTTTCTAGTATTTTAAGAGAGAAGTGGTCCAAATAAGGAGATAAATCAGTTTGAACTCTCAATTTTTATGGGCAGTCTTTGAGTTTGTGTGGATCTAAATTTTATAACAAAAGGCACTGATTGCTACTTGAGGGGGGACTGCATATGAGAAAGATTGATAACTTTTAAAGTTTTCTTCATACATACTTAAATCATTATTTTGTTAATTTTAGTCATTATTTATAAGAACAACTTTATGTATTAATCTATATTCTCTTATAAATTTGTGTTGTTGGTGCAAACTAAAAGTTAGTATGTCAAGAGAATTGTATTTGTATACAAATTCAATACTTGTATTATTATAAAAATGGAAAATAATTCAAGTTCATATAAAAATAGGATTGAGTGCAGTAATATAATGAGAGAGAGGAGGTATTGGGTACAAATAAAGGTACAAAATCTCAAGATGAAGGCAAAGGAAGAGAGCAAAAGTGGGCACCATAATCCTATGGTTGACGACCAAACCATTTCCATGTGCGCCACGTAGATTATTGCGGGTGCATGATCTCAGCATGAAGTGTCATCATCACTCGACCTCGAGATCCTCCTCCTCGACTTTGAATGCAGTAGCCATTATTTTGGTTTGTAGCTAAGTTTTGTCGTTGACGTAAACTGTGGACTTCATTAATAAAATAGAAACTGATCGTTAAAACGTAGATACAGGCCATAAACAATGAACACTATGATTGACATTTGCTGGTTGGTGATTTACAAATTGAACAAATGAAGTGTTTATATTGTGTTTCTAATTCTGTAAGAAGTTAGCATATAGGTGAACTGTGGATTATTAAAGTATATAGCGCAATCGTTAATGTCTAATGTTATGTTTACATGTCAAACTGTGTTTACATTTGTATTTCCTTTTCTTTTACCAAAAGTTTAATGTAACGCAAACATGATAGTTTGTTTTGTAGATGTTAATGGGAATGTAAGATAATATACAAGGAAAAATACTATAGTTTATTGAACTGAAAAATATATACTATAGTTGATCATACATAAATTGAATATCCGTCTTATATACAAAATTTTAAAGTATCTTTTTATATTTTTAATGCTTAAACTAGATCATGATTTTCTTTATTAGTTCAGTTTATTACATAGATAAAGTAATCATATATTTTTGGGGTGAAACTTCCAAAACAATACTCCTTATACTTTCATGAAATAATTAACTTAAATCACCACAATAATTTTTTTTGAACATTAATCACCACAATAACTGACAAGCTATCTAGGGAAGAGCCCAAATAACATATGTGCTCTGACTTGACGTGCCCCCATTACTGTTGCCACGAGAGGAAGAAAATGTAACAAATTATTACGATCTTAAGTGGTAAAAGCCGACAAAGAAAAGAAAATTTTTGTCTGCGCCTCACGAAGACCTTATACTCGGCCACAATTTGGAGGGGTAACATATATAGTACAAAGTATTGAGTGATTTTATTTAGTATATATAAGGTATTAATTTGTTTTAGTTTACAAAAAAAAAAGTATTGATTTGTTTTATTTAACTTTAATTTAATTTGGTCATATGCTTCTCTCGGAATGAATATAACTCGACATTAAAGTCATTATAAAAATATAGATATAGAAAGAAGAAATAAGAAGTGGATAAGAATCTTCTTCTTAGTGGCCAAGAAGATACTCTTTTGCGTGGAAGTATGAAAGTATCCAACCCTGCACACTTCTCGTCTCCACCCGCCTCTTTCTCCTTTTGTTCAGTCTCATTTTTCCATATTGAAAAAGTCAGATAGATAATCCGTTACGAATTTACAAGGTCTTTGCAAGTTTTTATATGCTTAGTTACTAGAAAGCATATCAACTATGGAAACACAGAAGTTTTGTTTTAGGAATAAATTAAAAAGCAAAAGTAAAAAGAAATATACAGCAGCCGAAATTGTAAGATCCACTTAAGCCGACGACTTCTCTGAAAATTAGCTTTCTTTTTTTTTTTGAAACACAAACTTCATTCATTCATTCAAAGTTAGGTGGGGGTCATTAAAGCCCCATTTACTACAAGCATCTGTTTTGCAACTAGATCAGCTGCATAGTTTGCCTCTCTAGGGATCCATCTAAAGGAAACATAATCGAAAAAACAAGAGATCGACATGATATCTGCCACAATTCCATAGAGCTCGGGGACCGATTTGTTGTTGGTGACGCTGGCAATGAGGTTTTTGGAGTCCGATTCCACGTTTAGCACCTTGATTCCCAGCTCCCTACTTTTCTGCAAAGCTTCCCGAAGTGCCAATCCTTCAGCCATCAGTGGTGAAGGTACGTTTTCTGCAATTATAGCCAAGCTAGAGGTAATTGCATCCTGCGTTAAGATCCATCCGAGCCCTGCTCTAGAGCTTTCCTCATTCCATGCGGCATCCGTTCGGAGAATTGTTCCAGTATCTATTATGACCTTGGGTTGGCTAGTACGGCGAGTCTGTGTCTCTTTTGTTTGTCCCTCTTGCCACTCTCGTGCCATGCGAATTGCTCTGGATAGGGACTCCCCTGTTTCACCCCTTAAGTTAGAGAACACCAGTTTGTTCCTAGCAGTCCATATCTCCCACATGATCCATGGTGCTAGATGTCCACTTGTAATTCCAGTCGGTGGCAGGCATGGCTTGGTCTTTACATAATTCCAGAGTTCCCTCAATTCTATCATTCCTCTACTGTCCAGTTCCTCCACAAACGGGACTGTTTGCCAGACAGTTTTTGCAAAATCACAGTGAAAAAATAGATGAGTGATAGATTCTGGGAGTCCACAGCGCTTACATTTTGGGTCTGTTATGATATGTCGCTCCTCCAGTCGTGTGCCCACAGGTAAGGCGCCTCTCAGTGCTTTCCAGATTAACATTTTAATCTTCGGTGCCGTGCGCAGGTTCCAAACTTCCTGGTTCCAGCTACCCACCTGTTCGAGTCTTCCCGCATCATTTGACTCAGCAAAAGCGGCATGATAGCCTGATTTTGTTGAGAATTCTCCATCCTTTGTTCCCATCCAGCAGAGCTTATCTGGAGCCCCAGTTCTGCTGATTTTTATCTTTAGAATTTGTCTCTCAGCAAAAGGGCATATCTCTCTGATCTTATCTAGATCCCAGTCGTTTGTGTCTCGGTTGATCAGGCATGAGACTTTGTAGTTCAAACTTCTCTCAGGTGGTGGTCCCATAAGTTTTTCCTGCTGGCTTACATTCAGCCAGGGGTCAGACCAGAGCTCTATTTGTGTGCCATTACCCACCAGCCATCCTGAGTTCCTCTTTATTAGGTCCCGCCCGATTAGAATGCTTTTCCATCCATGAGATTCTGACGATCTATTTGGGCAGTCAAGAAACTTTCCCTCCACGCAATATTTTCCTAGTAGCACACGACTGAGAAGGCCTTGAGGGTTGTTTTGAATTCTCCAGCCAAGTTTACCCAGAAAAGCATCATTAAAGCTTTCAAAATCTCGTAGCCCCAATCCTCCCTTTCCTTTTGGTTGCGCCAGTTTATCCCAAGCTACCCAAGCCATCTTTTTCTTCCCTGTTCTATCGTCCCATAAAAACCTTGTTACCGCAGATTGGATCCGTTTTGTAAGCGACTTAGGTAACTTAAAGCAGGTCATGGAATGTGAAGGGATGGGTGAGAGGACGCTTTTCAGCATCACAAGCTTTCCCGCTGAGGAAAGGAAGCGGTTTGACCAACCACTTGCTTTCTGTTTTATCCTATCGACTATTCCCGTGAACAGATCTTTTTTCCTCCTCCCGAAATTCTCGGGCAAGCCTAAGTATTTCCCGGTTCCTCCTTCTTTGTGAATCTGAAGGTCATTCTTTACTGCCTGTCGAAGTGAGCTAGGAGTCTTGCTGGAGAAAGTAATCGCTGATTTCTCAGCGTTAATCAACTGTCCGGACGCTGCTTCATAGCGTTTTAAAATTCCTTTTAACGCTTCTCTGCTTGTCTTGTCGGATTGGAGGAAGAACATAGTGTCGTCCGCAAACAAGAGGTGGTTTATGAAAGGGCTACCCCGAGCAACTCGGATCCCCTTTAAAGAACCATCTTCTTGTGCTCTGTTACACAATCCCGAGAGCACCTCACTACACAAAATGAATAGATAAGGTGAGAGTGGGTCTCCTTGACGGATCCCCCGACTCGGTCGAACTCTTCCTCTAGGCGAGCCGTTAATGAGGAAAGAGTAAGTAACAGACGAGATACATTGAACTATCCAGTTAACCAACTTCGAATGGAACCCCATTCTAAGAAGAACCGCCTCTATAAACTCCCATTCGAGCCTGTCATAGGCCTTACTCATGTCCGTTTTCACCGCCATGGCACATCTTTTTTCCGCCTTAGAAGCCTTTAGAGTGTGGAGCACCTCATGTGTTATGAGTACATTATCCGAGATAGCACGGCCGGGTACAAACGCTGATTGGTTGGGAGAGATTACCAGATCAAGTACCGGCTGTAATCTTCTAGTGAGAATCTTAGATATGATCTTGTAGTACACGTTGCACAAAGCAATCGGTCTGTAGTCGGATACTCGCTGTGGGCTTGTTATCTTCGGGATCAGCCGAATGTGCGTGTCGTTTAGGCCCACTGGTAATACACCCGAGGAAAAGAACTCCCTTATTTCTTGGACTATTTCATCCCCAATTTCTATCCAGTTTGAGTGGTAGAAGCTGGCCGAGAACCCATCCGGGCCGGGCGCCTTATCCGCATGGATAGAAAAGAGTGCTTCTCGGATTTCCAGCGCCGAGGGAATTGCGATGAGCTTTTGGTTCGTTTCTTCCGAGATGATGGGGTTAAGTGCAAAGTTCACTGTGTCAATTCTTTCTCCCTCCGTTGACGTGAACAAGTTATTAAAATAGCTAACTATAACCTTAGCTATGTCGCCTTCTTTATACACCATCTCTCCGGCTTCATTCTCTAAAACAGAGAAAGAGTTTGCTCTACGTCTTTTCCTTGCAGAGGCATGGAAGTATCCGGTGTTTCGATCACCCAGACTTAACCATAGGAGCCTGCTCCTTTGTCGCCAGTACGCCTCTTCAGCTGTGTAAGCCGTTGTTAGTTCCGCAGTTATCCTGTTAATCAGGTTGACGTCATTGGCAGGGCTACTGAAAATTAGCTTTCAAATGCCCCATTTGACATTGATTACTCATATCTTTTTTAGTTCCATTGCACTTACTTACAACGTACCATCATTCTCTTTTTTTTTTTTCATTTATCATTTTTAATTACGTATTTTAAAATAGTATAAATTAATGGTGTTATATAATATATAGAAAAGTATATGACTTCCTTATTCTGCCTTTTCCTTGATCTTCTTTTTGTATCTCCTATATATACCTCAATTTCGTTCACACACTTCATCTTGTTCCACATCATCTACTCTCCCCATATTTAACCTTCTTCTACACACACACACACACACGCACGCAACCACATCTATGTGTATGTACATGTGAACTAGTACTAAGATCAATATCGTCATCAATGAATCTACCACCGGGCTTCAGGTTTTTTCCAACGGATGAAGAGCTTGTCGTCCACTTCCTCCACCGCAAAGCTTCACTCTTGCCTTGTCATCCTGACGTCATCCCAGACCTTGATCTTTACCCTTACGATCCTTGGGACCTTCCCGGTATACACACCCACATATCTCTCTCCATATATGTATCATGCAACATATATGTCCATATCTGATTCTTACCTGTCTATATATGCATGCATTTTAGATCATGTATGTATACGTATAGTTGACAATATGTGTGTGTGTGAGATAATCAAAGTTAAAGGATAGAGATTGATGTTGTCACCAACTTAAGTAACCAAACTCTCTTTTCTTAGCAGTACACTTTTGTTCGGTAGCTCTTCTTAAGGATTGTTTTGTTTCCAAAATCTTAAAATACACACCACACTAATACATTTCCTTTTTTATTCTCTTGGAAGGAATATGTTTATTGGTGAACCATAATTAGTATTGCTTTCTCCATAGTCATACATGTGCACCAATTATATCAATCATTCGATCTCATGATACACAAACACAATCAATCATATACAAATATTAGACACACGCACACACCAAACACATGTACGTAGACATACAATCAAACACACATGCTATTGACATTTGATCTTACACTAACTTTGTTAGACTATATTTTTATCCATATAGTTTGATGATGGACCATATAGTTAAGCAGGCATACGGTAGGATAGATAAACCCATATTTTCTCACCATAACACAATGATAAACCTCTGGATAGTAAGAAGAAGTTTCATATAAAGTTTTTCCAAGTTCGCGATTATATGGCATTTGTTAATGAATTAAACTTTGCATATGTATAATTATAGGGAAAGCACTGCAAGAAGGGAGGCAATGGTACTTCTATAGTAGAAAGACCCAAGAAAGAGTGACAAGCAATGGATATTGGGGATCAGTGGGAATAGACGAGCCAATCTTCACAAGCTCCACACACAAGAAAGTGGGCATAAAAAAGTATCTAACGTTCTATCTCGGAGATTCTCAGACTAACTGGGTCATGCAAGAATATTCCCTTCCAGATTCCTCTAGTCGATCTTCTAAGAGATCAAACCGTGGTTCTACTAGTTCTACACATAAACCCGTAAGTACCCATTTTGTTTCAAGACTAAAGTTATTAACTCTTTAACTTAAAGCTTACGTTTCAATTGTTATTCAAAAAAATAGGAAAAATAAAGTTTACGTTTACTAAAACCAAAATTACAATTTGACCTCCACGTATGTACGTGGTTTGGATTGTTTTGTGTGCAGGATTATAGCAAGTGGGTGATATGCAGAGTGTATGAACAAAACTGCAGCGATG
Source organism: Brassica rapa (assembly GCF_000309985.2). Taxonomy (NCBI): domain Eukaryota; kingdom Viridiplantae; phylum Streptophyta; class Magnoliopsida; order Brassicales; family Brassicaceae; genus Brassica; species Brassica rapa. The sequence goes on from NC_024796.2 coordinate 30,735,330, forward strand.
AAGAAGATGATGATGGGGCAGAACTCTCATGTTTGGATGAAGTGTTCTTGTCTTTAGATGATCTCGACGAAGTAAGCTTACCGTAATAAAGATAAAAGCACTTAAAAAGAAAAGGTTTAGTGGGAAATTATTTCTATAATCTCTGTACCGTAGAAGGAAAAGGAGAATGACATCATTCTTACAAGTTATATGTTGTACGATAACCATCTCCAATTTGCAAGCAAACAGAAGCAAAAAAAGAAGAAGCTCTAGTCTTGTTGTATTTTTTACATTCAAATATATCTTTTAATACTGAATTATTGTGTTTAAAATATTTAAAATTATACAAACTGAAATCTAATTAAAGCTGTGAGCCCAAATTTGTGTGTATATGCACTGATATGAATAAATAGTCATCCATGCAACATCAGCAATTTAAATTTTAAACCAATGAAACAGTATAATAAAGATAAGGTTTATACTCAATTCAATCATTACCCTAAAATTATTGGTTAATGCAGGTTTCCCAATAAACTTGTAAATTAATTAAATATACCTATTCTTTTTGCCTAATATACCTAAGGTTAGGAGGAAAACCACATCTACTAGTCTGGGATAAAACTGCAGCCTACTTCTCATTCTCTGGACAATATTAACTAAAATATATATTTATTGGTCGAAATGGATTAGAGTTTTCACTAACAAGATCCAACACACTTGAACGTTTTTATATAAGAAATTAAAAATAATGATTATGTTACCACTGGATGCATGCAAATGGACTTCAAAAAAATAAGCCCCCACCCCATGTTGTTGAATAATCATAGGGAAAGGCTAATAGTGTGTTTAAAAAGTTATAGAGACCAACACTAACTTTTTATATACTGTTCTTTCTTTCTTGAAAGTTTATATGATTTCTAATTAAACTTAACAAACAAACCAAGAAATAAGAATTATATTTCTCTCTTTTTTAGATGGAGAGGCAGGTAGCTTGGAAAAAAATGTTTCCAATAATAAGTTATAGAGCCCTAAGATTTAGAGGTATAATATATGTTGGGATCACATTGAACTTGACTTTGGTATTATCTAATTTATGAGAAAAATCTCGAGAAGTACTAATTGTCTTTAAAAGACAAGAAAAAGGCCAGAATAAAAAATACAAAATTTAAATAATATAAGCATGTTCTGTTGAAGTACACAATCTTTCAGGTATGACCTCTACATTTTATGTACGTATGGCCTAAACCTGACCGGTTTAGGCTAGTAGGATTGGTGTTTTGTTAATTATTTATAAGAATTTGGCAATCGAGAGCCTTTTGCTCCAAGTTATAGTACTCTCTCTATAGATCTTTGATTGGTTTTAGTAGTTGTCTTGTGTCGCCGAGCCAAGCAACATTGTCTTTCCATATCTATTATATAATTTCATTTTTTATTTTCTTTTATGGGTGCTTGCTTAGCAAGCACTGACTCATGTATGATGCAAGCACTATACACACATATTAATAATAATAAAACACAAAAGAATTGAAAGGACAAAAAAATTAAGTGGGGCAAACATTGGGATGGGATTTAAATCATTGTATAGTTTTTAGGGATGGTTATGGAGATTTTCATGGTTCTGCTGAGTTAGATATTCGTAATCATAAAACCAGATAATTTCAGTGGTAAGAAAAAAAGGTAAACCATGTACATATGAGCTTTCTAACCAAAAAGATTTCGTTTACTTAGTCTAAACCAATTCGATATTGCAAATAATCAAAGTATCAATCTGATTCACTTAGAAGGCTATAAGAAGGAACGTGGGTGAACGTTGGTTGGATTACGCATTTGAATAGACTTGAAACTTAGGAATGCATAAAAGCAAACCAAACACAACACAACAAGCATCCATTGATGAGTCCACTGAAAAAAATCGATAACAACACTTCCTATACTACATTGCAAAATTCCAAATTAAAAAATCAAATAAACAAGTTCTAGCCATCGACTAGATGGTCAAGACTCATTACAAGACCCATACAAAAACACAAACCCATGAATATACAAAATGACCCAAGGGACAAAGGAATAATACTATACAATATTACATAAGCTTTTTGGTGTCTTGGTGTCTCTCTCACACCAAGAGAAAAGCTTTCAAGTTCCATAACGGAAAGTCTGTTTCAAGCTGCCATTAAGCAGAGACATTAGCCCACCTCCATGAACTCTCTCCTCCGGAACCATAAAGTCAAAGACATTCCTCCCACTCCTATTATTGTTTGTTTCAGTGTTTGAGAAGCTTAAGGACTTCATTGATGGAGGCACAAGAACCTGCATTGGTATCATCTGCTTCTGTCTTTGCTCACTGGAGTCAGTGCAATCAGAAACCACACTAACTCCCGCCAGAGAATGATCAGTAGTACTAGTAGTAGTAGTGGTTTGAGAAGAAGTAGAAACAACAAGACCACGGAAAAGCCCTGGCCCTATCAAACCAATCTTGCTTCCACCTTTCTCCATACACATACTATTATGAGCCGCACACAAACCACTCTTCCCTCTAGCAAACTTCTCACATCCCCCACCTCCCCAAGAACACCGTTTCCCACCACCATGCGCCTTGCAAAAATCAGTACTCCCTTGCGCACTCTTCTCACACCCAACACACTTACACCGTTTCCCACCGCCATGCTTCACACAACAATCAGTCCTCCCACGAGCGCTCTTAGTACACCCCGCCACAACACACCTCTTCCCACCACCGTGAGCCACACAGAAACTCGTCCCACCATGCACGCTCTTAGGACATATCCCACCTCCATCAAACATACAACGTTTCCCTCCACCGTGCGCTTTACACAGAGGAGTACTCCCTTCAGCTCCTTTAGTACACCCAGCGAATATACAACGCTTCCCACCGCCATGAGCTTTACAATAGTTAGTACTCCCTTGAGCACCTTTTGTACACTCTGACGCCTGACACCGTCTCCCACCACCGTGTGAGATACAAAGACCAGCTTGCCCCTCGGCACTTCTCGTGCATCCTTCAACTCTACACCTCTTACCGCCACCATGTTTGATGCATAGCCCTGACTTGCCACGTGCAGCCTTAGCGCATCCCTCAGGGAAGCCGCAGCGTCTCCCACCTCCATGAGAGATACAGTAATCAGTTTTGCCTTCAGCGCTCTTTGTGCACCCCAAGTGTTGGCATCTCTTTCCTCCACCGTGTGCTTTGCAGAACGTTGTTTTGCTCTCAGCGCCTTTGTTGCAACCCGACTTTTGACACCTCTGCCCTCCTCCGTGGCCAATGCATAGCCCTGACGCTCCTCTAGCTCCTTTGCTACATCCCATGAACTTGCATTTCTTAGGATTGGTCGTTCTTTGCTGAGAAGATGTCGTCCTGTCAGAGAAAGCAGCTCCTATGGAGAACTCTGACTCATTATAAGCATCAGTACCAAAGTTAGTACTACACTCTTGCATTCTTGAAGGTCTTCTAAGGGATGACATGTAGCCACCTGACCGCGTTGCTGAGGTAGAACCTTCATCAGCTTGGGAGGCATTGGTGTCTGTATAGGTCAACAAGGAACAATCAAGTCCGCTGAAACTGTCCATGGTCAGTGCAGGAGGACCGAGCTGGAGAATTGAGTTACCACCTGATGAGAGTTCTTGGGAAGAAACTGAGACTTTATTGTAGTAATAAGAGGGAGGTGTTGGACCTAAACCGAGAACCAAACCGCAACCACCATCAGGACAGTTGGAAACATCAGAACAAAGCTTATGGTTGTAATGAGTGCTTCCAAGGCAGTTCAAGCTGAGAGCAGTATCACCAAAACGAGCTACACTCTCGTTCAAATCCATGTGAAGAAGAAGAAGAAGGGAAGAGATGCGCAATAAAATGGTCTAAAACAAGAATACTTAAGAACAGCTTGTGAAACTATAAACATAAAAGCAACTTGAGGTATAAACATCTCCCACCACTGACAAACCCCCATGTGTCTGCCCTGTCCATCTTCAAGAATAAGGAAGAAGAGCTAGAACCTTTCTGCAAGAAGTTACAAAATCTATGTCAGTAAGAATAATGGAAATTAATAATGACATGAGAGTAATAAAAAAAACAGATTAGAGTCAGTAAAAAAAGAAAAATACAAATTGCAGTTAAGAGATTCAAAAGTACAGAGCAATAATTGGGTACAACAACTGTGTTTGAAAGTTTACAAAAAACAACAACTGTGTTTGAAAAGGACTAAGTACCAACCAAAAATGACTTATGGTTAAAAGTGAAATGTGAGGTTCATCTTTCTTTTGCTCAAAATAAATTTTCAAAAACTAGAGATTTCCCAAGAAAAGCAGAACGAAAGAAAGGGAGAAGACAAGCACGGCTGGTTCTGAGCATAGACCATAGACCAGTGAAAATTAGCCTATAACTCCCAAAATTTGTGTCAAAATTTATGTCAGTGAAGCATTAATGAGTTCTCAGCATTAATCTATAGTTTCTAAAAATTGATGAAAATTACAAACATAAATCTCCAAATTTGTAAGAATTTTTTTTTATTATATCAAAATGTCAAGACCATATAAGATTGGTTTTCAGAATAGTATAAAGTAAAACTCAATAACTTGTATCAAAACCTTGAAAGTCAACCTCTTTTTATAAATGATGAGAACAATATCTCAGAATTTCTAATATAGATGAAAGATCCCAAACGTAATAACAAGATCTAAGGTAATATTTTGTTTATAAAGAAAATTAAAGAAAAAAAGGAACACCATGGAGTCAACAAGATTCTGATATCTATATATCAAAAAGTTTCTAACTCACAACACATAAAGAATATAAGATAATCAGTTCAATCATTAGGAAACCATACTACTATAAAAGTTATCAGAGTTTTTTTTTTTGAACTGATAAAAGTTATCAGCTTGATGGTGAAAGAACATAACTCAATTTCAGACACAACAGAAGAGCATAAGATATTAAGACAATTACAGAAACATTTAAAGTAATAAATTCAGGAAAGAAACCATGCATTCTGATTCATCATTCAGTACTTTGATCAATCACTAATAAAAGTAACAAAAATTACTAAAAGAAGAAATAAAAACCTGTTGGATCTGAGAGACAAGAGAGAGAGATTCTGAAAGCAAAGAGGAAAAAAGGAAACGTTGGAAACTGAGAATCTCCTCGTCTCAAAATCTAGGTAAGAGGAAGAAGGAGAAGAAACAAAAAAAGACTGAACACAGGTGTCAAAATATTATCGGTCTTTAAAAGAGAGAGAAGTGGAGATATTATTTACGAGCGTGGACGGCTCAGGGTCCTTCTCGTTAATAACCCGCGAGGAAGAGAGAATCCATGTAAAATTACCCGAAATGCCCTTTGTAACCGTCGCTAGTAACGGTTCTAATTGGATGAGACAGTGCTCTATTTTGGGAAATCAATTAAATTTGCTTTTCGATGAAAACGACGCCGTCTTCTGAGAGAAAAAGTCTTATATGCCCCCTTGTTTTCTTGTTTGATTTCGAGTGGTAGTGTTGTTCCGACAAGTCACTTCTGATTTAAAATGGAAACCCATTATCGTCTTAACGCGACAAAACTGATTCCTTTCCAAATGTTTATGACGTCATGGTAATTTATGTAAACTGGAGTTTTCTTTTGTACATCAGCTGATTAAGTATTACGAACTTAATGATGTTTATTATTTTATGTGTTGGTATTTTGTAAATCAGATAAATATATTATTTTCTCATGCCAGAAATATGGAGTAAAGTATAGAATTAGCTGGCATCATGAGACCCGGTATTATTAACATTTGAATTAGATTCCACTATCCAAATGCCAAGCACTTGTGGCATAAAGCTTCTAATGATTCTCTCTTTTTATTTTATGATTGAACTTACATAGATCTATGTCTAGATCTGTATGTTTGAATGGTCAGTTTCTATTCAAACATAAGACATTTTAATCAAAACATCATTTATAAATTTGTATATATATGGTAAAAACAAGAACAAACACCCAAAAAAGCTAAATTTTTAGTTTTCTTATTACGCCTTTTTGTTCACAAATCTCTAGTGATGTCTGATCAAACATTACTAGAACTTTTCCTTCAAATACAAGAAAAAACATATTAAAATTGATGTACATAAATGCAAAATTTTCGTTTGAAATAACCCAACATCTAATTGATTAATGGGAAGAAAATGCAAGATGTGCATCACTGCGTGTGAGAACAAGTATGAACAATTTATTTATATTTTAGTGCGGTCTATGCTTTTTTAATTTAATTGATATCATTTTTGTCGTTATAGAGAATTGTCTCAGCCATATACAAGAGGACTATTTAAAAAGAAATGAAATTTGATTTTTATGTTGTTCCAAGAGGCAATTCCGATTACGTCAGCCAGTTAGGTTCCTTGCAGAGTGGAAGAATCTAATTATTTATTTAGAGGAAAAGTACAAAATGAAATAAAATAAAAGGAATCTTATTATTTTATTGTTTAAGTTGATCACGTCAGCCTCGGCCTCAACTCTCCACGCGAACTGCTGACGTTGCCAATATTTTATACCTTTTTATACTTTATATTATGTCCAAATTATTAAAAAACTGGTAACAAAGGTATGTGGAAACACGAAAGCCTTGTTGTATTATTTTGAGACAACGTCTAGGTTTTGACTTCATGTATAGAGTTTTAAGAGTTCGTTCGCATGCAATAACAGAAAGTTTGTTTACTGTTGTAAAACCGCTAAGAATCCTAGATTGATCTTACAAAATTGCAATTGAATCAAAACAAACAACAATAGGCCGAAGTCCAGCCCAAGGCTAGCCCAAGCCATATCCACCTTATTTTCTTTCAGTGGAAAGCTCAAAAATGTCATAGAGAAGTATGACCTTTTTTTGTGAATTATACAAGTCATGCAGAGAGTAATTAAGCATATAACATATACCGTGCTTCTTGAAAGCTAGACGTAAAATTTTAATTTCTTCAAGCTCAAAATTTCAAAGTTGCATAGCTTCTTGAAAGCTAGAATTTTTTTCCTTAAGCTCAAAATCAAAGTTGCATAGTTTGGTAGGATGCTAATAATATCGCACAAGCTTGTTGGCTTATAAAAAAACTCTGGTTTAAAAGCTCCAATTAGAAGTCTCAATTTCTCGATGCTAAAAAACTCTCTCTAGACCTATCAAGATCCCATAAGCCCTTTGAACCGAGCGTACGACATTATGAATACTAACGAGAACACACAAATTGCCCCCGTCACGATACAAACCTGCAACAACAAACCGGTTTCGGTTAACCCTGAGAAATATTTTCTTGTATATCAAGCAAATGGAGATTTGGTTATACATACCCATTTGAACATGTATCCATGGTTATCATTCCACGTGTATGGAATGTTCATCCCGAAAATTCCAGCGACAAGAGAGTAAAATGCTGAGCAAACGGTTCCAGAACCTAACACCACCTCCAACTGCATGATTTTTTTGAAGATGATCAAGAAGAGAAACTCAGGAGGATGAAAGAAATAAACACTTTTCAACATTCACGTACCTGAATCAGCTCATTACGACGATTGTCCATCTGTAAAACCAAAAACCAATGATTATAGCCTTTAGACTATGATATTATGATTATAAAGATTTCAAATACATATAATAAAAATGGTTACCTGAATGCTAATGTAATCATCCGTGTCTTGGACATACTCACGTAGCTGCGTGCATCAAAGAAACTGGGAGTTAGAAGAACAATTTTTAGAAAAAAAAAAATCTGTGGAATTTATGACAAGAAAAGAAGTAGCAAGAAGATAACTGTTGTTAATTTGTTCAAAGTGCTGTCGATTTGTATGAAGTATGCCTGTAAAAGATATCGAAATATATGTTTTTAGACTTCACTTGTAGAAAATAGATAAGATTAAAAAAAAAAACATTTGTGCAGTAAGAACCAACCTCGAGCAACATTTCAAGTTGTTCAACATCATTTTCATCCCCACGAACTGTGGCTACACTAGCTCTTGAAATCTTAGAGCCTATTGTTGGGGAAGTAAGATAGCAATTTGGACTACTAGCCATTGAGCAAGCACAAGAGAGTTTCCTTGAAAGGTAAAGATCAGCCATATCATCGTCATCATCCAGCAAATGTACAAGCTCATCTCTTACCTACAAAAGGCAATGAAGCTTCTTAATTATTTCTTTTTATTACAAACTTTATGAGATTAACATTGCCTCACCTTTTGAACTCGAGCTGTCAACCGAGTCGTGGCACTCTTCAACTTCCTAACTCTATCCAAGTTACCGCTACTAATCTACAAGATTAATGTAAAACCACAGTTTAAAACTGGATCAGTGGTGATACTAAACGCTGAGGTATACCTTTGAGGTAAGCTCATCCAAAGTAGGGTAAGCAGCTGTTTCTAACTCTGTAGTCCTTGCAGCTAAGAAGCTACATATTGCTTCCAAGAAAACTTCCAGTGCACGGAATTCAAATGGGGATTCTATAATGCAACAAGCAGACATTTCAATTAATAAACAAAAAAGAAAGAAAGATTATGTGGAGATATATAGTACCATCTTCTTCACCATCATCAGCGTCATTATGGGCAGCTGAGCTCTCTTTCCCATCTCCTTGACCATGGTGTGCTTGGTTTCCAACAGGTAAGCGTCTTTCAAGCTCCTTCACAATGGGGATAACATTTTCATGTGATGGATCCCGAAGCAAAACCTGTGATAAATCAAGTTATTAATACAAGATGATATAAGGTTTATCTTCATTGATAATCATCGATGAAGATACAGGAAAAAAAAAATTATTCATGGAATGCTAAACCCTAATCGTCTAAGCATTCCATCGATAAAAACATGGTGAAACTGTGAATCTTCAACCTAGTAACATATCCAAGGATCTGAGATTTTGATGGCCATTAACAACATTCAATAAGAATTTCAATACAAAAAAAATTCTTTTCATAATTTAGGAACATGTCTATGTATATAATTTCCAAAATTTTGGAGAGACAAGACAAATGTTTCACTAGGTTGTGTCCGAATCCAACCATGTATCCAACTTCTGTCAAGCTCCGTGACTGCTCAAGGTCAAACATGAACCCTAGATACTCCAAAACCCTAGAAATCTAAGTGACAGTGAAAAAAGGAAACAAAGAGTAAACTAACCTCATCGGAAGTGATGATCGCCTTGATATGCTACAACATCCCACCACACACATACACAAACACAAAAACAAAGTAAAACAAAATATAATAACACTCTGAAATAACAACAACAAAAGGAACAATCCTGACCTCTAAATTGAGCACAATGGCTCTCTCTCGGCCAAGAATAGTGGAAGGGTAAGACAGATTCGGGTCAATAATCCGGAGATCACGCGCGTGGATCTGAACACGGTGCATGACAGCATACTTGTCGACGTCAAGCGCTTTGCTCTCTCCCGTCGCGTTTATAAGCACCCAGTTCCACGACGGTTGAGACGCCTTCTTCTTCTCCCCAGCGGCAACCACGTACCCGTTGATATGCGCCATGTCTACTCTACTACAAAACAGAGAGTCCCACCTTTTTGCTCAAGTGTTCATGCGAAGTCGACGGAGGAAACAATACGGTAATGTATTCAGAAAAGAAAACGAATCTCCGAAATCTCTGCTCCTTTTTCATTTAATAGATTTTGCAAATCTTTCATACTTATCTTTTTTACATTCGTTTTGTGTGTTTGTTGGAGAGTTTCAGACAACAACAAAAAGGAAACGTGCTTGTTCCGTCAAGAGGTTAATACTATTTTCAAACCAAACCGGAGATAACCGAAGTAAACCGGTGATGATGTTCTTGATTTCCGGTAGGTTTATGTATCTCCGGTGATTTAGCCGTACCTAACAAAAATAACCGGATCTTTTGGGTAAAGTAAAGATAATTATCCGGGACTAGCAAAAGATTTTAACAATAACTGAATTCTTCAAAACTATATTTCTTAAACTAAACAAATATATTTCAAAATCAAAACGACTTGCACTTTGCCGAATATCCAATCTAGATAAACACAAATCTGATAAAAATTAAATAATAATTTAAATATCTGAATAATCGGTTCTACAAAAGAATAAATATTTTTGAAAGGTAATTTTATTTTTAAATATGTATTAAATATAATATTTGAAATTATTTGAACTAATTTGATTTTTAATAAGTATTTAGATGATTTTTTTTGAATTATGAAAATTAATATGATTTTAATTACAATAGTATAATTTTATATTTAAATTGGAAAACTCTACTAAAACATTTTAAAATCATAATAAATCTCTTAAATATTTTTTTGGTGAAAAAATACGCGTTTAAATAACACAAAATTTCCTAAATTTTATATTTGAATAACTGAGAGCTTACTATTTTTTCAAGCTGAATAAATCCTCAGAATTTAACCCAAAAAAAAAAAAACTGAAATGTAAGTGATTCACAATTCTCTTTTATTCATCTTTATCCAAATTGCATAAAGCTTGATCAATAAGCACATTATAGTTTTTTTCCAATAAATTATAAAAAAAATTAGAATCCATTTGAATCAGATCCTAATGCTCAAAGAATGTTTCAAGTCGCCTACATGTAGAAGATGCTGACCCAAACCAATCTTCCTCTTCCCCACTTCATCAACAACGCTAAGATCTTTACACACATCAACCTTAAACTTAACCACAGCTTCTTCCCTCTTCCCCAACCGAATCTTCTCAAACCCCAAAAGATGCTTCCTCGGCGACCCGTGAACCGCCGGCGGCGTCGTGAACAAAAACACCGTGTGGATCCCTTCTCTGTCTCCCCCGTTCCGTACCTTAACATGAACCTCAAACGCCGTTCCGACAGCCTTCTTCTCGCAGTGTGGTCCGAACGCATCCAGCGACTGACATTCCGACGATCGGCAAACGTGATTCTCTTCGAGACTGAGAGGAACGACGCGTGGAGGAACTTTGACTAAGCTGTGGCTGAACTTGGTGTAGCTGATCCCGTCTCCGAAGGCGTAAACCGTTTCTCCGGTGTAGAACCGGTACGTCCGACCCGGATACCCGTTTGATGTGTCGGGTCTCATGTTCATGTTCGTCATCGGTACTTTCTCCACGTAGGATTGTGGATACCACGTCATCGGTAATCTTCCACCTATTAAAAAAATTCTCACCGGTTAACTCTGGATTAAGCTAACAACTTAAAATTACTAAAACAGAATCCACCGGTTATCTCCGGTTTATGCTAACGAACTTTCAAATACAAAAACAAAGTCTTACTTGGATTATAACGGCCAAAGATGACGTCAGCGATGGCTATGCCGCCAGCTTCTCCAGGATAACCAACCCATAATATTCCGGTGATCTTCGGATCATCCTTGGCGAAGGTAATATCAAAACCTCCACCGGACATGATAACTAGCAAGACAGGTCCCTTAGCTGCTTTAGCCACTTGGGTCACTAGGTCTTGTTGTTTCCCGGGAAGGTTCAGATCGACTCTATCGCGACTCTCTGCCTCTATAGACTGATCTGCTCCTATAACAAGAACCGTCGCGTCAGCATCTGCTGCTAGCTTCGTGGCAGCATCTACATCCGCTACGGCGCAAGCTACATTGGAGCATCCTGGTAGATACGTGGTAGACACCGTTCCAGCTAATCCCTGGAGCGGTGTTGTGTATTTGCACGGCGTGCCTTCGTAGTTTCCGATCATTGTTTTAGTGACATTCGCGTTCGGTCCGATCACGGCTAGTGTTTTAATCGTTGTAGGAGAAAGCGGTAAGGATCCAGTGTTTTTTAGTAGGACAATGCCTTGTCTCGCTGCTTCTGCGGCTAGCTCTTGATTCGCAGGCGTGCAAACGTCTTTAGGACCGAGCCCGCCGTAGATTTGCTTCTTTGGATCGCCATCGAAGAATCCTAACCGCATAAGGGTCAAGAAGTTGTTCGAAATCGCTTTGTCGATAGCTGTCTCGTTGACCAAACCCGCTTTAACCGCGGCCTCTGTGTGCTGACCCAGGAACGAACCACAGTTCAAGTCCAAACCTGCGTTGATAGATATAGCTGCAGCTTCCTCTGGAGTCTTGGTATAGTGTTGGTTCTTATACAACACATCTACTGAATCACAATCCGAGACAATGTACCTAATTAAAAAGAAAAATTCAGTAATCAGAACCCAACCTTTTTCAAATTTGACATGAAAATAGTCTAAACCCACTGATAATTATTACCCGTTTAACTTCCATTCGCCACGGATAACACCGGAAAGGAGATCAGGATCAGCGCATGTTGGTATACCGTTAACTTTATTGTAAGAACACATAACACTCGCCACATTCCCATCAATCACACAACTCTTGAACGGTGGTTGATATGTATCATCCATATCTTGCTGATTCACCTACTCCAACAAAAACACACAAAAAAACAGTTAGTACACGCACTTAAAATGTCTTTGACCAACCAATATCAAACCCACGTCTCTGCAATTTAATGAAACAGAACATGAACCAAATTAAATGACCTAAAAAGCTAGTACTAAACCGATCGCAACTAACAAAATGAGCTACAACCACACCGAAAACAATACTGAAATAAATTTGGTAACAAAACTTCATATCAAATCATCCAAATACCATAATAACTGAACTATAAAAAATCCAAATTTCTAACCATAATCAAACACACTATAAATGTGACAAAACAACTAGCACAAGACACTGAAAATGTAACGTCATTAGAATAACGGGTTTGAGTCTTTACCACGGCGTTGAAAGTGTAACGTTCTATGCCTTTCCAATTATCAACGTCGTAAGCGGTGTAGTGTTTGCAGCATGCGGCGACTTTGAGGCGGTTAGCATCGCTGCTTTCGGTCTCTTGAAGACCCTTAACGTATCCTGAAGCATACTTGCTAGAAAGCAATGGATCCTCTCCAGGAGTCTCTTGTCCTCTTCCCCATCTCGGATCTCGGAATATGTTAACATTCGGTGACCAATACGTTAGTCCGGCTAACCCAACATTGTACATTGCCCTTGCTTCCGTTGAGACAACCTTAACAAATGTGTAATAAACAATGTCATCCCAAAGAGTGTGAAAACGAACGTATTGAAAAGTGCTTACTTGTACCATACGAAAGATAAAAACGAGAGGCCCAGTTGCATTAAAAAATGAAGATATTTACATTATCCAAAAAGATTAACAAAAGCAAAAGATGAACAAAAAATAAAGAAGAAATAAAAAAATACTATAAGATAACACTAGATCTTTTTTTTATTCTAAAAATAGCACACATGAAAAAATTCAAAATAGGATTACTTCAAAAATAAAAATGTTTAATTTATATTATACTTAATTTATCGATTAGGGTCTGGTTTTATTATTTTAAAATATAGTTAGGGTAAAGATTTATGATTTGAATTAATTTACATTTTAATTAGTGTTATTTTTTCATAATGATTTTTATGTTATTTAAAGGATTTGTCCTAAAAATGGTTGAAAGTGGGAAAAATATATTTACCTTGCCAATGGCTTGAAACAGAGATACGTTGAAAGAAGCGGCGGTGAGTATGACCTGCGGGAAACTCGTAGCGCCGGGAACTTGGCCGGAAAAATGCGTGCCGGGTCCGATGTAAGAAACGCCGTGAAGTGCTTCCGACCACCATTCATACGTCGGAATCCCAAGCCGTGTCACGCCGTTAGCTTTATTCACTAAGAACCCGATCTTTTCTTGCAACGTGAGCCTCCCGACAAGATCAGCGACTCTGGCTTCGATCTTCAAAGCGGCGTTGCAGAATCCATAAGCGGAGAGGGATGAGTTTCCGGCGACGTCGCAGGCAAAAGCTGGCGTGGATTGAGCGTTTGATGAAGCTGAGAAACAGAGGAAAACAAGAAACAAAGATAAAACAGAGGACGGTGCTCTGTTTCTCCTTGTTAGTGGAGAAGAAGAACCCATTGTGTTCTGTTTCTACTCTTGGGATTATATTTTGTGTTTTGGTTTAGTGATACTATTTATAAACTAACAAGCTAGTACGCTCATTGAAGAATATGTGATCTTTATAAATAACTAGGGGCGGAGTCCCCGCGCAAGCGCGGGGTTGTTGATAATTAGATGTGTTATAATACTTTTAAAATGTTATAGGAAGTGTTGTGGAGGATATCGTCAATGCAGGATTGATGGTTTGTAATTTCAATGGTGATGCTATCTTTTGGGACAGTTCGTATTTGGTGATAGTATCTTCTGCATTAGAAGCTGGAGCACTTGCACGAATTTCTGTAGTACAACTATTATATTTCAGAGGTTTTGCTTGGATAGTATTTAACGTGATCGTCTTAGCTTGGTAAAATTGATAAATGATCATAACTTATTTTACAATATAGTTGTTGTGGTCCAGAATATGAAGTGGTGGGCCATATAAAATTGCTTTGCTTGTTTTACAAAATCGTCAAGTAGAGAAAATCATATATCAGATGCATTGGCAAAAGGACCACCAAAATATATTTTTTTTGTTTAGAATAACACAATTTTATGCAATATTTAGTTGGGCCGTATAGGTTTAACGTTAAAATAAATAAAATCTAAGTCCATTATTTTTTTAGAAATTGGACCATGTTTTGTGTTGAAATAGAAAAGCTTTGTTCTCTTCGAGCTTGAGACGACCGTCTGAGAAGGCCCCTTCCTGTTGTAAAATTTGATTTGCCTGGTTAGGAATTTTGAATTGAGGAATTAATGAATTGCTGACCTTGCTTGTTGGTAGTGGCAGAGGTAAGGAATTATTCGGGAATCTCATGGTATTCTTCTAAACCTGAAATAAGGAAAGTCAACTGGGGGCTAAATGTTTGAGACAATGCTTATCGTATATAGTTTTGTTGAACAGAGAAGTGAAGGTCGTGTGACATATCTGTTGTTTGTGGCAAGCCATTGAAAACTTCACTGTAGACGATATTAGCGAGGGTGTTTGCCAAGCTAACATATCTTTAGTCCTTTTGGTGTTGTAATGTCTAAAATATTTAGTCCGCTTTGGCAAGTACAGAGCAACCTTAGCCAATGTTTGGCTTTAACTTTTGTTTAAACAGGTTTTTACCTTTCTTTTTAATTGCAAAGAGAAGCTTTAAAATCCAAGGCTTTGTTTGCTGCCAAAGAAACAATAATCAATTACAAACAAAAAGTCTAATCTCAGATGACACAAATGACAGATTCATAGCTTTTGCTTCAAACTGAAACCAAAAGGAAAAACAACAGAGTAAAAGCTGTTTGTATTGCAGAGACAGAAAAAGACAAACAAATGACCGTAACACAAAGGTTAACATTTATACTTAGCCTCAACTCTTATATATGTCATCTGTTAAACCAAATCACGAGCTTCTTATATCTCATCTTTTAAACCAAATCATGAGCTTCTTATATCTCTCCTCTCAATGGGTTACATCTCTCAACGATTGTATCATCTTGTTGGCTACCACCACCTGCTGAATCCAAGCTCAAATTTCTTTGTGTCTTTCTCTGTGATCACAATCGTCATCAATATAGCAGGCTCTTTCCTGCTGACAGTCAACAAATCAAAAATGCTTTAGAGAATGCGCTTAAAGAGAGACTATAACCTAGAGTTTTTTTAAAAGAGAAAAATAACCAACACTTGCGTACAACTAAATCTTGGATATGTTGTTCGAACAGAAATGTGACTCTTTTAAAGCAAAACACACTGTAACACCTTTCATCAATGATGATGGCTTCTTTATTGCAACTTAAGGGGAGGTTTTCAGTACCCATTGTTTTAGAAAAACACTGTTTCTCCTTGGTCAATCGAGCCATTGCTCAAAAAGGATATTCTCTCTTCCTGCAATAAAACCATTTACAGCACCTAAGTGAATTAATATGTACAAAATAAATGCTACTTGATTCCAATTCAGTTTTATGAGTTTCGTGTTAACACACCTTGAATCAAGGTCCTTGATCAATGCTGGTTCCGGCACAGCTAGTTTCTGCTCTTGGCTTTTTACCTTCATTTGTTTCCCTAAAGAAAACCTAAATGGAGTTTGATCAAACTATGCATGGTATCACCATCTGTTAACAATAAGAAAATAATATTTAGAAGAAATTTGCAACCTTACACAAAGGCAAATATGCGTAACCAACCCAAAAATTGAAACAAACCTGTGCGTAAAGAGTAATCGTCACCTTATGGGTCAAGATTCCAATAACAGCCACATCAGTCTCTTTGAGACTATAGGAGGTCCTGTAATACTAAAACATTCCCTCAAATTTCAAGCTACATATCTTACTTTATGCAGCATGGCAAACAGATACAGTTAGACGATTTAAATCATTGGGGCTATTCGAAAACAAAATTAAGATAAAAAATAAAATAAGATGCTTCTTGTTACAATACCTTCTCATCAAGGATAAGTAGAGTGATTCTATGAATTCACCATGTTCTTCATATTTTCCGAGTCCCAAAAACGGAGAAGCCGAGCGATAACGAACTGCGACGATCAACCGAGGCGAAGAGCGTCGAAGGCATTGCGCAACAGCAGCATCTGAAGACAGTTACGAAGATTCTTTGTACGCTTGATAAAGGAGATTAACTGAGAGCGTTTAGGAAGGTGAGGGAGAGGAAGAGAATCGACAAAGGGTCTGAGAAGGCGCTTAGGGTTAGGGAGGATGAGTGATTTTCAGAGACACGGGATCGATAAAGGGATATAACCCGAACCGTCTCTTATCATATTAACATATTGGGCTGTGTAATGGTTTAAATGGGTTGGGCAGCTAACTTAATTTTTTTTTCAAGACCAGTCCTGGATGACATGGCAATTTAATTGGATATGAATATTTGTGCCCATGTGCAGTATTTAGAGAACTCCAATTTAGTCTCTTTTATATAGTAGGATTGAGGATTATATTATTACTCTTTTATAATTTGAATATTGTATTCCACCTATTATATTTGAGAACATGAGGTTATGTGAAAAAACGATACGGTACTCGAGGAAATAAACAATGATACCATACGGTGTATAATGTGGATAGTGTTAGGATATATATCTTTGATCTTGCATCTTTTAAAAACTTGTTTTACTTAATAATTTTAATAGTTTTCTATAAAATTATAGATGAACAAAAGAAGAAAAGAAAAGCATGCGAGTGGGCTTTAGCTTTTAACTTTTTTTTTAATATATATATATATATATATATGAGTGTAGATATATAGAATATTCAACGTATAAATTGCTTTTTCTCCTCTGTTTCAACGTATAAAATTAACTTTTTAGGTATAAATTAAATTTACGTATATATTCTTTTGAGTATACAATGTTTCAGGCGACCCCATATCAACTTTTGATTTATGCTTTTTCAAAACCACGAAAGATTTGGTTTTTAGTCGGTGTATTCTTCAGGTCCAAAAGCATAATGGATATTTATAAGGAAGGGGACAATATTATTTGTTAACTGGTGAGTTGGCTGTGTTTGGTTTATAATGATATATACATTTTCAAAATACTTTTGTGACTTCTTTAGCTCAAATTCGATTTTACGACTATATATTAATTATTTAAAATTATTTACATGATGTCATATATTAACTAATTAATGGTCTTACGGTGGAAAAATAATATAATTTTCTGAAAGGATGATAAAAAGAAATGTGAGAAGGAATCAGAGATCCCAATAAGCGAGAGTGTTTGGTAGTGACCCGTGACGGTGTCGTATTATTTATCAAATGGTAGATTTTGTCGAACTTCAAACTGCAAGTTGCCTTCTTTGTCTCGAGTCCGTGAATCTTAATGGTTTCCACAGTTGTTTTTACTTACGTGACAGGCTGCCACTTCAAGGTTCTCTCTTGCGCGTGACTCACTAGCATTTTATCACTTCATATACATCAAAATAATTTATAAAGCCGTTTATATAATTTCCAAAAAATAAATAAATAAAGCCGTTTATATATTTTCGTAAACTATGATTAAAGATAGCTTGGTAATATTTCCAAAATATCCCAACTAAATCCTACTAGCTAAGAAGTTGTTTTGATTCGTAACATATGATAAAGACAAATGTTTCAATTTTTTAGATAAAGAAATAAAAACAAGCATCACCTGGATTTAACTTTACGTATATATGAATATGAGTATTATGGATGAGTAATGGTATTGTCATTTGAGTATAAGATATATACCGAGTTTCTGTAAACGCGTTTCTTGTCATTGACAACATTCACCAAAAGATTGTCTATTAAAAATAGCTCTACTCCCCCAACGAAAAATAAGCAAAATTTTAAAATATATTAGATGATTTTATTTTAACTTTGCAAGATATCTACTTCTTTTAGTTTCAAAAAAAAAAAAGATATCTATCAACTATATAGGCCACTGAACCACATCAACACCCAATGCATGTATTTGGAACAAAATGTTGAAGGTTGCAAATATATACTGTCACATGTACGAACAAATAGTTAATGACATGGAATAGTGATTTACATAAATATATGTATAAACTCACGGGTACCTACATACATAACAGGTGATGATTATATAAAAAAAAAGTAAAGACGAAGAAGATAGTTCTAAAAAAAAAAGACGAAGAAACTATAAGATTAAGTTGTTAACTTTGCATTGCATAGGACACATGCTTCAGTTACAAGTAACAAAAAGATCTACATTTTTTCAAACAAAAAAAAGATCTACACTTAATTTAATTTAATTCATAAAGATGATGATTGCTAAGTGCCTGCAGCTATAAATTATTGTTGTGTACCAGAAAACAAGAAAACATGAGGTATGAGCTCAATTACTACTAGTGCACCTCTCTTTTCCATGAAGCTTTATGTTAATAGATTGATTAGCATAAGATAATGTTAATTTTATACTACTTTAATGATAATTGCTATTTATTTGCTACAGTAAAGTATTGTCTGATTGTGGGATTAAATCACCACAATTATCAAAATCAAGACAATTTGGCTTTATTTAATAATGGAAGTTAGTTTTGCGGCCTTTGGGGACATACAAACATATTTAGAATAATGTTACAAATTGGCTGAACTAAAACAAACTAGCGTTGCATGGCTACGCAGTACGTGTAATCAAATCGTGGGGAAAATAAATCAAATTACGTTACTTACGTCTGACTTAAGTTACGACAATGTCTAGATCATATAATCCAAATGTTTATGATTTTTTCCATGTAATGTATTTAAAAAGTGTATATTAACGTACATTTTAACGACTGGAATCTTAACCTGTAGGAAACTTCTTTCCTTTTGTATTTATATTATTCGTAAAGAAACAATATTGGATGTAATGTCTTCAAGATGATCTTTGACTATTAATTACATAAACTTTTTGAACTACTCTTTGAATAGCATACATAAGGTAGATGATATTTGTACACAGCATGTGACTTTTAAACATTATTATGATAGCTAGAGCAGGTGAGGTGAGAAACGATGAAGACATAACTACGTCTAATAATTCTAACCGGCCACATTTCAAAACCAACAAATATTTCTAATATTATAAGATAGCCAGTATGGAAACTAATTCATAATCATAACTGGATAAATTAATAGATATACTTCAAACATGTAATACTAATAGTTAATCATAACATAAATACCAAAATTTGATGTGATGTTTTTTCTGTTTATAATTTACCAAAATTTGAAAGTATTTGCTTATGAGTTCCAGTCTTCGTTGGGGGGGGGGGGGGGGGGGGGGGGGGGGGGGGGGGGGGGGGGGGGTTAGGGGAATAGTCTATATATTAATAAATACTTATTAACAACTGTTGATTCTAGATGAAAGGAAACGTATTAGTTATGATACGCTATATATTGTGGTAGTTTATTATATTGTACGAAATCGAAAGAATCATACCCACTCAATAAATTTATATATGTTAATTTCAAATAATGCAATAATGACAATAATAATTATTATTATGTCATAACTAACATAGTGAATGGTACTAACAACTTCAATGACACTAGTAATGGTGTCACTAGATGGCCATGTTCTTCAATGGGTGGTTGATCAGTCGATGTATAAAATTTGCTCCAGACTTTTTCATGTATATATTAGTTTGTGTAGTAGATTTCTATTTATATACATTCGCACCAAAAAATATAATCGTGTATATTTAGCAAAAATAAATTAAAATAATTGTTTTAGTTAATATTATTAAGCTAAATGATGAAATTATAAGTCCTGGTGTTTTTTTCTGAAATACCATAAATCCTGGTGTATAAATGTTCAAATTAGTTAGATTTTGGTAGAACATGAATAATCGATAGCGATGGACCATCTGATAAACATCACTTGCGAACAAATGGCCTTCAAAAACTGGTCTTACATGTTTCCTTCTATTCCATGTTGTATATAATCTCAAATCAATGTTCAGTAATATTGATCGTGGACTCACGCCTGCACGATCATGGAACTTGGTCATGACACAACTATCAAATCAAAACAGGCGATCACCAGGTGGTATACTTACTCTCCTTTGCTGGCAAGGATGCCTTTATTGGACTTGGGCAGAGCGGAATGCTAGATTACACCAGAACTCGTTCCGATCCTTGGATGTCATCATTCGACTATTGGATAGGCAAATCAGAGATCGTATTCTCAGCTTGCGAACAACCAATCCTTCAGCCTCCTCCATCTTGATGCAGCGGTGGCTATCTTAGGTTCTTCCTCTGGTGCGGATCACAGTTGCCTTCTTTTACCTTCGATGATCACTAAGACATCGTCTTCTACTATCTGCCTCTTCACTTTCTTGGACCTTAATTGGGATTAGGTTGGTTACCTAATGGTTTTCGATATGAGTTCTTTTGTATTGGGTTGGGCTCTAAAACTAAAGCCTCGGGCTTGTATTGTTTTACATTTCTTTTGCATTTTAATATGAAGAATCAGTTCAAAAAAAAAGTATGTAGTAAACAAATATTATTGTCTATATGTTTGAGTGAAGAAGAATATAGCAACAGGTAGGACCCCAAAAATGGAATGGACCCCGTTCTTACAATAATATATACCCTAATATAAATATGAGACTATGAGAGTAAATTTTGAAAACGAGAAACATATGATTCCCTTTTATATAGTGTACTATACCTTTCATAATGGATCACTTGGAATATAAGCAACTTGTTCATTCACTGGCCACCCAACTTTAATCAAGTAAGAGAAAAACAAAGTTCTATACCTTCCATCTATTAAAAAGTCGTAAATCGTACAAATAGTAATATTTTTGGTTGCGTTTGAAAAAATGTTATATTCGTATACATCAGAGTAGATAGAAGAAATTATACATATCAGAGTAGATAGAAGAAATTATAACACATAGAAAAATGATACAATATAGTTTCGTAAAAGCATTTTGAAACTTAAAAATGCAGAAGCAAGATAAGATAAGTCATATTACATGTTTACATGTAACTACTTACGAAGAAGATTATGGTTTTGCTATCGACCTGCGACTTTATTGTCGCCATTGGTTAGGTGTTCAATTTGCCATTGTCTTTCAACATCTCTATGATTTTTTAATATAGATAATGACAAGTATGTGAAAAAATAAAAAGCAATCTGATATTTTTTAAAGTGGGATGAGATTGCATCAACTTTTATTTTGCAACATGCCCTACAGCCAGACATTATCGCATCAATTAAATAAATACAAAAATGATCACATCTAATAGTTTACCTCGACCATAACTTGTAAACTAGTGGCTTCCAGTAACATATTTCAAGCAATCTCTTTGTCTAACATAATACATTTCAAGATAAGAAAAAACCACCAATCCTGAATATGTAATTGTTTACTTATGATGTTTGTGAAAATGAAAATATAAGACTTTATCAATGATTTTATGTTTTACAAGAAATGTGTAGCCAGAGGTTTCCTCTTCTCTGTTTCAACATGTAATACAGCTTCAGTTTTGTTCTATCCCAAATCTCATTCACTAGTTTCCATGGGTAACGCTAATGATTGTGTCTGCATAAAACAACACAACACGAGAGGAAATATCAGGTGATTTGTTGATGAGACTGTGATCTATGAGTTGGTTTGTTTACTAATTACTATATACCTCCATGGGCCGAGGAGCACCAAATGCTGACCTACGTTTCCTGGAGAGAATGTGACTCTCCCGAGAAGAGATCCAACACCAGTTTTCTATTCCAAACATCTCATCTTCAACTACTCTGGCTATATATAATCAAGTAAAGCAACAGTGATATATGTGATCCAACACAGATGATTGAGCTCACATGATCAGACTTTCTCGCAAAACTCTTCCTGAAGTTTCTGTGTAACGCATATTTGGTTGGCTTCGGATAGAGTTTATGCCAGTCTGCATATAGAAGCACATTGAGCAATGGTCTAAGTCAAGTTGTAATCCAAAGGAGTACTTGAAGGATCAAATTTCTCAGTTCACCTTCCTGATTGAATGGTACTGATCTTGGAAGATAACAAGCAAGAACAGCAACAGATGCTTCTCTGTAAAAGCCAATCTTGAGTACTGTCTTCTTGTCGCGTCTCAAATATACCTTTTTGCTGTAATGAGGTGGAATCAGAACTTGCTAATTAAGTTGCATTTAAGTGTTGGATGAAGTAAGAATTAAGCACTAATTCTACCCTCTTCAGCGCTTCAAATATAGTAACTTGAGATATGAGAAAGAGATGTTGGCTTTCACTGTTTGTATCTATATGGTCTCACTGATGCTGACTCCAAATAAGTCGGAGTAATGCGGTAACTTATTAGCTCTTTTTTTTTTTTTTAAACTAGGGTTTGGATTTCAGTTCTCTGCTTTGTCTCGGGTTCCCTCATCTTCTCGCCAGCTTGTATCTCACCCGTGCTTATCTGCTTGCTGGCGTCTTCGCTTCGGTTTGGATTTCTCAGGGAGTTGGTCTTGTCGTCTTCTGGAGTAAGCTTCGTCTGGACCACGACTTAGTCATCCCTGCTTCGCCTGTCCTCCTTTCGGAGTCGCCTTTTAGGGCATCACATGACAGTTCCTTGTTCATTTTGTTGCGTTTTTAACTTCAAGAAGCTTTTTATCTTTTAACTCATTTTTGTTATAGACAAATCTTATGACTAGTTCTGTCTTGCATGCAGAAAAAGAATGAAAATCTTCGATAAGGTTGAGATCGGACAGGTAAAAGAAGGAGTAAAGTTGCTGAATCTTGTGAAGCAAATGCATCAAGCCAGGTAACAAAAGAAAAATATATTTTCTTCTTATACAAGTCACAAAATGCAATAAACCTTTCTTCGTATGCAAACAAAACATCTTTTGATGCGCAATATAGATTCTTTGGATGGGTTTTGCACCGAGGAGAAGGAAGGGACCAACTCAAGGAATCTAAGAGCATCATTATAGGTGGGACTTGTTTTAGGGCCCTTAACAATTTTTTATTATTATTTTTTGGTTAGGGACTAAAACAAGGGATTTGGGTAAATTAGTTGATTATTGGTGGGATTTATGTTGTCCCTTAGTTAATTTAATTTATTATTTTAATTAATAAATAATGACATTAAAAAAAGAATTTTTAAATAAAACATTAAAAATAAAAAAGTAATATTAAAATTGAAAACATAAAAAAATAAATTACATTTTTGAAAGAAAATACAAACATCAAAATAAAGAAAATAGAAAACATAAGAAAATGACATTATTGAAAGAAAATACAAATTATATATTACTTCAAGGATTTCCAAATTTAGTCCATATATTTTCAATCAAATCATTTTTTAAATGTTGATGGACTTGTCTATTCCGAACGCTCGTTCGACGTTCAAGTGTACTCCCGACAGTTGAAGGCATATTGACGGAAAATGTTTCCACATCTCCTTCTTCAAATTCATCAACGTTCTCATCCCTTCTTGATGATCGTTCATCTTCGACAATCATATTATGGAGTATGATACATGCTCTCATAATATTTCCTATTTTTTCTTTATCCCATATATTAGATGGATTTCTAACAACGGCAAACCTAGCTTGTAGGACTCCGAAGGCACGCTCAACATCTTTTCGCACAGCTTCTTGGGTTTGAGCAAATAATGAATGCTTCTGAGTTTGTGGTAGTCGGATAGATTGAATAAATGTAGCCCATTTCGGATAAATACCATCGGTGAGATAATATGCATAATGGTATGGATTACCATTAACATAGAAGTTAACTTGTGGCGCAATTCCGTTAATAATGTCATCAAAAACGGGTGATCGATCGAGAATATTAAGATCGTTCATAGTACCTGGAGCTCCAAAAAACGCGTGCCATATCCAGAGGTCATATGAAGCTACCGCCTCCAAGACAATCGTTGGTTTTCCGGTTCCTCGTGAATACATTCCTTTCCAAGCCGTGGGACAATTCTTCCACTCCCAATGCATACAGTCGATGCTTCCAATCATGCCTGGAAACCCACGTTGTTCTCCACTATAAAGTAGTCTTTGCAGATCCTCCGGTGTGGGACGTCTTAGGTATTCTTCGCCAAACAAGTCGATTATTCCCGCGGCAAAATTGTGCAAACACCTTCTTGCCGTTGTTTCCCCAATTCGGACATATTCGTCAACTGTGTCAGAAGCACCACCGTACGCCAATTGACGAATTGCTGCGGTACATTTTTGGAGCGGAGTTAGACTCGATCGTCCGGTAGCATCTACTCCGGGTTGAAAATACTCGACTTCTGTAGAGAGACGATTCACAATACGCAAGAATAATTCCTTGTTCATCCGGAACCGTCGCCGGAATAAATTGTGCGGGTATGTTGGAGTTTTGCTAAAATAATCATTCCAGAGCTTCTGATGGCCTTCCTCCCGGTGTCTCTCGATAAAAACTCGTTTTTTCGCTCTTTTGGTGTGGGATTGAAATCAAAGTCTTCAAATAAATCTTCAAAAATGTCATCTAATTCATCATCATCATCTTTGTGGTAATGATAATGGGAAGAAGAAGCCATTGACAAATTTTTTAAAAGGAAAAAATGTTTAGAATTTTAAGAGAAGATGAGACTTTTCACCTTTGTAACGAGAGAAGAAATCACAATACTTATTTATATGATTTAAAAGAAGTCTCTACAAACCTCCCGTGATTGAATTATTTCTCTATAGTACAACTTGTGACTTATTGGTAGGCACCAAAATAAACATGTGCTATGGATCATGTGACTTATTGGTACAAAGAAACTCAACATGTGACTTATGGTTATAAATTAAATAACCATGTGTATAAAATTCTTGAATATTATGGTTACATCTTGTAAAAGGAAATTGTAAGTCATTGTCTAAATTAGCTAAAACGGTTAGGCTTACAAACTGCGAACACATTCGTCTAAATTAGGAGACATATTCAGCGACATATGAAAGACACGAGTTCAAGCGACATATGAAAGACACGAGTTCTAATCAATACATGCGATTACAAACTGCGAACACATTCGTCTAAATTAGGAGAAAGAAACAGGTTCCTTAACGGATTCAATACATTGAGACAATCACCATGCCTATTACCACAACAAGAACAACTATGCCTATTACAAAGCACTCAAACCCTTTGATCATACATGATTTCTCCTTAGCCATATCACCAACAATCTTCTCTAGCTTTCGTAGCTTCTCCTCAGTGTCATAGTCAGCTAAAACGGTTAGGCTTTCAACCTTTTCAGCCAGCTGAAACACATGTACATCTCTGGCTCTCATCTCATCCATCAACGCGTCATCCCACCATTTGAAAATATGGCAATCGCCATCGTCCTTGTTGGCACAAGTGTAATATCTTCTCCCTGTTTAAGATACGCAAAAACTCGCTAAGCACATACATAAACAAGCACAAGCCTTCTTCACAGGCTAAGTAATTAAGCAACGACCATAGCACATACCTTGATCATTCCTAGTGTTAGACGTTGCAAGCACTGGCTGAGCACCACAATAGCAGACCTGCGGGAAACCAAACTCTACCTCCGGTTGCGGGGGGTAGTGAACCGGTGAACAACGTTCCAAGCTTAACTCAGCTTGGTCGCGTCGTATGAGATCCTCCGTCTCGCTGTAGTCACTGTCGTCATTGTTTCCAAATAAAGTCTCGTCTTCTGATGGCTGCGAGTAGCTGTAACGTCCCATTTTTTACTTAACCTGCATACATTGTCGAGGCATACTAGTTAGAAACATAGAACATGAAACTCAAACATGTAAGGAAAATCAGAAACAGATAAATTTACAGATAAACAATAACACAAACATTGAAAGAAAATCATTCATTTAACGAAACCGGAACTACATAGATGTTCAAGTGCAAACTTGTGCTCTTGATCAGAGAAGAAAATTTCATGCGCTTTCTTCAGAACGTCTGTGTCAGACTCACCACTGCTAATTTGGCGCTGGGCTGCCGAGTATGCGCCACAGAACTTGTTAACATCATCATTGATTCTGTGCCACCTCTTCTTGCAACAACCGTGCTCTCTCACACCATCCTCTCTTCCATGAACACTGTCTGCATAATACTTAGCAACCCGTATCCAGAAGGCCCCCGACCTCTGCTCGTTTGCAACAATTGAATCCTTCGAAGTGTTGAGCCACCCACTGATCAGCACCTCGTCATCTGCAGGGGTCCACTTGCGTCTTACAGGACGGGCAGCTTCTGCGTGTACTGGTGCATCTTCAGGTTGCTGAGAACTGAAAGCCGGAAATGTATCGGATTCTGCAAAGTTGACACTAGAATGAAAACTTCCATAAGGGAAGTTTTCATGATAAACGCTTCCTTGTTGGGAGTGAAGCAGTCCTACGTAGCTAGCGGACTGACTAGGAACATTGCTTGGATCCATAGAAGAGAGAAAGATAATAGATACAATGGAGAAAGAGTTATGAGATAGAAGAGATAAGAGAATAGATTTTATAGGCTGAAGTGAAGTCTAGAAACACTTAAGGGTGAACTCCCAACAAGAAATGTCAAATCCTAACTTATTACACCAAAAAAAGCTATCAACTTTCCTAACAACATCATTAATGTAATCGGATTTTGTTAAAAACATACTGTATACAATGTAACTGAGCAGAAACCAAGTCACTGTCTTTAATGATGTAGTATAGAACCTACTTTTATACAACTACCACAGAGCAGAAAGCAAGTCACTGTCTTTAATGATGAGTTAAGTAAACGATATGAGAAATAAAATCTATGAACTATGGCTACCCAGAGACGCAAAACCAGTTATAGGATGCAAAGCATCGAAACTAAACTATCAAACACTTCTTTCATGTTGCTTAAATCAGTTACTGGTTTGTTATACATTTGTTAACAATCAAACAAGCAACAACCAAACTCAACGGTTCAATATAGACGAAACAATCAAACAAGCTACAATGAAAACAATGGTTCAATCTATACTAAACAATCAAACAAGCTACCAGGACTACAATGGTTCAATCTATACAAAACAATCAAATAACCTACAACGGCTACACTGGTTCAATCTATACGAAACAATCAATCAACCTACAACGAAAACAATCACACAATCACACAATCAAACAATCAATCAAGCTATACGCAACTATGTAACATTTGCGAACCCTAGAATCTGTACAATTGTTCTCTAACAACATAGAATCTATGCCACAGCCTATTCGCATGCAAAATACAAAACCCTAAGCTTTTCAATTTCAGATGGGAGTTGAAGAAAATACCTTGGTAGCGGAAGGATTGAGCTCGGGTCGAGATTCAGAGGATTTGGGGAAGATGAGACCGTTCGTACAAGACCGGAAGTGAACGGAAGTCGATGGAGCTCGGAATCTCGATTTGGGGATCAAACGCCAACGGAATCTGCGACCTCTCGTTTTGGTGAGTTGGGCTTTCGATTGAGGAGACACACAGACTGAATCACCGGTGAAAGAGGGATCGATTTTGCGATCGGAGGAGATCAACTTTTCGCCATCGTGCTTTTCTATTTCAATTTCTTTTTCAGAATGAGAAAGAACGCGAAGACACCGACAATTTCGACGATAGCATCGCCCAATCTCGAGCTGACACGTCGCCTCACGGGACGAGCCCGAAATCCCTTATTTTAGGCCCGTTCCACGCAATTTCTTTTCTTTTTGATTTATTTTCAACCCAAACTTCTTAAGGGACGGGCCTCAAGGGACCGCGATGTGCATGCCCTAAGGGCGTTCTAGGTTTAGAACTGAACAAGTCTTTTATGAGAATCCATACTCAAAAGTGTATTTGACAGTTGCAAGGAACACATTGAACCCTAAATGATTTTTTATTTATCTTTTCCTTTATGCGACATTGAAGCTTGAAAATTCTTAAATTATACCATTTTCCTTCTACAGCCGACCTCTTTTTTTTTCTTATCTATCATGGTGTTTGACTTGTATCTTACTACTTGTTTTTATATGAGACGAGTTCTCCATCATGGTGCCAATTTGACAACTTGCATATTTCTTATATTACATAAGAGAGTTTCAATGTTTACGATGTATTACAAGTAAACTTTAATATTATATACAAACTACCTTAATACAGACTCGTAAAAGCAACACATAATGATAATACCAACTAAAACATACTATAATTTAGTATTATTTTTCCCAGTGACGAGCACTCAGATTCATGCACTTAAATCGGCCACTTCCCAGTGACGATAACAAAATAGATTTCTTCCATCCTCATCATAAAATTCGAGCATTAGTTTATCTTGGCAACGCCCGTCGCAGTCATAGCAGATGAGTCGAGTGAGACGATTGTTCGGGACTATATTACATTTTGTACCATTAAACGAGAGATTTTGAGCAGGCTTGACATAAGGTGGACATTTTCCTAGTAAACATGGGATATGGAAAACGGTCCCACATTCATGACATGTATAAAGCCATATGGTTGAATCCATAATTTCCTCACAAATCTCACACCAATTGAGACTTTCATTCTCTTTGTAAGAAAGGGTGAGGAAATGCTCATCATGCTCATATCTCACTTTATAAGGGAGTGTAGCACAATAGAAGCACAAAAAGAAGATGCATTCAATACAATTCAAAGTTTGAACTTTCTCGTTTTCGCAGATTGAACATGGTCTAGATTTTCCAAGTTCATTGCTTAAGAACAAGGGATGTGGGTGGCATTGCTGGACAAATGGCTCAGATATTGCAGCACATCGCACGTCTATACTTATAGACTCATCTCCTTTGCTACACACATATCTGAAACCATACAAACAACGCTGACAATATTCACACAAGAAAATATTTTTGGTGTCACTCACTTGTAGAATAAAAGGATTGGGATGTGCTATATGTTGTTTTGTCCGGGGAAGATTTGCACATGCTTCATGGAGTACAAAATCACAGTTGGATTTCATACATCTGTAAACGCCACCACCATAGACTGGAAGTATGCATGCTTGACATCGCTTTTCATCATCATCATACAAATTTTCAGTGGTCTTCTTTTCAAACTTCATGTGATGTGAATGGCTGAAATGTTGTATAATTCCATCACCTACCACTTCAAAAGAATTCAAATTTTCATAGTCTTCTTCCGGTTCTTCCTCAAGTTCTTTTCCATCCCACACATCTTCCCGAGTTGCACACCTGGAATGCACTGTGTAACTGCAATCTTTCGTGCAAGAATAACTTCCATAGTTTTCGTCAACTTTTTGACGACAAACTCCACAAGACAATATTCTAGAGATAGAATATGCAAAAGAAAGACGGTGGTCATGACGGGATATTCTTATGACAAATGGTAAGTAAATACAATTTTTATGGACAACAAAATCACATTGAAGACACACGTAAATGAGAGGTTTGCTATCAACAACCCCACAAACGTCACATGTCAAATCAGCTTTTCTCGGAAAGAAGTTGAGGTCATGCTCATGCCTTTTTGGAAAGTTAAGGAACGAGGGTGTTGTCGCGCAAACAGGATGCAAACTAAACTTACAAGTAAAACAGTAATAATATAACTTTGCGTCTTGATAGCTAGAACGACTTTCACAATGAGAACAATATATACCTGCAGATTCATCTTGAACTAGTTGGAGAGGGTGTTTAGAGTGATAAATAGATTTGATTAGAGGGGGAGACTCGACACATTCTTTGTGGAATGATACCTCACATTCGTGGCAAAAGTAATAGGTTGTACCAATTCCTTTAAATGTACAAGCATGACACAAAGACTCATCTCCTGATTCTTTGTTATTGCACCAATAAAGTGGGTAAAGGTGGTGGCCTTCGACATTTGGAAGATAACAAGAAATGTTGATTATCGTGAGCTCATTATAAGGATCGAAAAGGCAGTGTAATCGATGGAAAGGGCAAAAGAGGGGAGAAAGTGGAGAATGCTGGACCGAACTCATGGTTACAGAAAAGATGTTTGGATGGTTATTGCAAGTTTGGAGTTTAGTTGTTGTGATTTGTGACTATATATATACTACAAAAATATAAAGTTGAATGATTCCATATCATTTTATTTTTCTTTACATGCCAACATCTCACGTCAAGTATTGCAATCTATTCACGTTTAAACTTCTCAAGCAAAGTACTAATTCTATGCTTTTACGTTTGCGTTTCCCATATTCCTATCTTACTTCCTGCACATTAACATTTCTCAAGCAAAATCATGATTCAACAAGAGTGTATGATATGATTTTTCCGTTTCAGGCTTATTTCATTTAGATGTCCGATAAAGGCCCAATAGTCTCAGCCCAAAACCTCTGGATCCCAAAGTAACCCAATTCACTCAAAACTACGTCGTTTTCGAGTGAACTACATATAAATTATAAAACTGGGAAAGGGTTTTAGGTCATCGTCGTCGCATCGACTCTCTCCGGCGACTACTCTCTCCATCCCGCCGTCGACAGAGCAACACTCCGTTCTGAGGTTAACCCGTCTCTCGAAATTGC
This sequence comes from Brassica rapa, assembly GCF_000309985.2. Classification (NCBI taxonomy): domain Eukaryota; kingdom Viridiplantae; phylum Streptophyta; class Magnoliopsida; order Brassicales; family Brassicaceae; genus Brassica; species Brassica rapa. The sequence goes on from NC_024796.2 coordinate 30,766,147, forward strand.
TTTCTCGTGTTGATTCCGCCTTCAATTTACAGTCTTTCTTACTAATCGTGAGAGAGCAGAGAGATGGCGTTGGATTACAAACCTCCAGAAGAGTTCGTAGTCAACAGCTTACAGCCCCTCGCTGACTTCGATGTGACGGGATCGACTGAGCTCTGGCTCATCCAGTGCCCTATGAGCCACGTACGTTTCGGACGATTGAGATATGTAAAGCTTTAAATGTTTTCTGAAACTAAAGGGTGTTTTGGTCTTTTTCAGGTTCCGGAGATTGAAGGGAAGGAGCTTAAGGTTAAGCTTGCTGAAGATGGAGTCTTGGGACGTTTCGAGGATTCTTCTGGTAAAAAAAGTTTTGATCTTTTTTTTTTTTTTTAAATAGCTTCTTGATTTTTTATTTTTTTATTGATTAGGTAAAGAGGTTGAACTTGTTAGCTTTGCTTCTCAAGAAGGTGATGCAACTGTGATTATACCTTGTGAGAACGAATCTAAGATCGGTGAGTTTCGTTTCTTTTCTCCTGTTGCTTACAGGAAGAGTTGTTGTGTCTGGTTAGTAACTGTTGTGTGTTGTTTTTTTTTAATGGTAGTTGGGAAGATTTCTAGGCGAGTTTCGTTGGTTCGGTTCCCTGAACCGGAAGAGCTTCTTGAGACATTTAAAACTCAGCAGAAGGCTTTGAGAGCTGTGACGAGTTCCTCTGTTAGAAACTCTAACCCAGCTATGAGTAGCAGGCGTAAAAGCGGACAGTCTTCTCTTCGACATAGCGGCAGAGAGAAGAGCTTTTTCTCTGGCTTCACTGAGACTCCCAAGTCTTCTAAAAGAAAGCATTCGGAGCCTTCTGCGAGCAAACATGGTTCAGGCTCTTCGGATCGGTCGGGTAAGTCTAAGAAGAAGGTGAAGACTGAGAAGTAGAGATGATTGTTTTTCTTCTTCTTTTATGTGATGGTTTTGTTTGAGGGTTAAGATGTTGAATTTAGATTATGTGAAACGGTAAGCAAACAAGTAATGTATCCAAATTTATAACTTATTGTGCCATACGTGGTTATGAAGTTCAGACAAAAGCTATATGGCTTGTTGTTCTTTTTTATTTTTTATCTTCAAGCATATGTGGTTGGAGTTGTTGTTAGAGAGTCTTGTGAACTTAGGCTCTTAGCTTTCTTCTTAACTCGTACGATATTCGAATACTATCGATAACACATATCAAGACTCAAGCTCACATATAGGTTTGAATAGATTAAGCAATTTGGCTAAAACTGAAGCTGTGGCGACAAGTTCAATTTGGCATCAAGCTCACACCGCTCAACCGTTCCTATGGGCTGTCAAGCTATTTTCAACTTTCTTCTTTTGGGTCCAAATCAGATTTTTAATGGGCCAAGATCCATTTATTATCCGTCCATTATACAATTTTAACGTAAGACGCCCTACGTAAATAGAAGTTGTTTTAACTTAAGCTTAATATCCATGCAGAAGGATATAAAATATGAACTTGGAAATAAGTGGGATTAATTATTGAGATTTATTTATTTCCCTTTTTACTTAAGCTTAATATACACTTGCACGATTCAGTATCAAAATAAATTAGACTAAGCATCAAGATAAAAAAGATTCGAATATACACTTTACTACTTTATAGTATTTTGTATTATAAAAACAGATCAATTTACATCTGTCTTTCATTAAGTTTTGTTTATTAGGAAACACATATTTAATCAAATCTTTGTCTCTCTCTGTCCGTAGAGAATTTATCGGGACATAAATCTTCTTTGACCATCCCTTCACCTTCACTTTCATCATTTCTCGGAAGATAAAAAGAAAATTTAAGAGAGAGATCAGAGAGAAAGAGAGACAATAATTTTATCATTATAAAAAAAAACTCTCTGTGTTTGGCGAGATGGGAAACTGCGCCATCAAGCCAAAGGTTCTAAAAGATTCCGACGAGGATCTCGTCCCGGTTGAGCGAGACACGACGGTTCACAACAAGTATTCGGGTGAAAAGAGCAAGAACAATGCTCCTAACGCGGCCGATGAAGAAGCCGCTGCGGCACGGCGGAGCGAGAAAGGAAAAGATATTCTGATAGAAGATGATGCGGAGGATGGAAACAGCAAACGTCAGTCTCTCAGTCTCTTGTTTCATGAGGTAAATTTTCACATTCATTTATCAAAATCATTTAAAAGAAAAAGATACAATCCATATTCAAATGTTTTTTTATGCAAGTGGTTTTACAATCATCCCATCACTCTTTTGAATAAAAATATTTGTAAAAAAAGGCATCTAAGAAATAGTAAAAACCTATTATAAAAATATTGTTTAAAATATCTTCTTAACTTTTCAAGTTTCCTATAATATATATATAACTTTGTAAGATTTATGGAGAAAATGTTTTAAACAGGACAAGGCAATAGTAAAAGAACTAACGGGTCATTCTCCGGCAAAACCAGTGATTAACAACAACAAAGGTGATGTTTCTTCAGAGGTTTCAAAGCTTGATGATGTTTCTGCCCCGGCGACTTCTAATGTAATAAAAGCTCCAGAAACATTTGACGTTCAAACTCGAGATGACCTTCATGTCAAGATTCCAAATGAATCAAAGGTCAAGACTCCTGAGACGCCTAAAGCTAAAGAAGCTGAAGAGAAAGAAGTTAATTATTCAGAGAATTGGGAAGTTAAGTTTCCAGAGGAGTCAGAATCTATGAAAAAATCTGAAGCTGTCAAGGTTGTAGAAGACTCGAAACCTCCACAAGTTTCTAAAGTTTCTGCTCCTATATTATCTGAAGTGAAGGTTACAAAAGAGAATGATGTCCCTGAGGTCTTGGAGGATAAGAGTGTTTCAAAAGTTAGTGAGGTTCATGCTCCTACTGAATTGTCTGAATTGAAGGTTACTAAAGAGCCAGAGGTTCATGAGGTCTTGGAGGATAAGAATATTGTTTCAAAAGCTTGTGAAGTTGATGCTCCTCCTAAATTGTCTGAAGTGAAGGGTACAAAAGAGTCAGATGTTCCTAAGGTTTTAGAGGATAAGAATGTTTCAAAAGATTCTGAGGTTCCTACTCCTCCTGAACTATCTGAAATAAAGGTTACAAAAGAGTCAGATGTTCATGAGGTCTTGGAGGATAAAAATGTTTCAGAGATTTCTAAATGCAAGACTGATGAAGTTAAAGCCGCTGAGTCAGAACTTCTAAAAGTGGCAGAGGTTCAATCATCTAAAGATTTGGAGATTAAAGTTCCAAAAGTTTTTGAAATGAAGACTCCTGAGACATCAAACGTTAAGGTTGGATCAGATGTGAAGACTAAGGTTGGATTTGAAGTCAAGACTAATCAAGAAGCATCTGAAGTAAAGACTACAAAAGAAAAAGAGGTTCCAGAGTTTCTAGACGCACAAAAGAAGATTGATAGATCTGAAGCACAGATTCTTGAGGACATTAAACTCTCGGAAGAGAATATGGCTGTGACGGGTAAAGCAGAGGAAGGAGAAAAAGGTTTGTCTTTTGAGAAGAAAGTCAAAGGGATTACAATGTCTGACTTAGATAACAAATGAGTTACAAGAGAGTCAAGAGAAATTACGTAATATGTTTTTATTTCTAAATATGGGGATTAGTTTTCTATGTGCATGTCCCCAATTTGTTGTACACTTTTCATCATTTCTAATTTTTTTTTTGTTATTTCCAAATCAAAGAAAATTGGTTGATCAGTTTTATAGACGGTCTAATAGGATATGATAGGATATATATTTGGAATCAGTTCAATAAACTTAATTATTTTTCAAAACTAAAATTTATTATTATTAGTAAATAAAAGTCCGTAAATGATATCCTTGTGAAAATAGTTTTTTGATACTACTTATCTTTAAAAAAGGATGTGTGTGTATATATTTAATCAGTATAAATAAATATTACTGAGACAGAAAATAAACACATTTTGGTTTCAAAAGAGAAAGAAAATAAACATCTCCATTATTCATTCAAAAAAATAAACATCCCTATTTTTAATAGAGAAAAAGACTAGGATAGCACCAAACTAAGTTTTTGTTCTCAAACTAACACTCAAAACTCAAAGTCACAAAAATAGGTTTCATTAAAGAGGTAAATATACACTTATATCTATTTGGTTAATTAATTCAAACCTTAGGGTTTAGAGTTAAGAGATAGGGGTTTTGAAATTAGAGTTAAATTTTTATTTTTTTGTCAACCAGGGTTTAAAATTTTATAAAATAAAAAATAAATACTAAAAAATTAAAAATAAAAATTTAAAAAACAGTTTCAAAAAGTATTTTTGAATTATAAAAAGAAAATTTGAAAAAAAAATTCGAAAAAAATGTTTCAAAAAAAGAAAATACAAAAAATTTCGAATCTGAAAATATATAATCTGAAACTAAAAAAAAATTATTTTTTTCATTTTTTATTTTATTTTATTTACTTTTATTTATTTTTGTTTGTTTATTTAATTTTAAACCAAATGTATTAAGAATATTTTACTCTTAAATGAATATTATTTTTGTGACTTTATTCTTCTAGTATTATTTTTTTGACAAAAACTCAAAAGGTGCCATTGACAATTTTTTTAATAAGAGGATAGTTATATATATGGACCCAACAGAGTTTTCTATCCTTATTGGGCTTAACACACAAGGGCCCATATTTAGTCACTAATCACGTGGTTCGCACGTGTGCAAGGGGTTACTTCGTCTTCCCCAACTACTAAAAATTCTAAAACCCTTCCTCTCTCTCCGCCATTACAATCACACTCTCGAAAAAAAGAATGAACCTTTACAAAACCCTATTCCTCCGCCTCGTCGCTCACCACCCGCCGCGTCCTCAGCATCGGCCGATCTCCTCATCTCAGCTCGCTCCGAGGCGTGCTCACCACCAGGAGGAAGAGTCTCGGGGAGTTAAGGTCTCGGTGTGGTGGGACTTCGAGAACTGCCACTTGCCCAGTGGCGCTAACGTCTTCAGAGTGGCGCAGTCCATCACAGCCGCCGTTAGATTCAACGGGATAAAAGGACCAATCACGATCACCGCCTTCGGAGACGTGTTGCAGTTATCGAGAACGAATCAGGAAGCTCTCTCCGCGACGGGAATCAACCTCGCTCATGTTCCTCAAGGTTCGGTTCTTTTTCGCAAAATCTCTGCTTTTCTGATTCATTTTCTAGGTCTGGGCGTTTTAGTCCCGAACCTTAACCCGAACCGAAAAAATTGAAATCCATATGAACTGGATTTAAGAGCTATTTATTTATTCCGAAAATATTCCAAATTAGTTAAATACGTTTTTTAAATACGTTAAGATAATTTAGATATTTTAGAATATTTTAAGAACTTTCATATTTTGTTTTACTTGTGATTTTGAATTTCGTTAGTTTCGGAAAAATTAAAGGGAAAAATTAAATCTGAACCGAAAAAATTGAAATCCGATCCGAATTATTATAAAAATATTTAAATAGGATTTAAACGCTATGTACTTTCGGGTTCGGGTACAACCCGAACCAAAATCCAAACTAAAATCCTAAAATATTCAAAATTAGTTAAATATGTTGATATTTTATATATATAAGATAATTTAGATATTTTAAGTTTTTGTAATTATTTATATTTTGAATACTTGTCAGTTTAAATAGCTTTAAATTAGATTTTTAAATAATTTATATGTTTTAAATATTTTTTTTGTCAACTTATTTAGTTTTGTAGATTTTTGTCAATTTTATTGGTAAAAACATAATCCGAACCTAACCCAACCGAAAATTAGTAAAATCTGAATGGAACTTATGAACATATAGCAAATCCGAACTTCCAGACCTATCCACTTCTATGTGAAAAGCTTACTTTTTTTGTATGCAGGTGGGAAGAACAGTACAGATAGAGCTCTCATTACTGATCTAATGTGTTGGGTTGCTCAGAACCCACCTCCTGCTCACCTCTTCCTCATCTCCAGCGACAGAGACTTCTCCACCGTCTTACACAAGCTCAGGATGAGCAACTACAACATCTTGCTCGCTGGCTACGAAGAAAGATCGCTTGGCGTGTTGTGCAGCGCTGCCTCCATCATGTGGGACTGGAAGGCTTTAGTCAGAGGAAACAACTTAGCCGGTAAATGCTTTAACCAGCCGCCGGACGGTCCTTATAACTCTTGGTATGGTCACTATAAAACCCCTCTTCTTGACCCGTTCGCCGCATCGACCAAGCAACAGGAGTTGCAGGAATCTAGTTTAGATACTAATCATGTACCGGAAGAAGTTGTTAGGGAGATTGGTTTGGTGTTGAGTTTGTATCCTAAGGGAGTGGCTATTACTGAACTGCGTGAGCAGCTGAAGAAGAGGAATGTACCGTTGGGTGAAGAGTTTTATGGATATAAGAGGTTTTCGAGGTTTCTGTTGTCTATGCCGGAGATCTTGGAGGTTGTTCCAAAGGGAGAAGGTGTGTTTCTTGTTCATGCTTGTAAGAATGTGGAGGAGATGCCTCATAAGGTGAAACAGAATGTTGAAGATGTCAAAAAGGAATCTGAATCACAAGAGAGTTCTCAAGAATCTGAATCACAAGAGATAGGACTAGAGCATCTCCAAGAAAAGAAACAGGAAGGGGTTGTTAGTGAAGGGAAAGTGGTGGATGATGAGGACTTAGAATCTCAAACCTCTAGTGAATCTGCTAAGGAGGTGAGAGCAGACGCTGAAGCAAGCAAGGGTCAAGGGCTTTTAAGACGGCTGCTGAAGAGATTCAACTTGTTTTGTGGAGGAAACAAAGAGCTTAGCAATGAACCAGCAGGTGGAGATGTAGTAGATGACGTTTTTGAACAAGATTCTTTTTGGAAAGATGTTGAATCTTTCATCAATTCTCCAAGAGGCTTCGTCCTTGTTTCTCACTCACCATCAAGGTTCTTGATTCTTCTCTTAAACCTTACTAGTGCTTCTGCATTAGCTAGTAACCTGTTTTGTTCTATTGTTCAGAGAAGCGTTGGCTAAGAACCTTAAGGAGGAAGGACATTCATCTCTCAAGCAGCTGGATCTGTCTAAAACGCTTGATTTAGTATCTCTGTTGATATCAGATAAGAAATGGATCAAGGAGAGTCCTTCTGAAGCGTTACCTTTCAGAGTAACTCGGTTCACCTCTTGTCCTAGCAATCCTCATGCCTCTAGTGTATTGAGATCCATGTTTGTGAGTTTGTCACAGTGTGAAGAAGTAGATGATGAGAACAAGTCCAAGAACAATGGTGTAAGCGAGAGATCAAGAAGCGAGGTGATTGCTGATTGTCATAAGCTGATAAAGAAGATAACAGAGGAAAGCCCCGGAGGCTACAACATGAGTAACTTCAAGAAAGACTTCTTGGATGAGTTCAAGTACCGTTTGGATTATCAGAGCCTCGGTTATCCGAAGCTGCAGGCGTTGATACAGATGATGCCTGAGGCGAGGATTGAATCAGGTTACATTGTTCCTTCATCAACACAGGCTCCGTATGCATCTGACTCATCATTAGACAAAGAAGTTGGTTCAGTTTCCAAGAAGGAGAAAGGGGATGAAACAGAGAGGGAAGTACTTAAAATCCTAGGTTGTTGGGACAGTGTTGAAGATGATGAGAAGACTAGTGGGTTTGGTAAAGATAAGCTTGTTGATGGAATATTGACAAGCTTGCGAGAGAAACCATCTTGTGAGTCTAGAGTTCAATAAAAGTAACTCAACTTGTTGTATTCTCTTGAGACAGTTCGATGCACTACGTCTCTATTGTTACTACTTTTGATTATGATCACTTGGCACAAGGCATCCCCATATGATTGTATAACTTCATTGCTATGTTCTCAACAACAGCAACTTGGGCCTTCAATTTCATACATGCAGGTTACTATTGATGTAATAGAAATTGGTTTAGACACGCCTAGACCTCCCGTTTAGGTGGTAAATCAGTCCTAACCAAAACGATTTTCATAAAAAAAATCCAGTTTATACAATTTAAAGCATTCTAAATTGGTTTAAATCAGTTGAAATATATCTGAATTAGTCTAAATTTGTTAAATTAATTAACAATGTTAATACAAATTTACAAATTTATTTCTTTTTTGTTTTATATATCTAGTTTTCATAGTTCATCAAAATAATTTTATAATTAAAGCCAAAAACTAAAATGTTTACGTCTACGATTAGTCCTCTACAAAATGTTTAGTGATCGTCTAGCGATTTCTTGAAGACTGATAGAAAGTTTTGAACTTTGATCGATTTGATTAGTTTACATTCCTTCAATCTAATAATACAAATCATACATTAGGTTTTTAAAAAAAAGACAAGACCAAAGTAGAGTTTGGATTTGCTGCTTCCATAGGCTTCTTCAATAGCCTCTCCGCCTCGGAAGTACAGTTTGAGTTTCCGGTTTTCATCAGCGCCGGTCTCTTGAAGAGCCTCTCTTCTTCGTCTGTAGAGTTTTCGTTTGCTCTCTTCATCCGATTCTTGAAAAGCCACTCTGCTTCCTTTGTGGTGTCTGAAGAGGAACAAGAAGCTTCTCACTTTTGTTGTTGTTCTTTGTATTTTCTCTGTTCATCATAGGCGGCTCTCTTAGAGTGATCAGATAAAAGACTCCAAGCATCGAAAACAAGATTAAACGCTTCTTTGGCGCCGTTAAACTTGTTCTTGTCCGGATGGAGAAGAAGCGCCGGCTTCTTGTATTGTTTCTTGACTGTTACGTAATCAGCTAAAGGATCCACGTTGAGGATTCCATACCAATCCGACTCGCCTCCTCCTCTTTTGTTAAGGTTTGATGCAGAGACATAAACATTAACCATCGTCGATACTTGTCTTAGCCTTGCTTACGGTTGCCGACGAAAACAGATCGACTAGGCTGATTACCTAACAGTCAAGTAATTTTCTCTAATTAATGTTTTAACATGCAACATTTAACTATATATGCAATCAAAGTAATTTTGAGAAAACATTTTTTAAGAGTAATTTTGATATTGTGAGTGATCAATTTAGAAATTAAACTAAATGAATACAATCCGTGAAGACAAAAACAATCATACGATCGCTTACGTCCAATCGATAAATCAACTGAATGGCCATATGTATCGAATAGTCTTCACATCATGCATCTTAAAGTTTTCATAATTAATCAAAACAATATACCAAAAATTCTCTTAAAAAAAGTTTGAAATCTTTTTAATTTTTATGTTTATTCAAAAAAAAAAGAGAGATGATAATATAAATGTTTATTTTGAGAAAACAATTTTTAAGAGTAATTTTGATATTGTGAGTGATCAATTTAGAAATTAAACTAAATGAATACAATCCGTGAAGACAAAAACAATCATACAATCGCTTACGTACAATTGATAAATCAACTGAATGGCCATATGTATCGAATAGTTTTCACATCATGCATCTTAAAGTTTTCATAATTAATCAAAACAATATACTAAAATTTCTCTTAAAAAAAGTTTGAAATCTTTTTAATTTTAAAATTTTATGTTTATTCAAAAAAATAAAAGAAAGATGATAATAGAAAAAGAATATACCTGCCTTCAAGTGATTAAGATGGGATTTAGACTCTGATCTGAAGAGAGCATAGAGCGCAAGGCATGTTTTGGTAATGAGCCGAGGCGTGAGAGGGAAGCTTCGCATCGTATATATGATGCGGCGACACTATTCAATACTTCCTTCAAGGTCTTTACTTCACAGTCTATGAAAGTACACTATAGTTTCTTGAGAAAGAGAGAGAGAGAGATAGAGAAAGAACAAGATTAAGAAGGAAGAGTGGTGGTAAGAGAGGAAACTGCCATTGTTTGTTTATATAGACAGATGGTGTGGGATTTTAGTGAAAGTTACCGTTGGTGTTTCTTTTTTTCTTCCAATTTTTTAAAAAGAGAAAATATTTATCATCCACCGGTAAAAAAATGAAGAAAATGTTACCGTTAGTTCTTTTGGTCCCGAGGAAACAGAGACCTTTCAACGTTTCACCTCGGCAAAGAGGTTAATTTATTGGTGACGTGTTTTTAATATTCTAATGACTTGAGATTTGACAGATTGAGCCTGTAAAGGCCCATTAAGGAATGATAAATGGGCCGGATACGATGATTGATTACGTGTCACACTATCCAAACCGGCTAAAAAAAGTGCGTGCCCTGACGGAGAGAGAGAGAGAGAGGCGATGGAGGAAGAGGAGCACGAGGTATACGGCGGAGAAATCCCCGACGTCGGAGAGATGGATGGAGACATGGACATGATGACTGCAGCTGATGACGATGCCGCTAAGGTCTCTCTCTCTCTCTCTCTTACTGATTGATTTGATTTGATTTGATTTGGTATTTATAATTAGGAGTTGGATGAGATGAAGAAACGATTGAAAGAGATTGAGGACGAAGCTGCTGCTCTTCGCGAGATGCAGGCCAAGGTTGAGAAGGATATGGGTCCTCAAGGTTTGTTTCTGATTCGTTAGCTGCAGTAGATCAACTTCTTTTGTTAAATTCTATTTTTGTTTTTTTGCAGATCCTGCTACTATGGCAGCAGATCAAGCAGGCAAGGAGGAGGTCGATGCTCGATCTGTTTTCGTTGGCAATGTAAGAATATGCTTATGCTTTTGGTTGATTTGACAACTAGCTCAGTTGATTATTAGCCTTGTATAATTTGGATATAATTTGTTAGCCTTGCTTACGATTTTTTTCGCCCCGATGTAATCTTTTTTTTTTGAGAGTTTCATCTCTGCAATCTCCATTGCTTTTCTTGCTTCTTCTTTGTTGTACTCCATATCGTTGAGAGAGAGAGAGAGAAAATAGACAGAACCAAAACCCTAAGATGAAAACGAGAGAAGAGAGTGGTCTGATAAGACTTGCAATCAAATAGGTGCGTATGTCAGTTATTTATAGACGATAATTTCCTTTTTACGAAAAAGAAATCAACGCAATGTAAAAAAAAAAGGAAATTAACGCAATGTGAAAAAAGGAAATTAACGCAAGGTGAAAAAGGGAAATTAGTAAAGGAAGCGTGTTAATAGCGTGTGTCTCAAGTTTGGGACTTTTTATAAGGTGAGATCTTTTACTTACTTGTATGCGAAGAAAGTCTTTTGGGCTTCAGTACTTCGAAAACTCCCGTTGTAAAAAATATGAATAAATTTGACGGAAGCCCATTAATCAAGTAGTGAAGGGTTAAAAAAAATTGAAAAAAAAACATGTGGCTGCTGGGATTCGAGCCCAGGTCTCCACGGCCACAACGTGGAATTCTCACCACTAAACTACAGCCACTTGCTTGGTAACTTAGCACATGTTAAATATATATACTCAGTGGATAGAGGTAACTTATTTAACTATTTTGATTGCCTATTAGGTTGAACTTGGTTGGAATCAAGTAAAAAGCCTAAGAAACTATTCTCCCCTACTTTTGTTTTAATTTTGGATCAAGATTATATTCTGTTTCCTGATATTCTCACGTTGAAAAGACAATTAAACAAGAAGTTCTGATTTTGATTTATGAAATGTTTAGAAGACTTATGAAAGAGAATTAATCACATAGTTGGAAATATATGGATTGTTAGTCAAGAACATGGCAATGACATATGAAGACCAATCTTATACATGTGTTGTTAACATTTTTTATTTATTTGAACTCGTATCCACCACCTCGTAATTTTATTTTATTTCAATACTAGGACAATTCCAACTTTCACAATTAATAAGATAAATAATACTTTTTTTTGTCAAAGAGATAAATAATACATTCCTTGATCTACTAGAATATAATATCTTGAAAAGTATTACAAAGTGCTTTAACACGATAAATAATTAAATACTATTGTTTTCACCTTTCAAATACAGAAATTTCTTACCTGAAAGGTTGAAACAATCCATCTAATTTTGTTTCTGAATCAATCTAACTTGTAATGTGCTGTCTAAAAGCTGCCCGTAAAGATGTCAAAATACGAGAGAAGAGGGGTGGTGGGTGTCTAAAGTACAACAAAGCAACTCCACAGCTGTCTTAATATACTTTTAGTTTCTTTTCCAATAATATTGGTCAATTGTATAGGCTTTTCAGATTTATTGCCACCGCAAATAGTACAAAAGATCGTATTGATGGATAGTGCATGTTGGTGAATTGTCTAGAATATTAGAGGTTTCTACAAATTAAAAGTATGAATTATTGAATATTTTACTTAAGCTATTTTTTTCGTGCACACTTAAGCTACTTTTATGTTTTACGATCATGCTATATATGTATTATACAATATCGGATTTTTTGGACCCTCCACCGACAAGATTGACCCTCGACACTTGGCATTAACTATTAATTAAAGCTAATTAGGAGTAACTGGAACTAAGACATGTAGATCAACAAAACACCAACATAGTAACTACAGTATTAAATACTATATTATTATAGTTCATGTATTTGTCTTAATTTTAAAGGTTATACCATGTTACTCTTCGTAGGGCCATGGATTAACTACATTCTTACTTTGAGCTTGCGTGTAAAATATGCACTCCTCAGTCGTCATCAGTAGAAGAAATTAACAAAAAGAATTGCCAGCATAGATAAAGGTTATATTATTATTATTATTTTAACCATGCGGTGGTAGTCTAGTGATAATTTCTTGAAGCTTGGTATGTATCCACATTAGTTATGCATTCGATTTTTTTTATAAACTAAATTATCATCATTTAGTCAGTCTAGACTTGGACTTGGATTTTGACCTAAGTGATTTATATGGTAGATCATAACAGATGATTGGCTCACATTAATCAGAAAGTATTCTAGATTCGGATTATGCAGTGTGATAGCCAATCTATCTTTTAGCACTAAGTTCGTTCTAGGCCAATCAACTGATAGAGTTTATTAAAAAAAAAGATTATTTGATTATTCTAATAAGCAACTCATTGCGCCAGTGCCTTGCCGCAGTTATGATTACACTCTACTGGAAACAAATGGTAAAACAAATGCGTCAAAAGTTACCAGTGAGTCATGCAACACGTGTTTCGATTAATCATAGTATCGTTTTAACTTAAATTCATGTGCACGTAAAGAAACTTACCCTTTATGAGCTTCGAGCAATATACATAATTACATTTAAGTTTCCGTTTAGGGTAACAGCTTAGCTATGTTTAGAATCTAGATAAATAGAACATATATATATAACTGTTTTTCAGTGAATCATTTTTATTTTGGATACTTTTTAAGCAATGACACTTCTCTCTTTTGGTAAGAATTACATTTTTTTCTTTAACTAAAAAAAAAAAAGAAACAAAGCAAATGTGTCGCTATTAGACATTTTACGTAATAAAAGTGAATACAATGGTACAAACAAAAACTATCAACAAGGAAGCAATTAAACAACTATATATATATATATATATAAGTGGTGAACTTTTTTTTTGCCTAAAGAAACAAAGCAAATGTGTCGCTATTAGACATTTTACTTGTCTATAAAAACTACTTTTGCTTTCAGTCAATTGTAGAATATATTAATGAAGTTTAATACGTGAACTCGTAATGTGTATACATTTAAGCTCACATAAATAATAACTGATATTAAAGATGTATACTGGTGTGATTATTGTGGCTTCCTTTTTGGCAAGATTAATGAGAAATTTCACTAGGAATATATGGCTCAACCAGTAGCTATCAGCCGTAGACTCTTGATTTAGTTTTTATTGTTTCAGTTGAACATAACTATTTACTTGGATGGACAAATAGAACAGTTGTACTTGCGCTGTTGCACTTAACTTAGGTGATCACGATATTTATTTAACTAGTCATTTGACATATATATTTATTACTCCTGTTACAAATAGTAGAATAGAAAAATCTTATCAAATTCATCCAATCAAGTGATGACACTTTGTTGTACATTTTTCATCCAAAACGTTACAATAACATGATTAGTTAAGGTGGTATACAAACAAATTAATCGTAGTGTAACCTATATAGAATAAAACTAGTTAAAACTATCATTTTAGTATGATACTATATATGTAAAAAATATATGATATATATTATGATTTAACACTCGAAATATTTTTTTGAGAAATATTATGATTTAACACTCGAAATACTATAATAATACAATCCTGCAATACTACCATATACTAGTTCTAAAAAAAACATATACTTTACAAGTACGGGTATATTGTATATATGCATTTCCTAATTATGAAGCGTAAATTTTTGTCAACCGTAGTCTATGAGTTCTGATTGCGTAGTCTTAAAGTGAACAGTGATAACTATTAAATTTCCGAGAGAAACAAAAAAAAAAGCTTAAACATGAAAGAAAGAAAACAATCATGTGAACGACAAACAAACCCCACATAATTTGGTGTTTCAAAAGATCGATCAAATCAAAATGCAGAGCTGACAGAAAGAAACTAATCTCGTTTGATTTACAAAATCAGTAAGACATAACTGTCATAGACTCGCTTAGTTAATTTTATGTCAAATATCTGATAGTTTTTTCTAAAAAGAGTTAAAAAGCATTTTCGTTTTAACACAAACAATTGATCGTTTATTTGAATCAACATGCTATTTCACATTTATTTTTGTTTCATAAAATCTCATACAAATTGTTGTATAGTTTTAGTTTTTTCTTGTTTTCTAAGAATATAGTCTTATAATTATATATAACGTTTTCTCATTAACTTCTTTTAATATAATAAATTATTGAATAGCTGTGATATGATCGAATCAAGATGAAATACAACCCATAAGTTGGGTTGATTTATAACCTCTAACCATTTGACCAAAAGCTTAACTCGATCTTCTTTTCCAATATTCATATAGTTATTATATTCAGATTCCTAATAAAAACCAGCAAATAATCTTGTGCATTTACTAATACTGAGAGAATTACATTAAAAGTCAAAAAGTCATGTTATATATTGTTGTTAATTAAGCACCGACAGTTCTATAAGAACATGTGGCAATAGAGCTTGGAGAAGACAGTACACACCATTCAATCAAAATCATGAAAACAAATTTGATGTGGTAACCAGCTAAAGTTAGCTATACGTTATAATATGTAATATAATCAACATTATACTATATAATATAAGTTTCTGAAAAAGATTATTATCTATATTCGGCCAGGCTATCAACAAGTCAATATATATATAAAATTTCTACGCCCAAAATTAAAATATTGGAAAATATTACTCTAAATATGTTATATATCACGAACAACAAGATAGAGAGAGAGAGAGAGAAAGTAGATCTCGTTTTAGGGCCCGGCGTACGGACGGCGCGTGAGCGTCCGTGCCGTCGCTGGAGGCCGTCTTCTTCCATCAAGCTCCCTTATTTTCTTTCCTCTTCGCCGTCCTTCAACGATCGCCTTGTCTAAGCTCTGGATCTGGTTCATCTTTCTACGGTGGTTTAGTGTCTGGAGGGAAGACGCGGTCGGGTTAGGTGCTGGCGTGAGTAACTTGGTTCGTCGATCCGTGGTGTTGATTCCGGGACATGGAAGCTACCCTAGTTCCGTCGTCGCCGGCCTTCTCCGGGAGGTGGAGGCTTTCGCAGATCCACCGACTCCGGCTTCAGTTCCCGGGAAGAGGAGACTTACTCAGCTCCGTCTTCGCCGGCTCTTGGCTCCGAGGGTGGAGGCTTTCAAAGCTATGCCCTGTCGGTTATGAGACCCGTTGTTTTGTAGGTTGTTGCTACTATTTTGTGGCGTATGAAGTTGTGTTGTGGTCTTTGGTGGTGCGGTTTCAGTGGCTCACGGTTTCCTTCTGGCGGATGAGATTTAGAAGAGTTTGATGAAGCTCTCCGCAGAATGGTTAAGCGTTGAAGAAAAGCTCGGTTTCGGTGGAGGCTTTCGGTATTGAAGCTCCGACGAAACGAGGTGTATGGTGGTGGTGTTCCGGCGGGGCTCCGATGCGGCGATGGTCAAGTCGAGGCATAGGTGACGCGTGTCGCGCTGACGACGAGATCTCAACACGCGTCCAGTCTCCTTGACGCATGGGTCAGCAAGGATGCGTCCGGCCCGCGTAGTGGGGTTCTTTCGGTTTGGGCCGTAGGCCCGGTTAGCTGGTTTGTGTATGCCCTCTCGTGATGGGCTTTAAGTTTAGTAGTTGGTTTGGGCTTTGGCCCGGTTCTTGTGGTTGGGCTTAGTCCCTTTTATTAATAAAAATAACTTGGCGGAAAAAAAAAAAATGTTATATATCACGAACTGTCTGTCGGCAAATGTATACATATAGATATCGGGCAAATATTGTGATGTGATACATAGTGACAATAATTGCACATTTTCTCTTATTTAAGCACAGGGGATAAAAGCTGAAAAAACAAATTAGCAATATGGCGACTGGGGCCGACTTTAGAATAATCTTTATATATTAACACACCCACAAAATAATGAAAATATAGCAAAAAAAAGAAGACATAATAGGTTGAACAAATCACTGTGATCAAAGTTGAAAATAAGTTCCCCAGGCTTAAACTAACATGTTTTGGTTATTTTACCTCGGTAACTTGTAAATTTGTCCTGTAAAAACGTAGCAATAATTAAGGTAATTACAACTAAAAAGACCTAGAAAATAGGATATTGGGCACGATGCTTACAGATTGTTTTATATCTAGTGAGTAAATGTCTATACCTGTTTCCCAACATTTCGAGTCTCTTTAAAAACCTAGAGGATTTTTTTTTTTCTAGAGGATTTATTATACAGTAGGGCAGTAACAAAGACCTTGATTTTTGTCATTATAATTTTGTTTCTCACATTTATATGAAATTCCACTACTACTAATAATATGTTCAAGCACATGTTATAAGAACTTGGATCTACACACATAAATAATTTAAAATAATTTCTTCGTTTTAAATTAGTACATGATTTTTTCTAATTAGATGTTTCCTGATTTTAAAGTGTAATTGTTACTCCTTCTAAGTTTACACATATAGTTTTTGTTAACTAAATATAAATCTTTTTAGCAAAAAAAAAAAACTAAATATAAAACTTAAGTAATACTCCATCCGTTTCTAAGAGATCCATATTTTAGAATTTTCACACTTATTAAAAAAATATATCAAATTTTAGTTACTAATACTTTATTTTCCGTAATCAACTATTTCCCACAAGTTTCACCGATAGAATTTACATAAATACAATTATGTTTTTTGAAGTTTACAATTTACATTTAATTTATCCATCGAAAATATGAAAAATGTATCTTTTTGAAACAATTTTTTTTCTAAAACATGGATATTTTATGAACGGAAGGAGTATTTACTAAAATGGAACTTGAAAATTGACTATTATATATATATTTAAATAACATTTATTATTATGAAAACAAACAATTTTTTTTTCTATACCATCTTAGCGATGGGGTATTTATCTAATCTTGGTAAAATATGGCCTTTGGATTTTTACTAATCTACATAATTGCCTTTTAATAATCTCACCACTTTAAGTTTTTAACTAATCAAATCACTCTTGTCCCTCTCTCTCTCTTCGTCATTACGTGTTTATTAAAAAACAAATTGGCCTTACCCTTAATATTTGCAGCTTGCGCCTCTCTCTCTTCCACCATACCATTGACTCTCTCTATCTCTCTGGAATCAATCCTTTATTTCTGTGACTGTTTACACTTTCACACCAATAAAAAAGGGTTGTGGAAGTAGTAACCTCTGTTATGGACTGTGGTGGATCTCTCAGAACCACCGAGCTTCCCTGAGTTGCCACCGATCTGTGAGATCCATAGAGATTTTTCGCTTAGCGTTCCGACAACATGAATACCGGTGGTCGGTTAATCGCCGGTTCTCACAACAGGAACGAGTTTGTTCTGATCAATGCCGATGAGAATGCCAGAGTAAGATACGAGATCTCCCAATTGCATCTCTCTTTCGATCTGGGTTTCTCTGTTCCTGTCCGAAAGTCTTTTCCTTTTTTGTTTTCTGGATCTGGGTTTGACCGTTCGAATTCAATTAGGATTTTATAGTTTCCTATTAGATTCAGTACATTAATTTAATCTAGAACAGTTTCTGTCGGTGGGGAAGATTTGTCCGAATTTGACTTGTCTGAATCCTCCATTTTCTTCAGACAACAGTTTGTTTCCACTTGCCGACACTAATAAGTACAGTACAATCAGAATCTGTGAATGTGAAGTGTTAAAGATTGTGTTGTTTAAGTAGTGAATCCCACGTCGTTTTATTTGTGCAGATAAGATCAGTGCAAGAGCTGAAAGGACAGACATGCGAAATCTGCAGAGACGAGATCGAATCAACCGTCGACGGAGAACCGTTTGTTGCGTGCAACGAGTGTGCCTTCCCTGTGTGTAGACCTTGCTACGAGTACGAGAGACGAGAAGGCAATCAAGCTTGTCCTCAGTGCAAGACCCGTTACAAACGGATCAAAGGAAGTCCGAGGGTCGAGAACGATGAAGAGGAAGATGACGTTGATGATATAGACAATGAGTTCGAGTACGGGGGCAATGGGATTGGGTTTGATCAGGTCTCTGAAGGTGTGTCGGTCTCTCGTCGCCACTCCGGTGATTTGGATTCAGCTCCACCTGGCTCTCAGATTCCACTCCTGACTTATGGAGACGAGGTTAATAATAAGTCTCATTAGCTATCACAAGACATTTTAAGTAACTTTATCTAAATTTTTGGGGTTTTGTTTATGACAGGACATTGAGATATCGTCAGACAGACATGCTCTTATTGTTCCTCCTTCACTTAGTGGTCATGGCAGTAGAGTCCACCCGGCCTCTCTCTCTGACCCAACCATTGCTGGTAAGTTCTTGGATTTTATTTACTTAACTTAATATTTATTTATTGAAAACTAAAAATATACATGTATTTTTATTAAAAAGAAACATTTGTTTTTAAAGTATAGATAATTAATTAAAATTTGTATAAATAGAATTTTATCAAAAATAAGATAATTCGTTTATATATTAGTTTTATTTATATTTTTAAGTTTAAAATTATAATATAAATTTATTTTTAAGTCCTTAATGAGAATTGTAAATGATTACTGAGTTTTTTCAGTTGCTTTGTGTAAATTGCAGCACATCCAAGACCTATGGTACCTCAGAAAGATCTTGCGGTTTACGGTTACGGAAGTGTGGCTTGGAAAGATCGTATGGAGGAATGGAAAAGAAAGCAGAATGAGAAACTTCAGGTGGTTAGACATGAAGGTGATCCTGATTTTGAAGATGGTGATGACATCCCAATGTAAGAACATAGACACACTTTTGGTTTATGTCTTTGTTCCGTTACTTATGAAGCATTTTTTTTTTTTGCATTTTTAGGATGGATGAGGGAAGGCAGCCATTGTCTAGGAAGATACCAATCAAATCAAGCAAGATTAATCCGTACCGGATGTTGATTGTTCTGCGTCTTGTGATTCTTAGTCTCTTCTTTCACTACCGTATTCTCCACCCGGTCAAAGATGCATATGCACTGTGGCTTACCTCCGTGATTTGTGAGATATGGTTTGCGGTTTCTTGGGTTCTTGATCAGTTCCCTAAGTGGTACCCAATAGAGCGAGAAACATACCTGGACAGGCTCTCATTAAGGTAACTTGAAAACACACAACACTTGTTAATGTTAAAGACTTTTGCTTTGGTCAGTTCTAAAACTCGGTCTTAAACAAAACGATTTTTCTAAAACAATATTTATAAAAAGTCACCCGCTTAATCAATAATTCTCTATAAAATGGCTGCTAACGATTTTTTGAAAATTGGTTTTGGTAATATAATTTTTACAAATTAAAAAAAAAATCGGTTTAGACGCCTGCCTAATCAATAGTTTCCTATAAAGTGTCTAATTACCCTCTAATGATTTCTTGAAAACTGGTTTTGGTAAAATAACTTTTACAAATTTAAAAAAAAAAATTGTTTAGACGGGAAACCAATGTTTAATTACTGTTTAACAGTTTCTCAATAATTGGTTTTGGTAATATAATTTTCACATTTTTTGTGTTTGCAGATATGAAAAAGAAGGGAAACCATCCGAACTATCCCCTGTGGATGTATTCGTGAGTACAGTGGATCCCTTAAAAGAGCCTCCGCTTATTACAGCAAACACTGTCTTGTCTATTCTTGCGGTTGACTATCCGGTTGATAAAGTTGCTTGTTATGTATCCGACGACGGTGCAGCTATGCTCACTTTCGAAGCTCTTTCAGAGACGGCAGAGTTCGCGAGGAAATGGGTTCCTTTCTGCAAGAAGTACTGCATCGAGCCGCGTGCTCCTGAGTGGTACTTCTGCCATAAGATGGACTACTTGAAGAACAAAGTCCATCCAGCATTCGTCAGAGAACGGCGAGCCATGAAGGTTAATACTTACTTAATTGCTTCTTTTTATGATGGCTTTGGATACTAACTGTGTGTGTGTGTGTTTGACAGAGAGATTATGAAGAGTTCAAAGTTAAGATCAATGCTCTTGTAGCGACGGCGCAGAAAGTCCCTGAGGAAGGTTGGACTATGCAAGACGGTACACCTTGGCCTGGTAACAGTACAAGAGATCATCCCGGCATGATCCAGGTGAGTTTCAGAGTCTTTAAACCTTTCTTTGTAATGTTCTTTGTGTCTGAAACTTTCTTGTAATAGGTTTTCCTTGGAAGTGATGGTGTGCGTGACGTCGAAAACAACGAGCTGCCTCGTTTGGTCTACGTCTCTCGTGAGAAGAGACCTGGATTCGATCACCACAAGAAGGCTGGAGCTATGAACTCATTGATACGAGTCTCTGGTGTTCTATCAAACGCTCCTTATCTTCTGAACGTTGATTGTGATCACTACATCAACAACAGCAAAGCTCTGAGAGAAGCAATGTGTTTCATGATGGATCCTCAGTCAGGGAAAAAGATCTGTTACGTTCAGTTCCCTCAGAGATTCGATGGGATCGATAGGCACGATCGATACTCAAACCGCAACGTCGTGTTCTTCGATGTAAGTAGTAGTACTACATACATTCACCATCTTCTTGAACATCCAACTAATAATGAATCTTTTTGGTTTTACAGATCAATATGAAGGGTTTGGATGGGTTACAAGGACCTATCTATGTCGGAACAGGTTGTGTTTTCAGGAGGCAAGCGCTTTACGGATTCGATGCGCCTAAGAAGAAGAAGGCGCCGCGTAAGACATGTAACTGCTGGCCTAAATGGTGTTTCCTATGCTGCGGTTCGAGGAAGAACCGTAAGGCGAAGACGCTGGCTGCTGCTGATAAGAAGAAGAAGAATAGGGAAGCGTCTAAGCAGATCCATGCGTTGGAGAATATTGAAGAGGGTCCCGTCACTAAAGGTATGTACACTACAGTTCTTGTTTGTGTTTTAACTCGTTTGGTGTTGTTGCTGATGAAAATGTTATATAGGCTCTAATGTAGAACTATCAAGCGAGGCGATGCAGTTGAAGTTGGAGAAGAAGTTTGGGCAGTCTCCTGTTTTTGTTGCGTCTGCTCGTATGCAAAACGGTGGGATGGCTAGAAACGCAAGTCCTGCGTGTCTGCTTAAAGAAGCTATTCAAGTCATTAGTTGCGGATATGAAGATAAAACTGAATGGGGCAAAGAGGTACGCAGCTCCTGACTTTTCTACACATTTTCGTGTAGGGATGTTCAATTCGGGTCCGGTTCAGTTTTTTCGGTTTATAAAAATTAGGTACCATATTAGAACCGTATCTATTTTGGTTTGGTTCGGTTCGATTCGGTTCGGTTTTTCAGTATTTTTTGGTTTTATATCGAACCAATAATGTTTATTAGGTATTACCAAATCCAAACCACTTACTCTACTTCTTCTGTTCGGTTTTAATTGGTTCGGTTTTACAGATTGAACAACTCCTATTTTCTTGTATTTATGCAATAGATTCTTGATTTTGATGATGACCCTTTTGTGCCAAAAAATATTACAGATTGGGTGGATCTACGGTTCTGTTACGGAAGATATTCTCACGGGTTTCAAGATGCATTCTCATGGATGGAGGTCTGTTTACTGTACACCTAAGTTACCAGCTTTCAAAGGGTCAGCTCCAATCAATCTTTCAGACCGTCTTCATCAAGTCCTTAGATGGGCGCTTGGGTCCGTTGAGATCTTCTTGAGTAGGCATTGTCCTATTTGGTATGGTTATGGAGGTGGTCTGAAGTGGCTTGAGAGATTGTCATACATTAACTCTGTCGTTTACCCTTGGACCTCTCTCCCACTCATTGTGTACTGTTCTCTCCCTGCCATCTGTCTTCTCACAGGAAAATTCATCGTTCCTGAGGTAATTCAATCATCTTGAGCTCTCAAAGTATGAATCTTTATTACATGGTTTGTGTGTTTAAACAAGGCATGCAGGTTTGTAGTTTGGTTTATTCGGTTCGGTTAGTTTGATTTTCGGTTAGTTCAATTCAACATAAATTTTACTAATTAACCCGAAATAAAGTTTGGTTCGGTAGTCGGTTAGTTTTTTATTTTTTGAACTACCTATTCTGTTAGTTAAGTTTTTGAAAATTCTATCTAAGTTATTGATTTAGGTTAGATTTTGGTTTAATTTTTTTTTGAAATTTCGGGTAAATTCGGTTAGTTTGTTTATTTTGGTTAGTTCGGTTCAGATTTTTTTGTATGGTTTGGGCATATTTTTTTAAAAGGGAGAAAACCAAAAATTTGGTTCCGTTCGGTTCAAAATCCTAATTTGAACGGTTCTTGTTTCTTAATTTTGCAGATAAGCAACTATGCGAGTATCCTCTTCATGGCCCTCTTCTCGTCCATTGCAGTAACTGGTATACTCGAGATGCAATGGGGCAAAGTTGGGATCGATGACTGGTGGAGAAACGAACAGTTTTGGGTCATAGGAGGTGTCTCTGCTCATCTCTTTGCTCTCTTCCAAGGTCTTCTCAAGGTTCTTGCTGGTGTGGACACTAACTTCACAGTCACGTCAAAAGCAGCTGATGACGGAGAGTTCTCAGACCTTTACCTCTTCAAATGGACTTCACTTCTCATTCCTCCGACGACTCTTCTCATCATAAACGTCATCGGAATCGTAGTGGGAATCTCTGATGCTATAAGCAATGGATATGACTCATGGGGACCGCTTTTTGGAAGGTTGTTCTTTGCACTTTGGGTGGTCATTCATCTTTACCCTTTCCTTAAAGGTTTGCTTGGGAAACAAGATAGAATGCCGACCATTATTGTTGTCTGGTCGATCCTCCTGGCCTCGATTCTTACACTTCTTTGGGTGAGGGTTAATCCGTTTGTGGCCAAAGGTGGTCCTGTTCTTGAGATCTGTGGTTTAGACTGCTTGTGATTTGATCAAGAGAGGTGAGAAGAGAGAGAGAGGTTAAGTACCTCTTTAAGACTTGATTTAATTTTTGTTTACGTGATTGTGTTATTCTTGCAAGAATGTGTTGTAGATATAGATGAAAGAAGGTTTGTTGTCTATTTGTTTTGTTCTTTGGTCGTGAGAGAAAAAGATTTGTCAAGTTATTCTTTAATTGAATACTTCTGATCTCTTCTGAATATTACACAAGAATTGTTTCAATCTGTAATATTTTTACGAAAGCAACTTTTGATTATCTTTATTCGAAGGAAAATGTGTGTTTCTCTGATTTAGTAATTACAATGATTCAGAACTACGAAGTTAACTGAATGGCCCACAAGAGTATTAAACACGCTCAACAAGGCCCTTATTCATATTTGTTTTTTTTTTCTGTGTTTAACTTTGTTTTGACAAGTGACAAGGTGCTTTCATTTCTGCAAGCTGCACCATTGAGGATTAGTTTAGTAGATACATATGAAATGGACAACTTTTCCAGTATTGTTATTATAGAGAAAACGTGATTCGTTTTGTCACATCTCAACAAGAAGACACGTGTGTATGAATGTATATAATTTCTACTGTTCATTTGGCTGCTGAAATATAAATGTGGGACTTGGGGTTGTACGTAAGTGACACGGAAGCATAAGGATCTATGGAATGTTAACTCAGATAGTAGTATTGGTTATTATTAGATGTGATGTGATATTCAATTTGACTGTTGACTCTTTTTAGGATATGGTTTTGATCGAAATAAAATAGTGGTTGACTTGTCGGTGTTGAGATTTGTCTGACTTTTTTTTTTTTGAACGCTGTTGAGAGTTGTCTGACTATTTTTGGCAAAGTCAGCTTTCTTTCTGCCACATGTTATATAGGATTTTAGTATACATTGATTTTCAGTGCTTGTATAAGGGGTCTGATGATAAGTCTTAAACCTTTGCATGTATATATGAATTGATCGAGTTTTTAAATTGGTTAAAAATATTAAAGAATGTTTACCCTGTTTAGTGAGAACCCAAATTTGAATTTTGCTTCATTCATATATTCAACATGCAAATATAAAACACCGTGCTGGATACAATGTATCAATATAATGTATTTTAATATATATAACAAAACGATATATATATATATGTGAATTGACCGAGTTTTAAATTGATTAAATAAAGATTAAAGAATGTTTACCTGTTTAGTGAGAACCCAAATTTGGATTCTGTTTCATTCATATATATCAACATGCAGATATAAAACAGCGTGCTGGATTAATGTTTTAATATTTAGAAAGATGTAACAAAAACGACATAAGCGTTACCTAATTAGTAGGAGTTTTCTTTTGGTAAAGTCCATATATAGTAGAGTATTTAAAAATAACATAGTAGAATCCGAATTTTCATGTCGACAAACATCTTTTCAAAGCATATTTTAGTTATATGTTTTTTTTTTTTTTTGATAATCCAGGGGTTCCCCACTTACGTGGATCATTCCCCTGGGCCCGGTTAGGCAGCGGTCCACTTCACCCGGGAAGGCTTTACCTGGGCTGGGGACAAGACCCAACACCCAGTACCGCATTTGGTGACAGAATGGGCAGTTCGCCTCTGCCTGGCGTCGAACCCGTGAGCATGACAATTGGTCCACAGGATCCTTACCAAGTGAGCTACCTCATCCCGTCTATTTTAGTTATATGTTTCTGTGACTAAAGCTGTATTACTATTAAATGATTAATATAATCCGTAGTTCCGTACAAATAACCTCTGGCTATTTTCAATTAATTACTAGACGACTATCAAGTTGTGATGCCAAATTGCCAATTGTTGAGGATATTTATATACAAGTGGCAATGGCAATAGCTTTCAGATTAATTTTATCTCTTATCTTTTATTTAGTAAGTAGTTAAGTACATATAGATCGAAAAGAAAAATGAAAAGGTTAAACATAACTATTATTCCCTTTTCCATACGAATATTTTTTCTTTAATTTGTCTCATAAAGATATGAAGATACATTAAACGTCCACAATTATCAACCAAATAAAGTAATTTTCCCATTGAATATATATACGATTTTGATGTCTTTGTGCATAAATTAAATGATATTAGTTGTATTAAAAAGAATATGGTATTCATTTAATCACTTATAATCTCATTTTAGGCTTCTAGCTACTAGTTTGATACGATAGATTACTTATTTATTTTATGGGAAAAGACAAGTTGATGTCAAAAAGACATTATCGTATACGCCTTAAGTAATTAAGCTGTTCATGACTAGTTCTCCGGTTTTGCCACATTAAAATAGTTATAAATTTGCAAGTTGAAGGGATATTTTTTTTAACCAAAAAGGGGATATTCTTAAAATAATCCTTATGTTTTAACTGCCGTGTTAATGCAAATTAACCATGGATTAGGTTAGGCATTATAGCACACACATGGTGAATAATATGTCATTTAATAATCGTTGAGTTTCCGTAGAATCATCTCTTCTCATGCCCCTATATCTCATAACACAATCTCAAAAGGACCTTTTTGTTCTTTTAATTTTATATGTCAAACGAAAAATCATAAAATTAAAATGGAAACGTTAATATTTTTTATTTGATTTATACAATTTGATAAAAATATTTCAAAAATCCAAAAACGTTGTTTTCCATATTTTCGAAAAAATCATCAAAATATGATTAAAAACGATTTTAAAATATATATTTTTTGAATTTGAAAAGTATAGAATTTAAATATTTACTCATGGGTTCACTAATCCATATAGGGGGTTAGGGTTTAGTTTTGATAACCGGGAAGAATTTGATTTGAGAGTTTAGATTTTGATCAAAAAAAAGAATTATGAAATAGGGGTATAGGAAACTCTAGGAGCCCATAGGAGATTTGACATTTCACATTTGGGGCACGCTAGAAGTTGGCTCGTTTCCGTATTTGAATCGATCTCATCTTTGAATGCCTTTAGCTATGCTCCATACAAGCTCTATCGGTATCAAGCCGGGAATGTTTTTTTTTTTGAAGGATTGACAGGTGAAAAGCTTTTCCAGATATCGTCGTACAATATCGAAAAAACAAACGGTCATTCTGAATAGCTAGTTAAAAGGAGAACAGTCATTCAAGATATGTAATATTATTCCCAAATTATACATTTAATAAAAATTACTGTTTTCTCAAAAGTACTCGTATTTTTACAAAAGATTAATAAAATTCATTAATAACATTTAAGTCTTTTGTTTTTGGACCTACAGATACATCTAAATGGATCTATAAATAATGAACCTATATATCTATTTAAAAGATATACTAATTTTAAATTTAATATAAGTATAAATATGTTATGAACTGTAAATAAATTAACAAACATGAAAATATTATTTTTATCTAAAATATACGTATCAATATTCAAAATAGATCATTTGAATATTATACAGATTTTCAATACAAACCAAAACCCTATATCCTACCCCATATATCATATACATATTTGAATATCATTTTTCCATGGATAATATCATTTTATACATAATATTGATATGACAATTACGAATGTTCAAGAATATTTTAAAATCTATTTTAAAATCAATTTTTAAATTTAAAATAAAAACTTATAATAGGTTATTAATAACGAAAATAAACTAATATTGTCATATCAATAATTTTTTAAAAATTATCATTTTTAATTTGGAAAACATAATAAAATTTCATCAAATTCTAAGGAATCACTAATTTATGTAATATTAAAAAAAATATGAGTAATTTAATCAATTTTTTTTAAAATACTATCATATATTTTATGTTTTATCGGATCAATGGTATCAGATCATAGGTTAATAATGATTTTTTTTGGTTTTTACCGATTATATCGGATTTTTAACTAACAAATTTTTCATTAAATCTGAACCGTATTATATACAATGTATCAGGTCTATAGGTTCAACCATGAATCTAGGTCGGATATGAAAACAAATCTTAAAGCTCAAACATTATTATAGAACAACTACCGTATTTTGAAAAGAAAAAAAAAACAAATGATAAAAACCTAAAATCTTAATTGTTATGGTTCGAAATGAAAATAATGGTGGTTTGTAAATCAGTTTTCGATCAATAAATAAAAAACAAACAAATCAGCGCTCTTTAAGCGCGGGTCAAAATCTAATTCTCCTTAAACATCAAGCTACTTAAAATGCCACATCATAACAGTAGAATTTTAATAATTTGTATATCTTATATTTTTGTATCTTAAACTCTATAATAGTTAAAAGTTATATTCATGCATTAAGCAAAAACCCCTATTTTCTCTCTGGTCTTCACGCCGCCTCCCTCTTCAACCTTTTTCTGGTTTCTCTTTTGATCGGCGCGTGGCGGCTCCTTCAGCGCCGGCGCCGGTCAAAATCTCTTCCTACGTCCTCTGCTTGTCTTGTTGTTCATCGGTGTGTGACTTACTTTCGTTTTCAGAGGAGAGGAGATTCGCCTTTACCAAATCGCTTTTGGCTTTCAGATTTAGGATGGATTTGGTTTCAAAAGTTCCGGATCTATGGATTGACGGTGTGGTTTAGCTACAAAGCTTTTTTACTTGAATCTCTTTCTAGATATGTTGGTTATGTTGTTGTTGCGGGTATCCTTTGCTTCTGGACTGGGCTCTTTTTGCAGGTGTTCACTATCCTCAGTGATTTTAATTTGGCTTCTATATGTCCACTTTTATGCCGTTCATGGCCTGTTCTTGTCTTCTGGATTAGGTGGTCCTCGCTCCTAGATGTTCGTTTAGATCTCGCGGAGATCTGTTGTTGATGCCGCTTCATACCTAGGCTTTCTATGGTCGTCGTAGATCAAGCCGCTTCCGGGAATGTTAGAAAGAATCTTTACTTGCCGGTTTATGAAGTTTTGGTTGGTGGGTCCTTGAGGTATTTCTTCAGAGTGCTAGGAGGAGGAGGTTTGGCCGAGGGCATTCCCACTAAGCAGCTGCCACATATGCTCTATCTGATAGTCTCCATGTATTTGTTAGTCTTGTTCTAGTAGTTTGGAAGGTTAGTTACTTGTTTAAGTGTGTAGTACCGTTTGTTCTTGTATGCTGCCCCTGTATGGGTTCTAGGTTCTGGGGATATCGCTGTTTTTTTCCGGTTTAGTTGACCACAGAAGGATATGTTATCTGTTGGTGTTGTGTTGAATTCTACTTTGCTTTTAATAAAATCTGTTGACGGAAAAAAAAACTCTATAATAGTTTTGCTAACGTGAAAAAGAAGAATTTGTGGCTGTTTGATTAACCAGATACTGTATAGTATATATAGTTTTGTTTCTTTTGAACGATATGGAAGTGTCGTACTCCCATGTAAAAAAGGTAAAAATACCAACTACGTTAACTTGGGAGCACACTAAAGTTTATAGATTGTTTGAAAACCAAAGTCAAACGATGTCATTTCTGAGACAATCCTCAAGTCACACCTACTATAAAATAAGACAAATTTATAGTGGACCATTCTATTCTTTTCTTTCCTTTTTAGGTGTAAGGACCATACCATTCTTGGAAGTAGTGTTTCAATATAAAATATTAAATTTTTGAAGTTAGTTCAAAAATCTACATTTATGAGCTTTTTAATAAAAACTAATGGTAAAATTTTTAAACGTTCCTATAACCCTTATATATTAAAAAGACAAGCATTCTAATAAATACATTCACACTATAATAGATATATAAGAGCCTTACAATAATTTGATAATAAGTATGCTAATGCGTTCGCACTATATTCATAAATGTGTTCATACTATATACGTTGCGTTATTTTTAATATAAAACTCACATACATTGTTCTAATAAAACTTTAGATTTTTCGATTCAAATAAAAATAGATAACGAATCAAAAACCAAACTATATATATATTATTTTTATTGTTTACGGATAAAGTTTAACAAAATATTCATAAATTTTGATTCTAGTCATTATCAATTTTGATTTGAACAAAAAAATCTAAATATCCGTAACTCTACGAAACAAATCAAATACTAAAATACAATATCCAAAAAGAAGCAAATCACAAATACCAATATTTTTAGGAACATATATTTAATTCGATCTGTTATATGCATATATATACATATATGTAAGGAATTATATATATATATATGTTATATATATTATACTTTATATCACTTTTACAATATTTTTATGAATTAAATTTATTATATTAGGTACTAGAATTTAAAAAGTTAAATAATGTTTTATTTTTGTAATAAAATGTTATTATTAAAAAAAATTATTATTTTACAATTATTATTTTATTTACCGATCAAATCGAATATTCTTTAAAATTCTAAAACATTTTAGATATCTGAGTCACCGAACATCTAGGTGGCTAAAGATCAAATGGATACAAATGCTTCCAAATACTCAGATATCCGATCTGTGCCCACCCTTATTTACAGATACAATTTTTTTTATATAAAAAATGACTAATGTCAAGGTCTTTTTTATTTAAATTAATTTTAATTTTATCTTTCATGTATTATTTTGAATAAAATGTTATTTAACAATAACTTTATATATTTATCAACTATTTTTATATACTTTTTACATACACATATATGTACACCTTGATGTGAATAATTTGTAACTAAGTATTCATTGAAACTAAAGTATCTTGATGTGAGTACCTTATAATTAAGTATTCACTACAAGTTAACGAATTTAAAACATGTATCCTTAGAGTGCAGCAGGGACACCCTTAAAGGAGAGTGAGCCATGCCTTTAAGAAGGGCCTTATCGCAAAAAGTAATAATGTTCGTATGTAAGAGTCTATTGATGTTTGAGAATGTATTAAACATTTAGAGTGGATAGGCAAGAAAAATCGAAAACGAAGAATATCTCCTGGGTCAAACGGTCAAAGATAATCACGTGTGCCGGTGTGCGTTGGCCTTTCACCACCGACACCGTCCTTTGACGTCGGCACGAACCAACACCGCACAGCACTGATTCTCTCAACTTGACCTTCGAGCTAACCGTTTAGGCAAATATTTTATTTATGGTTTACTTATTTTTTTTTTACAATTCATCTTATAGTGATTATAGAAATCACCGAACCTTAAATAAAGTAATTAATCATCGTGTCTGAATGTCTCCATATATTAACAGTGTTTATGTTGACAAAAAAAACAGTGTTTATAGCTTTTGGTTTTACTTTGCAACTTGTCTAGTTAATGACACTATAACCCCCCTAGGCTAAATCCTACCAATAGATATCTTAGTTAATTGAAGTTTATTGGGCTCGTTTAAGTTTTGATAACAACACTTAACACTTCAATTGCATGTCGACGAAATTAAATATCTCCCAAGTTGCAGAAGTTTCATCGTCCACTACTTTTTTATTGTTTCTAAAATAAATGATTTTAAATTCATAAATAGTTTTGAAAAATAGTTCAAAAGCGTATTTTATTAATTAATAATGATAAATTGTAAACTATTAACAAAATTTATCAAAATTATCAACAATTTGAAGTTACTGAAAATCATTAATTATCAAATAATATAATTTAATCATATTTTTAATTCGTGAAAGTATGAAAAATTTATTAATTTGAAATAGAGGGAGGAAATATACATACACTAATACAGTGTTCAATTTGTATAAATTTGTTCATATTGACCTGAATCACCAAAACCCAATTTTCTTCTGTTATTATAGCTCAACTTTATAATATTTAGTTATTTGTCTATTTTATATATAGAAAAGTGCATGTTTTCCTTCACATTCACACGGCAAGAAAGAGAGAAACCGACTCTTTGATTTGGCGGCGCTGAATAAAAAAAAGTGTACACAGCAAAAATATTTGTATATCTATCAGCTTAACTCCTCTATCTTAAAAACATCTTGTAAAATCTCTGTTTTTCTTTCTCACCTCTCTGTTTTTCCTCTCTCTCTACAGAGTTTTCTTTATCTCTAAGAAAAACATTTTTTTAAAAAAAAATTCAGGGATTATAAGGTTTAAGTTTCAGAAGAGGTTTATTAGAACGAGAGATTTTTTTTATGTGCACCTTAAAAGTGGCAAACCAGGAAGATAACGTTGGTAAAAAAGCCGAGCCGACCACTCGAGAAGATGATCACCGGACGTTATCAGACATGGATCAATGGTTTTACTTATTCCCGGCCGAAGACAGCCACCTCCATCACCGTGATAACGCTCTTACGCCTCCGTCATCGTCTCTTATGCCCAGTTTTAGCAGAGAGATGGAGATGTCTGCGATCGTCTCTGCTTTGACACATGTCGTCTCTGGAAATGTTCCTCCTCATCAATTCGTTGG